>NC_088407.1:49040924-49351174 GCF_034236695.1 Oncorhynchus nerka
GTTTCCAGCTCCAATAGTCATTTACAACATTAACAATGTCTACACTGTGTTTCTGATCAATTTTATTTTATTTTAATGGAGAAAAAATGTGCTTTTCTTTTAAAAACAAGGACATTTCTAAGTGACCCCAAACTTTTGAACGTTAGTGTATGTAATTTAGTCTGGCATGCTATAATCAGCTGTTTTAGTCATTAAGGGATAATTTCTCCTTGACATTTAGCACATATTAATTTATTTTAAGTGGGTGTTTAATAATGACATACCGTTAAGCATGCATCATTTAACTATTTTAATTGGGGTATATTTATGTAATTTACCACTATTTTGGATATATTATTTCACGTTTCAATATGATTACAAATGTTATATGCAATTTGTGACATGGAATAACATTTGGTATACCCTTTTTCACTTGTCCTCTTTTCAGTTGTGGTGACCACCAAATGAATACTGAACTTGTTGCCTGTTAAGGGCTTCAGATAACGAATGCTCTGAGGTAATTGTTCTTTGATGGCTCATCTCTTGCCAGTCTACACACAGACTTTAAAAGCAACATAAGTCTTGGTTGCTTTGAACTTGAGCTGTATATTCATGTCATGGCAGTGGACTCCTCTATTACTGGAATTACATGGTGAAATGTACCTAGGATAGGACACATAATTTCAGACAGCTGTGTGGATATTAAATGCTGGACTAGAGGGTTGTTAAACTGTACAAATTAATGGCTAGGTTATATATTGAAGGCTAGGAATGTTTTTCCAATACTGTATATCCTTCACAAAGGTTGTTTTCTTTCCTCACAATGAGGAATATATTTACACATTGATACACATGGTGGTATCATGACCATAGATGAGATGGTTGTTTCAATGTTATTCTAACTTGTGTTCAGTGTCCCAAAAAGAAAATGAATGTGAACTTTGACTCCAGTCTTGTTTTGAAACAATACTCTTGAATATGATTATAGCCTAGTGTTGTGTAGGTGAAAAAATGTAGCAATACATCTGTGTGAAGAAAGTCAGTCCTATACTACATTTCCACCAATTACTTGTGTTTTGAGTACAGGATGAAAACACACTTGGAGGATGTGTAAATATTTTTTTTACACTCTTACATTTGATAGTAAAAAATAAAGTATTTTCCTACAGTTTTTTGGGGGATCAATTGGTTATTTCATTGAATTGCTAACACTCACAATGCATTTCAATTGTTTTTCCATCATCTGATTCTGGATTCTCATGATTTATTAGAAGATCCATTCAAAGTCAAGTTTGTATTTTTACTGCCCTTCATGGCTTCATTTGGATCAGTAATACAACATGAGGACCACCATTTTTTCCATCATTCATTCTTAATCAGTCATCTTGTTAGATACTGTAATCAATTAGCTAGTCTAAGCCGTTTAGTGAGGTACTAACAGAAGACCTGACTTAATGGGCAAGTCTTGCTATTAACTAGTCTACACAATGATAAAAGGTTGAATGCATTTATTTCCTATATTGCAGTGCAATACTAAGCATACAATTGAAGTTGAATCTGAAATTGCAAAACCATTTTAATATACAGAAAATAATACCAACAATTAGATCACTCATTATCAAATTCTAATTGGGGGTTCACAATGAGATGATTTACTCATGTCAGAACGTCAAGGATAGGCAAAAGTCAAGCAATCTAGATTGAAAGACCAATACAAATCACACCTAGCAACATTAAACCTTCAATGTTATTAAAATAGTTGGACAATTCGGTTTTTAGTGTTTTATATTAGTGGTGAACAGAAAGCACTTGGGAGTTCCCTCTATGAAAAGACGTTTACAATTTCTTTTAAAAAGGAGTTATTCGATGAAAATACAATCTGTCACTATGGAATACAAATGGTGACTGATTTCTTTCACTATGCCATATTCGGAAAGTGTATATTTTCACTATGTCCCAAAGAGGTTTGTGCTCTAATTAACCTCCTGTATGGTTAACGATGACATTCAAAATACAGTCTTCGACATGTCGTAAACAAGATATTTTTGAGAAATATGTCATCTGCCTTCCTATGAATCATCTATCATTGCAAAAGTCCTGCGATGTTGTTTTTAAAAGATGTGAGCTGGTGTGTTTTCATTGTCATGAAAATACAAAATGTAAAATAAGCTTTCTTAAAAAAAATTAACAGCAACAAATTTAACATCAAGGATACAACCTGCCCCCAGCATTATGGAAATACCAGCCCTACAGACAGAGGAACATTGCAGCTGCATTATCCTGAAAATGTGTCGACAAAATCAATTATTCCTAGAGCTCTCCAGTCATAAAGCCAAATATTTGAAACTTATCAATACCAATAAAATAGTTGAGGCCTCGTAGTAAACATTTCATTCAATCGTAGGTCATTGCTTGAGGACGAGATGTAAATTGGTATGTATATTCCCAACAAAGAAACAAAACCAACATATCTAAGTTAAATGTTTAAATGACCTCAGTGAGATAACCGTTAGCCTCAGACTGCTATAATAGGGAATGCTTCTGCTTTTATTTACTGCATTCTTTTTGAGCCCATGGACATGGGTGCTCCTCTGGTTCACTGGAGGAGGTTCTGCAGCATAGCTGTGGCGTATGTGGGCCTGGCCTGTCTGCTTTCGATGGCGTTTCGAAGGTACATGATCCCGTTGCAGCGTTCCCAGACATCCTCAAATTGCCGAGGGAGGATCTCAGCCCCCCTCTTCGTGGTCAGGCCCGTCTCCTCCAGGCTTAGCTCACACATCTCCATGTCATCTTTTCCTAAGGATGTGTGGGGGGAGTGAGAGAGGAGGGACACAGACAGTCAAAAACAGGATTTAATACACACACAGGAAAGGATAACATGACTGAAGAGATTATTTTTTTAGGATGGGATAACCACATTCACAACATGCACTATGACATAGAGCAGAGTTTCATATTACAAACACATCAATGTACATATAAAGAACATATGAAGCTGATCTATCCCGAGGGACCCACCTGCCACCAGTAGGATGGGCTGCTTGTCTGGGTGTAGCTCCATCTGCCTTGCGATCCAGGGCCCGTCAAAGTGGGCGTACCACCAGCCCTTCTTCTTGTTCTGGGGGTCCCTGTACTGGTCACCGGGATGGATGAAGGGGATGCGGAAGTAGCGCTGCTGGCGGTTCATGGCTATCTCCTGCTGCTGGGCGGCCACGGCTGGAGCCGGGTTCTGTTGGGCTGTGTGTGGCGGGTTTGATGTTCTTGTTACTGCCACAATACTGCTTTATTATGACATTGTGTGATTACCGAGGCAAATAAATGTGGAATTCTTTTATTATTATTTTTTGTAAGAGGAACAATACTGTATTTACACAGCAGTGTTTGAAGCAATTCATTTGCTAAATGCTAGAACATGACTGAGTTGAATGATTAAATCATAGGGTGGTGGAAGGAAGCAAAAACACGAAACTCTGAAAATATGGGACATCAAAGATGGCATAAAATACACAAACAATGCTATGGTTGAAAAGCCAGGTAAGCTGCTTTCTCCCCTCTTACATGGCAGACTTGCCAAGACATGCTTCCATTAGCGAGAGAAGAGAGAACTGCAGCCAAACAAAAGGCATATAAAATGGGTTCAACATTGCTTTCAGAAGCTTTCACATCAAGAAATGAAAATGCAGTGAAAGCAACATCTGTTCTGGGTAGCTTTCATGTAACTAAATAATACTTTCTTGAAACATGATTTCCAACCTCCCCTGTTGTCTGAGTTGAATACATCATGCTTGACTGGATAGAGCAAGCGGTCATGGTAGCACACAGCTAAACCCGATGATGCGTTGTGGCAGCTGAGTCTAATTGGAACAAATACTTTTGACGCAGATGGGAACTAGGTTTTGGGGCAAGGCTTTTAAGAACACTAATTGAATGTCAAGAATAACAGGAAGGCAATTTATAAAGTGGACATTAATCCTCCATCATTATCAGGAAAAGAGACGGTGAAGCTGTGAAGACAAACCCCACTGTTTTTACCTCATGTAACCTACCGAGGGCTCACTGAAGCATTGCTGCTTCTTCTTGGGTTTTTGCCCTCCGTGTTAATCCGACATGAATGCAATTGTGAGACTTTTTCCCTCTGGGAAAGTACATTGACGAGTGGGCAAATGAGTACCGTGCTAGCAAATGAGGTACTCTGCGTGGACGTACAAGTAACTGCCAAAATAATGTAAAGACTTGAGTAAATGAGGAATGCAAAGTATATTGAAAGAAGGTGCTTCCACACAGGTGTGGTTCCTGAGTAAATTAAGCAATTAACATCCCATCATGCTTAGGGTCATGTATAAAAATGATGGGCAGGCCATTATTTTGGCTATCATGGATATACCCACATAGGATGACAATGCCCCCATCCGTAGAGCACGAATGGTCGCTGAATCGGTTGATGGGCATGAAAACGATGTAAACCATATGCCATGGCCGTCTCGGTCACCAGATCACAAACCCAGCTGAACACTTATGGGAGTTTCTGGAGCGGTGCCGGAGACAACGTTTTCCACCACAATCAACAAAACTCCATATTAAGGAATTTCTCGTGGAAGAGTGGTGTCGCATCCGTCCATTAGAGTTCCAGACACTTCAATGTTAAAGTGCATTGAAGCTTTTCTGGCTTGTGGTGGCCCAACGCCCTATTAAGACACTTTATGTTGGTGTTTCCTTTATTTTGTCAGTTACCTGTAACACAACTTTCAAGGTCAAATATGGTCACAGAAAGAAAACAGATGAAAAAAGGATGTTACTGTTGAAAACATGTCTGCAATGGACACAGGAAATGGTAATAGCGTGTTAATGTTAACGTGTTAATGTCTGAACACAATCCTGGCTTGAGGAGGGTAGCCTACAGTAGCATAATAGCCCAGGATGGGGTATCTCACCGTAGTCCGTGATAGATTTGGGGGCCCTCTGCTCCGTGGCTGTGTCACGTTTCTTGTTCTTGGACTTCCAGGCGTGGTAGACCTTTAGACGGCGATGGAACTCCTCCCTGCATGCCGCCAGCAGCTCAATATCTACACAGGGATGACATCAACAGAACTTAACCAGAGTGAATGAGCATAAAACATTTTTTTCCCCAAATATGTAGCCAAATTTCTATTATATGTAAATAGTTTTATGATTAATGAATGCCATAATGTAGTATTGTTAGTTAATACTCCCTATTAGCTGAAATATATATATTTTTAAAATTCATTTTAGCTGTTGCGCTAGCTGGTTGGGCCATACATTTTCACAAATCATGGGAATTTCACGTGCCATCTAGACCAGTGGTTCTTAACCTGGGTTCGATCGAACCCCAGGGGTTCGGCGGAGGTCAAGACACACATTCGACTAATATGATTCGTGATGACACGCCCCGCTTGGCCATCATTGGCTGCAGGTGATCACGCTACACCGCTTGGCCTATCTGTGCTCCAGGGAATTTGGTGCGCTCAGTAGTCGACTTGTGACTGTCGTGATGGTACGTCTTGTGATTTCTTTCTTAATATTTTAATCCCTTCATACTTACTATGTCGAGCAAAAAAATATGTACAATATAGATTCACATGTATAACGGAACGTGATGGGAGTCAGCGTCCTAACTGCATGATTTGCAATGCCAAGTTGAGCAATTCTAGTCTAGCACCGGGCAAAACTAAGAGAACACTTCCTTAAGCTGCATGGAGATGGAAAATACAAGAACACAACGCTCGCTGAATTCGATGAAAAGGCTACTCTGCCTGTTCTCGGCTTTGTACCCATCAACAAACCGATCCTCACAGCATCGTACGAAGTTTCTTACCTGATCGCAAAGCAGGTTAAACCACACACCATGGTTGAAACACTCATAAAACCAGCTGTGTTGAAGATGGCGAATATCATGCTGGGAAAAGAGGCTGAAGTTAAGTTATCCCAAACTCCTCTTTCAAATGACACCATCAGCGACAGAATAGAGGACATGAGCAAAGTAGTTGCAGATCTGATTTCAAGCCCGGCAAAATTCAGCCTTCAACTCGACGAGACCACAGACGTTTCCCATCTATTCGTGCGCTATGTGAAAGACGACATGATAAAGGAAGATTTTTTATTTTGTAAGCCTCTTACAACAACAACTAAGGCAGCCGATGTGAAGAAATGACTTCTTCAAAGACAACAATCTTTCGTGGGATATGGTTTCTGCAGTTTGTTCGGACGGAGCTCCAGTCATGCTGGGAAGAAAGTCTGGTTTTGGTACGCTAGTGAAAGCCGATGACCACACATCATTGTTACGCATTGTATTCTGCACAGGCATGCATTGGCAACAAAAACCTTGCCTCCAAAACTGGCAGAAGTATTAAAAATTGTAGTGGAATGCGTGAACTGTGCGTGAACTAGTGCTCTGAGGCACTGCATCTTCAGTGAGCTGTGTAAAGAAATGGGCTCTGAATTAGAGGTACTTCTGTACCATTCTAACGTTCGGTGGTTATCCCGGGGACAGGTGCTGAATCGTGTTTTTGCCGTGCGTGTGGAATTAGCCCTGTTTTTGCAAGAGCACCAACATTGTCATGCAGATTGCTTCAAAAATTCAGAGTTCATTCTCATTTTAGCGTACATGGCTGATATCTTCGCAGCTCTCAATCATCTCAATCAAAAGATGCAGGGCGGTGGAGTCAACATCATCGAAGCGGAGGAAAACCTGAAGGCTTTTCAAAAAAAGCTACCGTTATGGAAACGACGAACAGAGAACGATAACTTTGCAAACTTTCCCCTGCTGGACGACTGTGTAAGTAATATCGAAGATGTATCTGGAATCGGAGACATTTCTGTACCAGCGGAACTGAAGCAAGCAATTGCCAGGCACTTAGATGAGCTTGCAAAGTCTCTCAACGGATACTTCCCTACAAGAGAGTCATATCCAGCATGGGTGAGACAGCCGTTCACGTTTAGTGTTGAGATAACAGATGTCAATGATGAATACCTCGGTGAAATCATTGAAATTCAGCAGAGCCAGGTTCAACAGCAACTCTTCAGCACAACAATGCTTTCAACGTTTTGGTGTCAACAAATGGTAACGTACCCTGTTATTGCTAAGAAAGCTCTGGAGATTTTCATACCGTTTGTTACAACATATCTTTGCGAGCAATCCTTTTCGAGGATGCTGGACATAAAAAACTAAGAAAAAGAACAGACTTTGTTGCGAAAATGACATGAGTGGCACTTGCCACACATTTCTGAACTGGTCTCTGAAAGGCAACAGCAGAAGTCACACTGATTTGCAGTAAATATTCATTATTATGTTTTTGTGTGAAAATCATGTTTTGATGATTTTGTTCTTTGAACACAGTGATGTTGATGCACGGTTCATTTTGTGCACCAGTAAAATACACTGCTCAAAAAAATTAAGGGAACACTTAAACAACGCAATGTAACTCCAAGTCAATCACACTTCTGTGAAATCAAACTGTCCACTTAGGAAGCAACACTGATTGACAATACATTTCACATGCTGTTGTGTAAATGGAATAGACAACAGGTGGAAATTATAGGCAATTAGCAAGACACCCCCAATAAAGGAGTGGTTCTGCAGGTGACAACCACAGACCACTTCTTAGTTCCTATGCTTCCTGGCTGATGTTTTGGTCACTTTTGAATGCTGGCGGTGCTTTCACTCTAGTGGTAGCATGAGACGGAGTCTACAACCCACACAAGTGGCTCAGGTAGTGCAGCTCATCCAGGATGACACATCAATGCGAGCTGTGGCAAGAAGGTTTGCTGTGTCTGTCAGCGTAGTGTCCAGAGCATGGAGGCGCTACCAGGAGACAGGCCAGTACATCAGGAGACGTGGAGGAGGCAACAACCCAGCAGCAGGACCGCTACCTCCGCCTTTGTGCAAGGAGGAGCACTGCTAGAGTTGTGCTTACAGCCCAACACCGTGCAGGACGTTTGGCATTTGCCAGAGAACACCAAGATTGGCAAATTCACCACTGTGCTCTTCACAGATGAAAGCAGGTTCACACTGAGCACATGTGACAGACGTGACAGTCTGGAGACGCCGTGGAGAACGTTCTGCTGCCTGCAACATCCTCCAGCATGACCGGTTTGGCGGTGGGTCAATCATGGTGTGGGGTGGCATTTTTTGGGGGGGCCGCACAGCCCTCCATGTGCTCGCCAGAGGTAGCCTGACTGCCATTAGGTACCGAGATGAGATCCTCAGACCCCTTGTGAGACCATATGCTGGTGCGGTTGGCCCTGGGTTCCTCCTAATGCAAGACAATGCTGGACCTCATGTGGCTGGAGTGTGTCAGCAGTTCCTGCAAGAGGAAGGCATTGATGCTATGGACTGGCCCGCCCGTTCCCCAGACCTGAATCCAATTGAGCACATCTGGGACATCATGTCTCGCTCCATCCACCAACGCCACATTGCACCACAGACTTTCCAGGAGTTTGCGGATGCTTTAGTCCAGGTCTGGGAGGAGATCCCTCAGGAGACCATCCGCCACCTCATCAGGAGAATGCCCAGGCGTTGTAGGGAGGTCATACAGGCACGTGGAGGCCACACACACTACCGAGCCTCATTTGGACTTGTTTTAAGGACATTACATCAAAGTTGGATCAGCCTGTAGTGTGGTTTTCCACTTTAATTTTGAGTGTGACTCCAAATCCAGACCTCCATGGGTTGATACATTTGATTTCCATTGATAATTTTGTGTGATTTTGTTGTCAGCACATTCAACTATGTAAAGAAAAAAGTATTTAATATGAATATTTCATTCATTCAGTGTTATTTTAGTGTTCCCTTTATTTTTTTGAGCAGTGTATATACCTATGTTTTGAATTTGAAAAAATCATATTTTATTATTCAAATTAAGAAGGGTTCGGTGAATGCGCATATGAAACTGGTGGGGTTCAGTACCTCCAACAAGGTTAAGAACCACTGATCTAGACATTGCCTACCTGCGAGGCACGTGTTGCTAGGCAACCCCCAGACTTGCCTGGGCAGCCCCAGCTAAAGCCAGTGTGAGAGACTTGATAGCAAACATTAGTGCTATGAAACTAAATGAATACTGCACCCACAAACCTTCTTTGCTAGATTCATGATAGTTTTGTTTGACAAAGCAAGGAAAGTGAACTTCAAAACATCATGTAGTTTTATTGGGATTTGCAGCTGTTGCTGTTAAGTAATGAATCTGCTAGCTTCTGAAATACTGTAACTTACTCATCCTTTAAGGTTATGGGAGTAAGTCTTTATTATCTTTGATGCCTCCATCAGTGGAGGCTCTTCAGAGGAGGAAAGGGAGGACCATCCTCAAGTGAAATTTCATTAAAAAAATATTGTGAAACATTACAAAAGTAATAATTTTTAGATAAAACTATACTAAATATATTATTATGTCACCAAATAATTGATTAAAATACACTCTTTTGCAATGAAGGTCTACAGTAACTTCAACAGCACTGTCCTCCTCTGGCTACATTGACTTCAATACAAAACTTAGGAGGCTTGTAGGCCTCACCCCCCTCCATAGACATATATAGTAATTATGACCACTTCCGAGGACGTCCTCCAACCAATCAAAGCTTTTGCAGTATGAAGTGACATGTTGTCTATCCAATCATAGAATTAGGATCAGAGAATGAACCTAGTGTGTTGTATTGGGATTGTGCCACAGAGCATTATGGGGGTTCTATGTGTTGAGAAGCTTGGTGACATTATTGGATCGAGATTAAGAGTGAAGAGCATTTGACATTATTCAATTCAAATTATAGGAGATGGAGGAGGTATATTATAAATTGTTTTCTTGGTTTAGAACTTTATTTTTGTGTCCAGTTATTGCAATTTAATAAAATGTGCCTTGCTAACTTCAGTAGCTAGCTAGCTACCAGCACTAGTGTGTAGTTTTCTCTGCCAGAATGGTAGAATGGCCAACGCTGCCGAAAATGTTGTGGACTTTTTGTTGAAGAACCACTTTCATTCTCTGGGGTACACGGAAAAGGTGTGAATTAAAACTGAGGGTTGAACTCTGCCTGGAAAAAGCTGCATCAATTAAGACAAAGGTCTGTGTATTCAAACTGCGCAACACTACGATAAAGTAAGAAGATACAGGGATGTTTTTCAAGCGGCTTATCAACACCACTGTTGGGCATGCAAGCTTTTGCTTTTAGAGGACACGATGAGAGGGAAAGTTCTACCAACAAGGGAAACTACAAGGAGCTTGCAGAGGTAATTGCACGTTATGATGCTTTACTTGCTGAACTATAGGCTACTAATAAGAGCAGCTTGCATACAGCCTATGCTGAAATGTGAATGTGATCAAATTTAGTTTATTTTCAAAATTGGGGTGGCTAGGCTGCCTATACATTTTTTGTCCCAAATTATTAACTGGAACAAATCAATCAACATAATAGTTTTTAAAAAACTACTAAAATGTTTTATAAGGCCTACAGTTGCATAGGCCTGCATGATGCAAACATGCATAAAGCAAGCTCTGTGAGTTATATTGTCTATCAGTTGTTGTCTATGTGTCTGGGTAGAGGAAATCCCCCACCTAATCTAGTCTAAATATCATTTATATAAACAAATACTGTATAAGGTAGATGCAGTTTTGACAGGGTTTTAATCCTCCCCATGTGACCTGGTTAGTAAAAACTGGTCCCACATAGCCCATATAAAACCTTTTTACAACTGATTAATCCCTGTCATACCTTATAGGGTCCAGAGTTTTCCTAGTTTTCCAGGCCCCATGGGGTTAAAATTGCTCCCGCACTCTGGGACCTATGCTGCAACCAGTCTGCTTGCAGTTGTCAGTTATCGTCAGGTATGTGGATGATCAGGGCTTTATTCAGGAACGTTTCTTGGGCTACTTTGATGTGTCAAGTGGGCTAGATGTGCAATCTGTGTTTGACTTTATGAATTTTGAGATGTCTGAGTTTAACTTCATAGAGAAACCCGTTGTCCAAACCTAGGATGGCGCAGTTATAATGGAATGTATCTGCTATTTATATTTACAGCTAAATCCCCTCCTGTTCCCTGATTAAGAGGTGATGACTACTCCACTCCACTACCATTGTCAACGTTCTCCTTACATGAACTGAAGCCACGTTTCATGTGCCTGCTCATCCATTGGCACATTGAATGTTTCCCCTCCAAGTACTGTGAGGACATATATAAAATGTATCTCATTACTGTATGTCGAGTCAATCACATTATTACATCAATGATTTTACTCCTTGCTTGGACCAACTCATTCTTAGCTCTTTTGTCTAAGTGTAATGTGTTGTGTTATTGTTTTTTGTCTTCCCAGTCAAATCCTGTCCTGCACTGGTCAAGTCTCTGAACACCAACTCATGCCTCATACCCTCATTCAATCACTGCCGTGATCCCTTTCCAACACTGTGTAAGTAGCCCTCTCATTCCCATTCCTCATAATATTGTACTATAAACAACTTTATTAAATGCTTTACATGCTGACCACACCCCTTGCGTTGCAAAATAAATGTACATGTTATTCAGTCATTGCACCCACACTGCTCGCGTGCGCCAATGAGCGTCTGCGTTGCCAAGAGCTAAAATAGAAGTCAGGTCTATTTGTGACGCTGAATGCGGTGCCAAGTCCTGCCTCTCCCATCTCCTAATTGGTTTATAGAAGCATATACCCACATGCCATCTCCTCATTGGTTATACCCACGTGGGTGATTGAAAGATGAACCGAGGTCGGGTCATGGTAATACACCTTATTATGAAAGTTAGATGCCAATCGCCATATAAAGTCCAAAGAAGAAAAAGCCTGGAAGGAGGAGAGATGACTAGAAATGATGTGGTTGACGTTCATATCCCAGGACAAATTAGCTAGCAACAGCAAGTATTAAACATTTATGGCAATTTAGCTAGCTAGCTTGCAGTTGCTAGCTAAATTGCCATAAATGTTTCATGCTTTTCGACCTGTCCCCAAATTATTATAATTGGTTCAGAGTTTGTTTTGATATTTCAATCATGAGTGTCGTGATTGCGCTTAGTGTGGGGGGGACAAAATCAATTTGTGCACGATGGCGCACGCGCGTGTCTGGTTTGGGCATGGTGTTCGGTTAAAATAATTAGTCTTTGACGATTTTTTAAAACACACTTTGTCGCCTCCGTGTGTTCCGCACCTGTACCGTGGGTCTCCCATCCTGCTTCATTCAAGTCACCAGCCTCCACTGGCCTCCATTAATGTAATTTCTGTTAAAAAAAACTTTTGTACAGATAATATTCGGGCGATTCCAGGCGAGAGCGAGCCAAAAATATTATTAGTATCTCAAATTATTCTGGAAATTCTTACATTTGTATCACAAACCATTTTTGAGAAAATCATGAAATTGGCCATTTTATGCCCTTTTTAGACCTATACATGCCTCCTGTAAGACTGATCAGTGAACCGTACATGATACAGACAACATCTTATTGTCATTATAATCCTTATAGTGTGCTTTAATATATGGAGTATGTTTAGATTCTGAAATAAACAACCCTTTTTGAATATATTTTTATTTTAAGCATTGTGTATAGTACTTAATACTTAAGTAGTACCTAAGTAGTTTCTGGGGTTTACTACATTCCTAAAGAAAATATCCTTGCATACATTTTCCCTGACAACAAAAAGTAATTTCATGTCGAATGCTCTGGCAAGACAACAATATGGTCCAATTCACACACCTATCAGTGGGTTAACTGCCTTGCTCAGTAGCAGAATGACTATTAAGGTATCTTTACTTTTTCTCAAGTATGACAATTCAGTACTTTTTCTAACACTGATTTTAAGACCACCTCTGGCCTGCTCGCCTCCCTACCACTGAGGAAGTACAGTTCCCGCTCAGCCCAGTCAAAACTGTTCGCTGCTCTGGCCCCCCAATGGTGGAACAAACTCCCTCACCCCTCACGACGCCAGGACAGCGGAGTCAATCACCACCTTCCGGAGACACCTGAAACCCCACCTCTTTAAGGAATACCTAGGATAGGATAAAGTAATCCTTCTCACCCCCCCCCCCCTTAAAAGATTTAGATGCACTATTGTAAAGTGGCTGTTCCACTGGATGTCATAAGGTGAATGCACCAATTTGTAAGTCGCTCTGGATAAGAGCGTCTGCTAAATGACTTAAATGTAAATGTAAATGTAAGACATTTTTTGGAACAATGTACAGTACTCTACAAGTACATAACATTTCCAGAGTGAGCTCCCTGCTAATTATGAAGTTATGATACATTTTATGAACACCACCAACACAGTGAACGGTAAATGGATTCAAACGGAACTCCCTCTGCCGGTGACTTGCTGAATGTGCAATCCTAAAGGAGGGCTGTGATTGGTTAATTGACCTATAATGTCAATATCTATGTATAAAATGGGTAATATCATTAAAAGTACCAGAGAGCCCACTCTGGAAATGTTATGTGTTTGAAGAGTATATTGTTCCATAAAAATAAGCAACATTAAAAAAAAAGGGTCGTTTTGAGATATTCACATTAATATTTGTAATTATGAATAAATGAATGCGAAATATTTTATTTTAGAATCTAGGGACTCCATATATTAAAGCAAACTATAAGGAGTATAATGACACCAAGATGTTGTCTGTATCATGTATAGTTCCCAACTATAGTAATTGGATAACGGGAAAAAGAGCACATACATAGATCATAGAAATACATACACATAGATTGTGAGAATAAGCATAGTAACTACAAGGTTTTACTAAACGTGAGTAGTAAATCCTCAAAGGAGGTCCCGGAATTAACCGGGGATGAGAGGTAAATCTAATGCCCAAAATGGAGAAAGAAGTACGAATTTTTAGAGACGTCTAGATGTAGAAAAATTTGAATTAATGATAAAGTAGTAGATAGTCAAGGGAACAGCAGGTCGAGGGTTAAATACCTGGCTGTCTGAATCCCGGGAAAAGAAGGTAAGAAGGCAAGCGTAGAGAAAGGGTGAGAGAAAGTTACAAGAAGGATATCAGCAGGGGAAAAAATTATGTGCGTGTGAGACCTAATAACGTATCAAAAGTCATAATGGTAATTATTTCTAAATTCTGAGTTCTGAGTAGGAGATAGCGAGCGTGACAAGGGTCAAGAGAGGAAAGGAAAAGAGAAGATAAGGGGACATACAGGGAAAAAGAGAGAGGCAGAGATAACGAGAGAGAGATAGTAAGGAGAATCCTCGCTGGGGAAACGCTTGGACCTTTAAACTAGGCTGGGAATTGTCTCGGTAGTACGTGCTGGAGTTTACGACAACAGACAATTATAATAATAGGGTTATTTGCGTCTCCATCATTTCAATAGTGTTGGTGGTCCAGGGGTAGAACTCTTGCCTACAACTCGGTAGACTTGGGTTCGTATCTCAGTCTATGCACCAATAGACTAAAATTCATTCTGATTGTAATTCAACTATTGATATGTTTTGCCTGGAAAGATACGGTTTTAATAGCTTGTTTAGGTTAAATTGAGAGACTAAGTCATTCAAAATAATAGCGAAGCAAATTTCGATGCACGACGGTGTCTGTTGCCAAAATGATCTGCTGGAATAACGTATTGAGAATGGAGTTGTATTTAAATGACTGAATCATAGAAGAGACAGTTACCTAAATCTAATGAATTCTAAATAATAGCGGAGAGATAATTGCGATAGAGTTATGCCCATCGAATTGTGTTTTTATTCTTATGGATTGATTGATGTAGGTTATACATTTTGGCGATTTACATATTACTTTTCAATCTGGGACAATTCATAAGGGTGAAGCCGAAAGAGAAGGGAAAGTTGTAGATTGTTTAGGTAACACCAGTGAATTGGAACAGGAAGTTAAGGTATTCTAACATTATAATCTGTTTCCATTACGTGGAACAATGTCAGGTCAGTAAAGCGGATAGCAGGTTGAGTTCATTTTATTTTACAGGACAGTGCACATTAATCACATTTGTGTGTGTCTAATGGCAGGGTATTCCTATCAAGCATTTTAAGAGACTGTTTACATACAGACTGAATGGGTATTGATGTTGTAAAGCAAGCTTGGGCTAAACTAGTCAAGTAGTAGGGGAAATTCATAGATTTAAAGTACAGTATTGTATCCAAGGGTAGCACATGTTCAATTAAGTACATATAACCATTGAGGAAGTGTAAAATTAATGATTAGAGGGAGTACAATGGAATTATCATTATTATTGGGTTGTGTTTGTAGTCAACGTTTGAGTTTCTGAATCGGGGTAGTATAATGAATGCTGACCAAGTGTTTTTTGTGTGTGTGTGTGTGTGTGTGTGTGGGGGGGGGCTTCATTGTCTCTCTTGGGAATGTTTTCTGGGGGCTGTAATCTTGAAGGGAGTGAGTGAGATAGAGGCATGTTTCTACCAAATTGAAAAGGCCTGGAAATGTTTTATTTGATTTTAGCCTTTGGGTTTGAGGAGATGTCCATGTTTCCTAGAGACAATATCTTAAAAGGGTACATACGCATATGGAATATTACAAGTTTTATTTTGTGAGTTTGAATTAAACACGTGAATTCTTTAGATTAAAGGGAATGTTCTGGGAACCTGAGCTAATTAATTATCGGAACATGGATGCCAGTACAACACTACCTGCCTGAATGCATAGTACCAATTGTAAAGTTTGGTGGGGGTGGTCTGGGGCTGTTTTTCATGGTTCGGGCTAGGCAGTTTCAGTTAAGAGAATTCTTAGTTCCAGTTAAGAGAATTCTTAACGCTACATTCTAAACGATTCTGTGCTTCCAACTTTGTGGCAACAGTTTGGGGATGCCCCTCTCCTGTTTCAGCATGACAATGCCCCCGTGCACAAAGCGAGGTCCATACAGAAATGGTTTGTTTAAATAGGTGTGGAAGAACTTGACTGGCCTGCACAGAGCCCTGACCTTAACCCCATCAAACACCTTTGGGATGAAAACACCAACCGCGAGCCAGGCCTAATCGCCTAACATCAGTGCCCAACCTCACTAATGCTTGTGGCTGAATGGAAGCAAATCCCAGCAGCAATGTTCCGACATCAAGTGGAAAGCCATTCCAGAAGAGTGGAGGCAAATATAGCAGCAAAGGGGGGGACCAACTCCATACTAATGCCCATGATTTTGGACTGAGATGTTTGACGAGCAGGTGTCCACATACCTTTGGTCATGTAGTGTATTTGCCAATAGCAGAAGTGGTCAGAAAGTAACTTTTTGGAACTGAATGACAAAACATTTAGGAGATAGAGGTGCTCAAAGTTGACCCATTTTGCATTCCCCACCCTACCATGAGACAACCATGTCTTCATCACTGGAAAAAATACACAGTTGAATTTGATATCATTTAAAACCTGTTAGGGCTACTAGTTCCCCTTTGGGAACTCACCCCACCCCCCCTGAGCTGTAATGTGGCGCAGGGAACGCAAGAAATAATCCTAAAAATATTTAACCTCCACAGAATCGCTTGAAAAATGGCTCAAATGAAAGATAAAGAAGTTATTTATCTACCCAGCAAGTCAGATTTCTAAAATGTTTTACGGCGAAAACATAGCACATATTTATGTCCAACCACCACTGCATACATACTTCATTAGCTTAGCCAAGTAGGAAAAAATATGCAATCAACAAACGCAGGATTAAAAGAAAAATAATTTCACTAACCTTTTGAAATCTTCATCAGATGACAGTAATATAACATGTTACACAGTACATTCATTTTTTCAATAATATGCAATATATATCCATAAATATCTGTTTACAATTATGCATCGTTCAAAAATGCTACTCCAATGTCAGGAGAAATAAATAGCTCCGGCAGATAACGTCAGCAAACAAGGAATACACATCATAAACTTTGACTAAATATGCATGTTTTACATATGTATGGCAAGATAAACTTCTTCTAAATGCAATTGCTATGTTACAATTATTTTTAACGTTACATTTGGCGTTTACTAGGCTATAATAGAGAGTCGGCGCTCTCAGTTAGCATGCTGACTCCTCTATCATGGAGTCGGCAGAAACCCAAAATGAAGACGTAAATATTCCCTTACCATGGCTGTTCTTGCTTCAGAAGACGTGGAAGGGTTAATACTCACCAAGTTAGCGTTCAGTTTGCAAGTCTGTGTCTTTCCGTTCTCAAACTAGACACTTTTTTTATGCAAATTTCAAGTGGCTGCGCACCAAAACGTCAAAGTATACATTATATTTCAGTAAACTTATCAAACTATGTTTATAATTAAGCCTTAGCATGTTATAAAGGTCTACAGCAATGTGAGGGCGAACAGATTAGCACACGTTGTTCAGTCTGTCCTGGGAGAATCTTCAGTCTCCCATTGGTGAATTTTTTTGTGCGTCACCGGGACGTTTGTCACGCTGAACGTCTCGTGAGCACGTGATTCCCTCATCGAAAGCAGGCTTCACGCTGAAGACATAGAACGTGTTTCCATGGTTATAGCTCTTTGGGAAGTGTGTAAACAATGACGTCAAAGTGAGGGCAACTTTTCCCATTACAAGAGAGACTTTGGGAGAATGCATGCCCTGAGAGTTCTGCTTTAGCTAGAGACAAAATTTAAACGGTTTTATAAGCTTTAGAGTGTTTCCTATTCGATAACAATTTTTAATTGCATATATTAGCAACTTTTGACAAAAATTTATCATGGTTTATATGGGTGCCGAATTCCTCCAGAAGGGGCAGTATTCAGGGCTAGCCCTAACAGGTTTTAAAGCCTAAAAACAGGGCTGTCAAACAATTTTATCATTTATTTGAATAAACATTGTCAAGTTCTTTCAAATACACATTGTCACTTTTTTCCCATTAATGTCAATTTCTCACATATATTGTAGCTTAGACCCTATTTTCCATCGTCTGAGGTGTTTGTGCTATGCTTGCCATTGGTTGATGCACAGCATGCTCTTAGGGGAAGTGTTGGTACGAAGCGCTCCCCAACTGACAGCTCGCCTATTCATCTCGCCTATTCACACATGTCGAATCAGACTGAGGCGGTAAGACTTTCCTCCATGTTTTTATATTGAAACGGGTACAGAGGGAAAAACACTAATTCACCTTAAATGGTAATAATTTCCCACTCTGCCACAATGCTGTACCCTCATCAACGTAGCAGCTGCATGTACACTCTCCTGTCGGCTCCTAATCTTACACCCTCACCCAAATAGAATTCCTCTATCAATTTCGGCCTGGTTGCAATTTCCTGGAAATTACCTCCCACTTTAGCTATCTGCGAAAATTACAGGGGAAATCATGCCTAGGCAGGAAAGTCTAGAGCGGGGCGAAAACCCATTTGAAGAGGTTGCGTTACTGGACAGATTTTCAATTATTAACATTGGGGCTGAATTAATGATGGTGTGAGTGATGGAGGTGCACAGAGATGGATCATGAATCTCCCTGAGAGCTCACCACCTTGGGGAAAAGTCTTACCGCACGAGGTGTTGATGACATCCCGCAGCTCAGCGTACTTCCACTTGCTCAGGTCGTACTTCCTCACGCCGGCGGCTTTGAGTGCCTGCACCTGTGGACCCCTGCATTCCCCGCAAGGAAGGGAGAGAAGAGAGGAATCAATTTTCAAAAGTCAGAGCAGTGAGACGTCTCGGAATCCCCGCTAGAATCGGCGCCGCCATAGTGATGCGGTGGTCATTTTCAAAGACTAAAATACTGGAAACAATCAGAAAAATAATCAAGTGCTAAGTGGGGCAAAAAGGGGAAAATCTGTGTCTGACTTCGTCACTGCTCTCTGACATCCCACAGGCAATTACACTCCCACTGCAGATGTGTGGCCATTTAGTGTGACCATTTCACCCTATAACCTTTTCCCCACCCCACCTAAACTTAGTCAGTGTGTTCCTGGGCTTCGGTAAGCACAGTCTGCAGCCCTTTACCTGCCTCCCGCAGCATGCTTCTGAGATCTCTAATTAACAACCCGACAGGCAGGATTTGGCCCCTATTTACGGGTGGCCCTCCAGGTCTGTCTGTGTGGCAGGGTCAAGGCTTTGGGCCGCTGTAGAGGAATCCTTGGGTCTTCTGGTGCTAATCCAATCTTCGGACGTTAAGCCTCCCTGTAAGAGGAGGGCCAGCCTGGGCAGATACCGGAGTGACAGAAGAATGTCAGGGAGAGACTGTGTGTGGTGGTGACAGCTCACCTGACCTTTGGGGCTGAGCGCTGGATAGTCGTGTCATGTCACCCCCTCAAAGTGCTCCAGGGGTAACAGGGATTGAGTTTAGACACGGTGACTTGAAAGTGCGCTGGCCAACTAGCTCTAACAAAGAGCGCTTATTATAGATAGCATGCAATTCCCCTTACTATGGAATCCATAGTAAGGGGAATCAGCGTTCATTGATGTCCGAGGGGAAAAAACTGTGTTTGTTGTTTGCAGTAACTTCTGCAGTAGTAACTTAAACCAGTTTTAAGGAAGTTAGTTGTGTTCAAAGTGCAATAGTTGTGGTCAATGCCACAGCTGGTACACAATCAGATTTCATCCCAAAATACACACACGCATGCAGACACGTCTAATTTCAAGATTCCATAAACTGATCAACAAGATAACATCCTTGGTAAAATCTCTTCATTTCCCTTTGCGCACTAGGATTTGAAACAATTTTAATAATACATTTGAATTCTTCGGAAATGATTCATTTGATTAATCGATTTGGGTGATTCAGGTGATCATTGATCCGAGAAAAAACTCTCTCTCCATTACCCACCAAGCCAGAAGTTGTGACATTTCCAGCGCCATTTCCTCCCTATAAACACATAATACCAGCACACATAAATTACTATAACAGAATAATACAACAATGTCTCTGATTCATACACATCCATATATCAGTAGTATAAATAGTATTTCCCATTGTTCACAGAGATCAGGGTGGCTTCCACTATGAACTGTGTGTGCAGCCATCTGATACGTTGATGTCAGCGTGCGTTGTGACAGTCACACACTGTTGTGACACTTGTGGCGTGTTGACAGCTGTGAAAATTGGAAGCTGCTTAAATGTATCCCTCAGTGACAAGTCATGAAGAAATAATCGCATCTGATGAGTGAACAGGTAGCCCAAGTGTCAGTACACCAAATACAGTACTACTCTATTCCAACTGTAACTAACCATGGCTAAACTCATCCATTTGTTTTGACGGTGGTAGCTACTGATATCCTTACTGGAGTGGTTAAGTGTGAGTCCTAAGTAGTTAGCTAATTAGTCCTACCACGAACATTGGTTAGGAGTTAGGGGGAGGGGGCTTTGTGTGTGTTATCAAATAGTTGTGCAAAGCTATCAGATCTAATACAATAGGAATGGAATATCAATGTTTGCCATATCCATATGCTTTATAAGAACAAATGCAATGTATAAAAAAGTCCCAGAGAACATACATTGTGATTGCCTTGAGGTTTAGAAGTCCACCAGCACTGCAAACAGAGGATATGATGATTAGGATATATGTGAGCATATGATTGTTGCAACTTAGAAGAATCAGCAGAAACCGATCAAAAGCAGATCGGCATGTTCCTGTTCCTGTTTAGATTTGTCACGCAACGGTTGCCTGTTTACATTGGGCTAGTAACAGACGTGCTTATCCCATGGCACTGTTGATTCCTGCCCCGGGCCGGGACCACAACGGCGGATTGATTCGTGACTGGAATGTGGTGTTATTTGGTTCGATCCAACGTGAAGAGTTAGAGAATTTGCGTATTGTTTATGATGGCTTTGCATGGGCTGGTATAATCCTGGATATAAATTGATGAAAGATTAGATTTGAGGTTGAGATTAAAGCATGCGGGGGAGTGTGATTAATGGGTTGTGTTAGGTTACTGGAAGCAGGAGGCTAAACTAATGGCTAATGTCTTACATGGATCTCATTGTGTCTGGATAGAGACCTGAGAAAGACCCATTTCTGAAAGAGGGGAGAACAAAAGGAGAAAAAAATAGGTTATGCATGCAGTGGACAGGTAGTGGTCTCCTTTCGGACCTAGATGAAACACAACACCTATTTTTATTTGACTTGTTGAATCCTTACCAAATCCTGCTGCAGAAGCTCCCTTGAGCTCTTATTACACCATTTTCTGGGTTAAACAACAACCTTTTCCACGTACCTAACCTTGGGTACGTCCTGCAAAAACCTAATCTAGGGCTCGTGTATTGAGACACGACAATATATGAATAACAATATACAGCACAGTGTGTGTGTTTGTGTGTCCACTTCTGTGTGTGTTTGTTTGTATCCGTGTGTACCTGCGCAGGCTGAGGTCCATCAGGGCCTCGTCGGTGATGAGTTCGGCTTCACTCTGGGCGATCCTCATGGCAAGCTCTCTGTCCCTCTTCTCCTGCTCCAACATGGCTGACCGCTGGGCGTCCTCCTCTCGCTCCAACGCTATCTGGATGTCCATCTCCGCCTGAATGCACACATTGTCGGCACCATCATCATTATTCTCAACACCGCCATTGCATCATGAGTGGTTCATTTATATGCGCTTCATGTAAGGAAGCTGTTATCGATGTGAAACATCACTACAGCAGAGAAAGAATAGATGATCTTTATCACTAGGCAGTTACGTTCAGACAGTCAATAGCAGAAACTTGGCAAGATTAAAACATTTTACACGCCATAGATTGACATTTTCATGATGATTGACATTACACGCCACTTTTAATCTGTAAACACAAGTCGGAAGTTCTTCTTCTCACACTTTTTTTGGGGGAAAGCCAGCCACCCCTGGAGTCAGAGATTAGAGCAGGACCATGGGTTGTGTCAGACTGTCTTAGTCCTGGGGAGCGATGGAACCTCGACTGGCCCTGAATGCCAGGAGAACTTAGGCAATTACAGGGCCTGCTGTGTGGCCTGATTAGACATACAACCTGGTTCAAGCAGCTGGTATCGAGTCTGTCCCTGTGACTGCTCACCTAGACGATGCAGACATGCACCCAGCAGACAACTGCAACAACAACACGGCAGCCTAATCAGAGAGGAAGGTCAGAGGGAACTCTGAAGGTCAGAGGGAACTCTGACACTCTGAAGGTCAGAGGGAACTTTAGGCCTTGTGAGGAAGTTGGAGGGCGATAAACAAGGTAGCAAAGAAAGTTGGAGAGGAGGAAACTGAGGGCAAGGTGAAAGTAGCAAATCTCTGAGGGAAAGAAAAGCACAGCCCCCCCCAAAAAAGCCAATTTCCACTATTCCAAGGCTTTGAAGTAGGATGAGCCAAGGCTAAAGATGCATCGGAAACTCAGCTTTGTGCATGTGAATCAGGCTACTTAAAAGCAACGGGGGGGAAGATCTATGAATGTCAATGCTGTGCTGGGGTGAGTTTGGGAGGGCAGACATGGGTGCCTCTGCTTGCGTCCCATGAAATGAACTAGCATCAGTACTTCTAGTACTCCTACAGTAGCAGGAGTGCTTTGACAGGCCTGGGCTTCCAGCCCGGGTAGATTAGAGACAGTGAACGGTGGAACAGGAGGGCATGGAAAAGAGGAGGACTGGTGTGTTGAGAGGAAGAGAATGGGATGGCGGGGGGAGAGGGAAGTAGGGATTACAGAGAGAAGAGAAGAGGAGAACACACACAGGAAGTAGGGGATTGGAGATGAAAGACTACCAAAATAAGAGGGCAGGATAAAGGAGAGCAGTAGTGAAGAAAAAGAAGAGAGACAGATGAAAATAAGTGATGGATGAGGAAGGAAGAGGTTTGATGGAGGGTTGAGGACTGGAGAAGGTTGTGGGAATGAGGGGATAGAGAAAAAAAAGAGAGCGGGAAAGGGGGGCCTGAGGCTGGGAATAGAGGGCAGAGGAGGAGAGAAAGAGAGAACAGCATATGGTAATAAGGGACAGAAGAAAAGGGGGATGAGGGTGGGAAGAGAGGGCAGAGGAAGAGAAAATTAGGAAAATGCATATGGGATTACAGGGCAGAAGAGGACAGAAGGGGGATGGGAAGAAATGGTACAGGAAAAAAAGGAGGTAACTGCAAACGGTAATTGAGGGCATGATCATTAAGGGAAGCGGAGGACAGGCACAGCGGGAGGGAGGAGTGTGGTTCTGGGAAGGCAAGGGGAAGGAGAAACTCAGCAGGAGTGATCCATCACAAGAAAGGGACGGCCCACTGGGAAATCTGACCAATGCCACGACCTCGGTCTTAGTACAACAAACACGACAGGTAAGAAATCAATCCATTACTGCTCCATAGAAAGTCATTGGAGACTATCAGGAATTAAGGTCAATGTCTGAGGAAGTGGACCAGTGTTAGGGTCTCTCTAGTGGGAAAGGAAGGGTCAGTAACTCCCGAGTGTGGCAGGCACTGCATCTCAGTGCTAGAGGCGTCACTACAGACACCCGGGTTCAAATCCAGACTGTCTCACAACCAGCCGTGATTGGTATTCCCATAGGGCGGAGCACAATTGGCCATCCGGGTTTGGTCGGTGTAGGCCATCATTGTAAATAAGAATTTGTTCTTAACTGACTTGCCTAGTTAAATAAAGGTTACATAATAATTTTTTAAAAACAAACAAAGCTCTCCTTTTGCACTTCAGTGGGGTCACAAACCTGCATTATCCTCTCCTCTTCCTCTCTCCTCTTCCTTTCCTCTTCTTCCTGCTTCCTCTTATGCTCCATCTCCGATTTCCTAATGAGAGGGGACAGGGATGACAGAGGACAGAGGTGGTTAATGCCTTTAAATGGCAAAACGCCATGTCACTTCAAAATCACAGATGTACTCAATGACATGATCAAACCATGAATAATGTATAAACTCAATCTCTGAACTTCAACTCCGGACATATCCTGTTGGGGGTTTTCTTTAAAATTGATATTCATTTCAATGACTTCAACTAAAACAGTGCAAGCGTGGACAACTCCAATCACGAAGGGCTGCTGTTGGTGCACTGTGCAGGCTTTTGTTCCAGCCCAGCACTAATACACTAGAACCAAAAGCCTGCACACAGTGAAGCCATCCACTACTTAAATTGCGTACCCCAGTACTACCAGCCCATTTATGTTCTCATTTGTACCCCTGGTACCACCATCATTCACCCTTCCCTCTCCTCCACTTACATCCTCCTATCGTCTTCCTCCTTCTGGCGTCGCTGGTCCTCCTCCTCCCTTCGCCTCCTCTCCTGCGCCATCTCCTCCTCGATGCGCCGCAGCCTCTCCATCTCCTCCTCCTCCTGCTTCTTCTTCTGCATAGAGGAGAGCAGTTGCTCCGAGCGCTTCACCAGACCCTGGTACTCCTGGTCAATCTCCTTCCGGGTCATTACTGTTGCCTATAGGAGGGGGCATAGGTCAAAGGAGTTGTGTCATAGGTCAACGTCTTTGGCATAATCACATAGGCTTATTACACAATTTTGTATAGGCAAAATTATTTGGACTTGTGTTGTCAAAGTGTGTCATGGTCATTATTATAAATGCATACAGCATATACAGTAGGTTTAATAGGACTGATGTTTTTCATAATGACTTAAACAAATGAGATACAATAAAAAGCCTGTGGGGTAAACGTTAAAAGTAACATTACATTCCCAATATCCCAGAATCTCGTTTAATTCAACTTTCCTAATTTCCTCTGCACATACAAATGTTTAATTAAAACTGTCCATGGGTTTGAGGGTTTTCCCTGCGGGAACGGGGTCTGACGCCATTGACTAAATGACAGCCATTGTTTATGACTCAATTCAGCGAGCGATGCTAAAGCTACAGGCTTCATATAGGGCTGAGAACCTCATCAGGCGCTAGAGAACATCACCAGGCGCTAGTGAACACAGAGCGGATGCTAACAGAGGAGCGCAGGGTTGGGCAGACGCAGAGGTGACTGAACTAGGGAGTAAGGGAGGGAAGTAGGGAAGGAGAGAAGGGGAGAATGAGACAGTTGCTCACATGGAAAAGGTTCTGCATGGATTCCAGTCATCTAGTCTAGCCCTACCAGCGCTCTAGCTAGCTACCTCTGCCAATAACACATATCCGGGTTACAAAGACAAAGTTTACAGACAACACGAAAACAATTAGGGAATCAATTTCAGAGTCTGGATAGCATGTGTATGCCATACATCTAGAGGCCCCAAATAACACTGGTGTTTCTAGCAGAGGGAGACAGGTGAGTTCCCTAACCATATTTATCCATATTAGAGGATTACACATCAAATCAACCAATGTTCCCTCTAAGCTATGTGCACGCGCAAAGCTCCACCAGGACTGCAGCGCAGAAGAAATTACAGCCCGCGAAAAGAGATGCACGAGATTGAACTTCACTCAACTTTACTACAGTTGGCCCCGTTAGTGTAAACTATCAACATTTCCCTCTACTTTGGGAATGGTGATCGAATCAAGATAGTATTAGCCCCTTTTAATGCAACATACAGAAACAAATCTACCTTTACAAGACAGTCTGTGATTTTGTTTTAGGTAAAGCGCATTGTCGGTAAATTCTATTGAATTGATGGGCACGGGTGGTCACGAGTAGATGCGCTTGTTTTGAGATCAAAGTGCATAGCCGAGTGTGCAAGTGTTCAAATTCATTGCTAGTTAGTGAGTTACTAGCCCAGTTACAACTCATTTCTGGTGATTGCTTCCTAGAAGAGCACACAACGTGTAAAACGAGTCAAGTAAAGAGCTTTGTTATGCCTTAAAGGGGCAGTGTTGTATTTTGAGACAGGTTTGAATAAGCCAAGAAGCCAATAGGCAGTGTGTAGCATATACTTTTTGTCTGATTCTCTGTAATAATAATAATTGTAAGGGAATAATATTTTATTTTGTGTTGTGGCTTCTTGCATCAAACACACAAAACATTTCAGTCACGTCCTTGTTTAAGTGGCTCAACAGGATACTGCCATGCCCTGAATTTTTTCAAAAGTCTCATGGAAAGTAGGCCTACATTGAACACCACACATTGGCTGCTACTGTAGGCTGTATCATAGAACAGCTGTTTCAATAGCTACTTCAATCGCTATGTTAAAATGTTATGGGACGCATTTTCTCCATTGTTTTGGATGGTAGGCCACTCTGGTAGGACTACATTATGATCAAAAAGCCACAGTAGCCTATTGGCCACTGTTAAAACTGTAATTTTAAAGCCTCAGAATTTTCCCTACTTTGCGCTCAGCAGATACAACATTTGCTCAGTGCTGTCATTGTTTTGAGGGAACATCAAAAACAACCAAAGGAAATGGCTTCCTGATGAGATGACAGAGAGACGAGATCTGCGGGATTAGATCAGAAAAGTAAGAGGGTGAGTCACCCTGTCCTTTTCGGTTTAGGGTGAAGTTGCCCCTGGATGCTGATTTTGGGTCAGTTTTAAAATTCCCAGATTAGGATAGGGGGAGGGGAAGCTGATCCTAGATCTGTGGAGCAATTTCACCAACGGAGCTGCCCTTCACCTTTATCTTGGCCATAAGGGTGTCGATGGAGGCCCCCAGCTCCTGGATCTGCTTGGCCATCTCCTGCTTGCCCTCCTTCAGTGCGCCCACCACCTCGTTGAAGCGCTCCATCCGCGTTTTCAGGTTACGCACCTTCACCATGCCATCGATGCTGTGGCCGCAACACACACATACATATGAACACAAACACATATAGGAGCATATGCAAGTATACGTGCACCCACATAAGTGAGCACTAAAGCTCGCTCGTGCCAACACACACACACATCGTATTGGTTGAGATGAATAAAAGCCTATTTTAGTTTTTATGCTTGAAAATGGTTCGTGTGAAACTGACATTTTGTGCTAGCTACATAATAACTTATTCACAGATCATATACAGTGAAAGTATTCATACCCCTAGATTTATTCCACATTTTGTTGTGTTACAGCCTGAATTCAAAATGTTTTAATCAAATTTGTTTTACTCACCAATCTACACATACCACATAATGAGAAAGTGAAAACATGCTTTTACATTTTGTTTTGCAAATGTATTTCAAATGAAGTACAGAAATCTCAGCTGCCTTTGGCTTTATCTGTCAAACAACCTATTACACACATTCTTGGGTCCTGAGCAGTCAATTAAAAAAAACTCATCACACGGATGGTCCCATTCACAAAAGCAGTATATATTTTCCAAAGGCAATACGACAACGACATACTGTATCTTCAAAAGCAATACAGTAAGACTAACATTTCTTAATGTAATATGGTTACAAGAGTGTGCCAGGAGTCACGGCTGAGCTCTCAAGATTGATTTGAACTTCTAACTGCACAATGTGTAGAAGCTATCAAAAGGCACAGTGTTTAGCACTTTCAAACAAAGGGAATGTGTCTGTGTGTGTGTGTGTCTGTGTCTGTGTGTGTGTGTGTGTGAGTACACCCACCGTGGCTTATGTTTCCTCTTACAGAGCCACATGCGGACGGTCTTCTGAATCTTAATAAGGGCAGAGGCACGATATTTCATCTTCTCCTTCACTGTGTGTGTGTGTGTGTGTGGGGGGGAGGGGGGGGTAGAGATAGAGAGCATGAGAGAGAAAGTGAGTGAGTAAGACAGAAAGCGAAAGAGTGAGAGAAAGTGACAAAAGAGAAAGTGAGTAAGAGGGAGATCCAATCATCAGCATAGTATTGGGCTTATTCACACAAACAGAGATGAAGCTACACACACTCCCTATGAGCTTGTAGGGATATTAAGTTGGAGTTTTTTGAAGGAAAATAAATGGAAGTGCATCCAGCCGTACCAGTGCATATAGCCTCAGCTATGAGATATCCTGAAGGGGAAGTTTAGCAACTCTGATTCAGCAGAAATCGTTTTGAACCTTTTTTGTTACGGGGGTTGTTTTAAAAGTTATATTCCTTTGTTTTCTTTTTTTGCCATTTTTAAACCTGTCTAGTGACTAATGCTAAAGCATGATGGTGCAACGCAACTGACTCTTAATGATGATTCAATGCGTCAATGTTTTAACTGTATCTGTCCTTAACAACTAAATACATTATTATTTTTAACTAGCAGGAGTGCTACTGTTCTACGGTATGTCGTCCAGCTCAGTGCGAGTATGAGTAAGCATACGTTTGATGACGGAGAGGGTGCACCACTGGACCTTCTTCCAGCGGCTGATGATCAGCCACTGGTTGACCTTCTTCACCAGCTCTGCCAGGTGGTCCGGGTCCGACTTCATGATTTGGTCAAACTCTGCAAACTGACCCAGAAACAGGACATCAACAGAATCACTCAAGGTCATTTGGGCCTATGTAAATCAGCAGCTTTTCTCTAGCTTGTCCTGGGGACCCTAATGGGTGCACATTTTGTTTTTTGCCCCAGAACGACACACAGCTGATTTGAATAATCAAAGCTTGATGAGTTGATAATTTGAATCAGCAGTGTAGTGCTGGGGCAAAACCAAAAACGTGTACCTATTAGGATCCCCCGGATCGAGTTTAGGAAACACTGCTGCAGAGTATTAAAAAGAGAGCAGAAAGCACTGCTTACCTTCCCAGGACGGAAGAATACTCTGGTCAACCCAAACTTGTAGTCATTCTCATTCAGCCCTAGTGCTTTGAACAAAGCCTGCAGAGGAGCAAGAACCAAAACCATCAGTCTCTTAAAATGTAAAAACATGTGAGCAAAGTTACCTTTGAAATGTAATACTGTGTTTGGGGGAGCCATCCACCTTGCAGAAGAGCCTGGGGTCCAGTCGTGTGAGCTTGTCAGGCATGTATTGCTTGTACATGTTGTAGAGCTCATGGAAGGGAGCTCGTGAGGGGAAGCCACCCTGCATTAGGTCCAGCACTGACACCATGCCTGGTGAGGAAAGGGAAGAGAATGTCTTAAAGAGGTGTGTGTTCGTGTGTCTTTACTAATCTTTATAACTTTACCTTTATTTAACTAGGCAAGTCAGTTAAGAACAAATTCTTATTTTCAATGACGGCCTAGGAACAGTGGGTTAACTGCCTGTTCAGGGGCAGAACGACAGATTTGTACCTTGTCAGCTCGGGGATTTGAACTTGCAACCTTTTGTTTACTAGTCCAACACTCTAACCACATTGTTTTTTTACAATGTGATTGTGTTAATGATACTCTCAAAACAATGTTCTTCCTCTCCAAGCCCATACCTGAACACTGCAGCTGAGACAGAATCTGGGCTCCTTCAAATTGGTGGCTCACCATCTTTAAGTTGGGTTTTACACAGCGAATGAAGCTGGAGCCCTTTGAAAGACAGGTAAATCATATCCATTACATATCCATCGTTCACTTCCAATCTGAGGCCAGTTCCTGACTACCAGTGTGTGAGAGAAGACATCAGGTACGGCACAGATACTCACAGTGCTGCGAAGCTTCTCCAGCAGTAGGTTCAACTGGGTCTGTGAAGGCAGGCAGAGAAAAAGCTTCCTTAATACTTAGTCTAAGTCCCATCGCACTGCACAAAAAGGGGGTAAGGAGCACTTACAAACAAATTGGGATTATATTTGACATTGCACATTTACAACTGAAGAAAAGCAATAATTATAATGCTGACAAGAAAGTAAAACATGTGAATAGGTGAGGGTTAACAGCACACGGAAAGACAAAGGAAAACCATGCATGACTCATGACAATTCTGCAAAAGCCACTTGCACTGTTCTCAATGGGATTTGCTTTTATCAGTCCTAAATGAATCTGGATGATTTCTCGAGATATATAAAAAATGGACTGCAACTGTGCCAAGCAGATACTTTTTGGGATGTTTTCCAGAAAAAGTGAACGATAACTGATGAATGAATGAGTGTCCTGAATACACACATCTTTCACTGCTCATAGTAGGGAATCTTTTAAACAGAAATAAAACTGGACTGTGTTCCCTTCCTCACAGCATTGCAATATATTGCCTCACAATGCCTAACCTTGATCATTATTTTATGTTTTATTAAAGCACATTTGTGTCATTAAGCTGAAAAGATCCGGTCTTGCTCTTTTCTCTGCAACGCTACCCTCAGGTCATTGTGTCCATATTATCTTATGAGTTAGTGCTAAAAGCGTCAACTCAAGCATCACGGCACACAAAGACCATAGACCAAGACAGGTGGAGGGGAAATATGACAGGAAGTCAGTGATGGGTGCTCTGTGTGCATCTGCTGATACAGTATGGTGTTGTTGAAACAATCTACAGTGAGACAAGTTACCTTCTGTCCCTGGCTGACTATACTTCTTTGTGACCGACTTTAGCCTGGCTGCTACTTTCTATCTCTTGACTTTTTCCACACTTTTTCTTTCGCCCCCCTCTCTAGCTGACAAGGATTTCTTGGGAAAAGAGGTAGGAGACTGGAGGTCTACAGAGGAAAGGAGGGATGGAAGAAAAGCGGGAAGGAGTGGAGAGGCGTTAGAAGTTCAAAGGTAAAAGTTGGAAAATAGTGCACAGCGTTTTCTCTAATGTGTCAGATAACTTCTGAAACAACAATCTGAAATAAGCAATAGGAAAAGCATTCGACTACAAACTAAACACACTATTCACTTCAATAGCGAAAGCAGAATGTGAAACAATGTCAAACGCTGTAAGAATTTTAGATTTACACAAACTAATAAGAACTTGTGGTGTGTTTTTCCTTTAAAAGTGTCATCTCAGAGCCAGGTGCTGCTACAGTCTCCTTCCTCACCTTGAATTTATTGCCCACACTGATGAAACTGAGTTTGCCAGCCTTCTGCTTGGAGTCCTTGCTGTTGTTCTCAAAAAGCTCTCGCACAAACTTGTCCTTGGACTCACACACAAGGCTCTCCAAAGACATGTGGAGGGCATCATTATTCTTCTCTACAAACTGGATCTGCAAACGCACGCACACAGAAAAAACATGACAAATACATAAACATACTTTGCCATGTGTGCTAACAAGTAGTGATAGGGGAAAACATCAATACAGTTACATATTGCAATATTATTTTGAATGATGTTATAAAGACACAGTACTTTCTTTTTGGTAGTGTTAGTTAGTGACAACTGCTTACCACAACTTTTGTCCACAACCACACAACTTCTGACCACTCATCTACTGAACACAACCACTGACCACAATCACACAACTTCTGACAGTAACAACAAAACTACTGACCACAAACACACAGCTACTGAACACTCATCTACTGACCACACAACCTCACAACTACTGACCACAGTTAGTGACCACAACCACACAACTACTGACTACAACCACACAACTGCTGACCACACAACTACTGACCACAAGTACTGACAACAACCACACAACTGCTTACCACAATTAGTGACCACAACCACACAACTATTTACCACAACCACACAACTATTAACCACAACCACACAACTGCTGACCACACAACTACTGACCACTCAACTGCTGACCACAACTACACAACTACTGACCACAACCAAACTGCTGACCACACAACTACTGACCATTCAACTGCTGACCACAACCACACAACTTCTGACCACTACCACACAACTTCTGACCACAATTAGTGACCACAACCACACAACTATTGACCACAACCACACAACTTCTGACAACAACCACACAACTACTGACCACAACCAACCGGCCTCACAACCACAGACCACGTGTAACCAAGGCAGTCCAGGTCCTCCACTAAGTCTTCTTCACCTGCAGGATGGTCTGAGACCAGCCACCCTGACAGCTGATGAAACTGTGGGTTTGCACAACCAAAGAATTTCTGCAAAAACTGTCAGAAACCTTCTCAGGGAAGCTCATCTGTGTGCTCGTCATCTTCACCAGGGTCTTGACCTCACTGTAGTTCACGCTCATAACAGACTTCAGTGGGCAAATGTTCACCTATGATGGTACTAGCATGCTGGAGAAGTGTGCACTTCACGGATTAATCCTGGTTTCAACTGTATCGGGCAGATGGCGTCGTGTAGACAAGTGGTTTGGTGATGTCAACCTTGTGAACAGAGTGCCCCATGGTGGCGGTGGGGTTATGGTATGGGCAGGCATAAGCTACGGACAACAACAGTAGTTGCATTGTATCGATGGCAATTTGAATGCACAGAGATACCGTGATGAGATTCTGAGGCCCATTGTTGTGCCATCTACACGCCGCCATCACCTCATGTTTAAGAAATATAATGCACAGCCCCATGTCGCAAGGATCTGTACACAACTCCTGAAATCTGAAAATGTCCCAGTTCTTCCATGGCCTGCATACTCACCAGAAATGTGACCCATTCCCATTGAGCATGTTTGGGATGCTTTGGATCGACATGTACGACAGCGTGTTCCAGTTCCTGCCAATATCCAGCAACTTCGCACAGCCATTGAAGAGGAGTGGGACAACATTCCACAGGCCAATCAACAGCCTGATCAACTCTATGTGAAGGAGATGTGTCGCGCTGCATGAGGCAAATGGCAGTCACACCAGATACTGACTGGTTTTCTGATCTACACCCATACATGTTGTTAAGGTATCTGTAACCAACAGATGCATATCTGTATTCCCAGTCATGTGAAATCCATAGATTAGGAACTGTATATGAACTGTAACTCAGTAATTATTTGACATTGTTGCATGTTGCGTTAGTGTGTTGTTAACACAGTTGTTTTTATTAGAACACAAAGTGTGTCTTCAGAAAGTATTCACACCCCTTTATACCCCCTTCACTTTATCCACATTTTGTTGCGTTACAAAGTGGGATTAAAATGGACTTAATTGTAATTATTTTGTCAACGATCTAGACAAAATACTCTGTCAAAATGGAAGAAAAAGTCTAATATTTCTAAAGAATTATGAAAAATAAAACACTAATATATCTTCACTAGATAAATATTCAACCCCTAGTCAATACATGTTAGTATCACCTTTGGCAGTGATTACAGCTGTGAGTCTTTCTGCTAAGTCGATAAGAGCTTTCCTGGATTGTACAATATTTGTACATTATTTTTAAATTCTTTAAGCTCTGTCAAGTTGGTTGTTGATCATTGCTAGACAGCCATTTTCAAGTCTTGCCATAGATTTCCAAGCCAATTTAATTCAAAACTGTAACTAGGCCACTCAGGAACAAATCAATCAATGTCATCTTGGTAAGCAACTCCAGGTATATTTGGCCTTGTGTTTTAGGTTATTGTCCTGCTGAAAGATGAATTTGTCTCCCAGTTTCTGGTGGAAAGCAGACAGAACCAGGTTTTCACTAGGATTTTGCCTGTGCTTAGCTCTATTCCGTTTCTCTCTCAAACTCGCCCCACGAAAAAACATCATTCCACTTTGACATTATGGGGTATAGTGTGTAGGCCAGTGACAAACAAATATACATTCAATCCCCTTTAAACACAGGTTGTAACACAACAAAATGTGGAAAAAGTAAATGGGTGTGAATACTTTCTGAAGGCACTGCATGGAAAAATACATGTTTCAAAATTTGGACCAATCGACTAGCCGAAAATACAGATGACTCTCGGTCAACCAATATAAAAATGTAAACTCTGCAAAAAAAGAAACGTTGCTTTTTCAGGACCCTGCCTTTCAAAGATAATTCGTAAAAATCCAAATAACTTCATAGATCTTCATTGTAAAGGGTTTAAACACTGTTTCCCATGCTTGTTCAATGAACCATAAACAATTAATGAACATTCTCATGTGGAACGGTCGTTAAGACTCTAACAGAATTCAGACGGTAGGCAATTAAGGTCACAGTTATGTCAACTTAGGACACTAAAAAGAGGCCTTTCTACTGACTCTGAAAAACACCAAAAGAAAGATGCCCAGGGTCCTTGCTCATCTGTGTGAACGTGCTTTAGGCATGCTGCAAGGAGGCATGAGGACTGCAGATGTGGCCAGGGCAATAAATTGCAATGTCCGAACTGTGAGACGCCTAAGACAGCGCTACAGGGAGACAGGACAGACAGCTGATCGTCCTCGCAGTGGCAGACCTCGTGTAACAACACCTGCACAGGATCGGTACATCCAAACATCACACCTGCGGGACAGGTACAGGATGGCAACAACAACTGCCCGAGTTACATCAGGAACGCAAAATCCCTCCAAGAGTGCTCAGGCTGTCTGCAATAGGCGAAGAGAGGCTGGACTGAGGGCTTGTAGGCCTGTTGTAAGAAAGGTCCTCACCAGACATCACCGGCAACAACGTCGCCTATGGGCACAAACCCACCGTCGCTGGACCAGACAGGACTGGCAAAAAGTGCTCTTCACTGACGAGTCGCTGTTTTGTCTCACATGGGGTGATGGTCAGATTCGTGTTTATCGTTGAAGGAATGAGCGTCACACCGAGGCCTGTACCCTGGAGCGGGATCGATTTGGAGGTGGATGGTCCCATTGTCAGTGTTCTGCCATGGCCAGCGAAAAGCACGGATCTCAATCCCATTGAGCACGTCTGGGACCTGTTGGATTGGAGGGTGAGGGCCATTCCCCCCAGAAATGTCTGGGAACTTGCAGGTGTCTTGGTGGAAGAGTGGGGTAACATCTCACAGCAAGAACTGGCAAATCTGGTGCAGTCCATGAGGAGGAGATGCACTGCAGTACTTAATGCAGCTGGTGGCCACACCAGATACTGACTGTTACTTTTGATTTTGACCCCCCTTTGTTCAGGGACACATTATTCCATTTATGTTAGTGGAACTTGTTCAGTGTACAGTGCCTTGCGAAAGTATTCGGCCCCCTTGAACTTTGCGACCTTTTGCCACATTTCAGGCTTCAAACATAAAGATATAAAACTGTATTTTTTTGTGAAGAATCAACAAGTGGGACACAATCATGAAGTGGAACGACATTTATTGGATATTTCAAACTTTTTTTAAAAATCAAAAACTGAAAAATTGGGCGTGCAAAATTATTCAGCCCCCTTAAGTTAATACTTTGTAGCGCCACCTTTTGCTGCGATTACAGCTGTAAGTCGCTTGGGGTATGTCTCTATCAGTTTTGCACATCGAGAGACTGACATTTTTTCCCATTCCTCCTTGCAAAACAGCTCGAGCTCAGTGAGGTTGGATGGAGAGCATTTGTGAACAGCAGTTTTCAGTTCTTTCCACAGATTCTCGATTGGATTCAGGTCTGGACTTTGACTTGGCCATTCTAACACCTGGATATGTTTATTTTTGAACCATTCCATTGTAGATTTTGCTTTATGTTTTGGATCATTGTCTTGTTGGAAGACAAATCTCCGTCCCAGTCTCAGGTCTTTTGCAGACTCCATCAGGTTTTCTTCCAGAATGGTCCTGTATTTGGCTCCATCCATCTTCCCATCAATTTTAACCATCTTCCCTGTCCCTGCTGAAGAAAAGCAGGCCCAAACCATGATGCTGCCACCACCATGTTTGACAGTGGGGATGGTGTGTGTTCAGGGTGATGAGCTGTGTTGCTTTTACGCCAAACATAACGTGTTGCCAAAAAGTTAAATTTTGGATTCATCTGACCAGAGCCCCTTCTTCCACATGTTTGGTGTGTCTCCCAGGTGGCTTGTGGCAAACTTTAAACAACACTTTTTATGGATATCTTTAAGAAATGGCTTTCTTCTTGCCACTCTTCCATAAAGGCCAGATTTGTGCAATATACGACTGATTGTTGTCCTATGGACAGAGTGTCCCACCTCAGCTGTAGATCTCTGCAGTTCATCCAGAGTGATCATGGGCCTCTTGGTTGCATCTCTGATCAGTCTTCTCCTTGTATGAGCTGAAAGTTTAGAGGGACGGCCAGGTGTTGGTAGATTTGCAGTGGTCTGATACTCCTTCCATTTCAATATTATCGCTTGCACAGTGCTCCTTGGGATGTTTAAAGCTTGGGAAATCTTTTTGTATCCAAATCCGGCTTTAAACTTCTTCACAACAGTATCTCGGACCTGCCTGGTGTGTTCCTTGTTCTTCATGATGCTCTCTGAGCTTTTAACGGACCTCTGAGACTATCACAGTGCAGGTGCATTTATACGGAGACTTGATTACACACAGGCGGATTGTATTTATCATCATTAGTCATTTAGGTCAACATTGGATCAATCAGAGATCCTCACTGAACTTCTGGAGAGTTTGCTGCACTGAAAGTAAAGGGGCTGAATAATTTTGCACGCCCAATTTTTCAGTTTTTGATATGTTAAAAAAGTTTGAAATATCCAATAAATGTCGTTCCACTTCATGATTGTGTCCCACTTGTTGTTGATTCTTTACAAAATAATACAGTTTTATATCTTTATGTTTGAAGCCTGAAATGTGGCAAAAGGTCGCAAAGTTCAAGGGGGCCGAATACTTTCGCAAGGCACTATATGTCTCAGTTGTTGAATCTTGCTATGTTCATACATGTTAAGTTTTCTGAAAAGTGAGAGAACGTTTATTTTTTTGCTGATTTTATTTATTATTCAGGAACAGCCATGGTGTCTATTAATGGAAAAATACATGCTTAAAAATGTAGACCATTCAAATCATATCGGCAACTAAGTATTGTGACAATATTGTATAGTGAGGTCCCTGGCAATTCCCAGCCCTACTAACAAGCTGAGAAGACTATTACCAGCAGAAATATTTAAAATGGCTGCATAGTTACTGGGATATAACTGCATATAGTCTGACAAAGTTACATCATACAATAATACATGCTTAAACAACAAGCAATCACAAGAACAAATCAAAATATAATCGATGTGCGTGATGGTTACCGTTTCGTAGCACACAGCTCCGGCAAAGTGTCTGACGATGAAGCCTTCATCATCTCTGACGTTCCTGTGAACAGCCAGCTTCGACTTCCTAGGGACCTGAGAGATGGCAGCGACATTAGATTGATTGAGATTGATATACAGTTGAAGTCAGAAGTTTACATACACTTTAGCCAAGTACATTTGAACTTAGTTTTTCACAATTTCTGACATTTAATCCTAGTAAAAATTCCGTTTTAGGTCAGTTAGGATCACCACTTTATTTTAAGAATGTGAAACGTCAGAACAATAGTGGAGAGAATGATTTATTTCAGCTTTTATTTCTTTCATCATATTCCCAGTGGGTCAGAAGTTTACATACACTCAATTAGTATTTGGTAGCATTGCCTTTAAATTGTTTAACTTGGGTCAAATGTTTCAGGTAGTCTTCCACAAGCTTCCCACAATAAGTTGGGTGAATTTGGGCCCATTCCTCCTGACAGAGCTGGTGTAACTGAGTCAGGTTTGTAGGCCTCCTTGCTCGCACACACTTTTTCAGTTCTGCCCACACATTCTCTATAGGATTGAGGTCCAGGCTTTGTGATGGCCACTCCAATATCTTGACTTTGTTGTCCTTAAGCCATTTTGCCACAACTTTGGAAGTATGCTTGGGGTCATTGTCCATTTGGAAGACCCATTTGCGACCAAGCTTTAACTTCCTGACTGATGTCTTGCGATGTTTCTAAAATATATCCATATAATTTTCCTACCTCATGATGCCATCTATTTTGTGAAGTGCACCAGTCCCTCCTGCAGCAAAGCACCCCCACAACATGATGCTGCCACCCCCGTACTTCACGGTTGGGATGGTATTCTTCGGCTTGCAAGCCTCCCCCTTTTTCCTCCAAACATAACAATGGTCAATATGGCCAAACAATTATATTTTTGTTTCATCAGACCAGAGGACATTTCTCCAAAAAGTATAATCTTTGTCCCCATGTGCAGTTGCAAACCGTAGTCTGGCTTTTCTATGGCGGTTTTGGAGCAGTGGCGTCTTCCTTGCTGAGCGGCCTTTCAGGTTATGTCGATATAGGACCTGTTTCCTCCAGCATCTTCACAAGGCCCTTTGCTGTTGTTCTGGGATTGATTTGCACTTTTCGCACCAAAGTACGTTAATCTCTAGGAGACAGAACACATCTCCTTCCTGAGCGGTATGACGGCTGTGTGGTCCCATGGTGTTCATACTTGCATACTATTGTTTGTGTTGATGAATGTGGTACCTTCAGGTGTTTGGCAATTGCTCCCAAGGATGAACCAGACTTGTGGAGGTCTACAATTTTTTTGAGGTCTTGGCTGATTTCTTTTGATTTTCCCATTATGTCAACCAAAGAGGTAATGAGTTTGAAGGTAGGCCTTGAAATACATCCACAGGTACACCTCCAATTTACTCAAATGATGTCAATTGGCCTATCAGAAGCTTCTAAAGCCATGACATCATTTTCTGTAATTTTCCAAGCTGTTTAACCTGTTCAACCTATGGGGGCGCTATGTCATTATTGGATAAAAAGACGTGCCCGTTTTAAGCGCAATATTTTGTCACGAAAAGATGCTCGACTATGCATGGAATTGACAGCCTTGGAAAGACAAAACTCTGACGTCTCCAAAACTGCAAAGATATTATCTGTGAGTGCCCCAGAACTAATGCAACAGGCAAAACCAAGATGAAGTTTCATACAGGAAATGCCCCAGATTCTGAAGGCGCTGTGTTCCAATGTCTCCTTATATGGCTGTGAATGCGTCAGGAATGAGCCTGCGCTTTCTGTCTATTCCCCGAGGTGTCTGCAGCATTGTGACGTGTTTGTAGGCATATCATTGGAAGATTGACCATAAGAGACTACATTTACCTGGTGTCCCGCCCGGTGTCCTGTGTGCGTAATCTGTAGGTCCATGCGCGTTCCATTTCTTCAGAAGAGAAAGTAAACTGCCACGATGGATTTTATCGTCGATAGATATGTGTAAAACACCTTGAGGATTGATTCTAAACATCGGTTTACCATGTTTGTCGATATTATGGAGTTAATTTGGAAAAAAGTTAGCGTTTCAATGACTTAATATATATATATATTTTTTCCCTCCCCAAATGTGATGAACAAAACGGAGCGATTAGTCGGCACATTTGCTATCTAACAGAGTCTCCTCATTGAAAACATCTGAAGTTCTTCAAAGGTAAATGATTTTATTTGAATTCTTTTCTGGTTTTTGTGGAAAATGTTGCATGGTGAAAGAGAGGCATAATACGATGCTAGGCTATCAATACTGTTACACAAATGCTTGTTTAGCTATGGTTCAAAAGCATATTTTGAAAATCTGAGATGACAGTGTTGTTAACAAAAGACTAATAAGCTTGAGAGCAAATAGATTCATTTCATTTCATTTGCGATTTTCATGAATAGTTAACGTTGTGTTATGCTAATGAGCTTGCGGATAGATTTACACAATCCTGGATACAGGTTTTTTTTCGTAGCTAAACGTGACGCAGAAAACGGGGCGATTTGTCCTAAACAAATAATCTTTCAGGAAAAACTGAACATTTGCTATCTGAGAGTCTCCTCATTGAAAACATCTGAAGTTCTTCAAAGGTAAATGATTTTATTTGAATGCTTTTCTGGTTTTTGTGAAAATGTTGCCTGCTGAATGCTAACGCTAAATGCTACGTTAGCCATCAATACTGTTACACAAATGCTTGTTTTGCAATGGTTGAGAAGCATATTTTGAAAATCTGAGATGACAGTGTTGTTAACAAAAGGCTAAGCTTGAGAGCAAATAGATTCATTTCATTTCATTTGCGATTTTCATGAATAGTTAACGTTGCGTTATGGTAATGAGCTTGAGGCTGTATTCACGATCCCGGATCCGGGATGGCTCGACGCAAGAAGTTAAAGGCACAGTCAACTTAGTGTATGTAAACTTCTGACTCACTGGAATTGTAATACAGTGAATTATATGCGAAATAATATGTCTGTAAACAATTGTTGGGAAAAATTACTTAATTCATGCATAAAGTAGATGTCCTAACCGACTTGCCAAAACTATAGTTTAACAAGAAACTTGTGGAGTGGTAGAAAAACGAGTTTTAATGACTACAACCTTAGTGTATGTAAACTTCCGACTTTAACTGTACGTAACGTGTGTATGTGTGTCTGTCTGTCTTTATTTCTGCATGGTGTAAGATAGACCGGGCTGAAGAGGTGATGGCAAAAGTCCTTTATTAAGACCCTCATCATTGTGTATGATCTGTGGCCACTATTAGGATACTCACCTATCTGTGGTAGTATCATACTGTAAGGCAGTCATGATTAATATTATATGACCATACACATCTGAGAGAATATTCCACATTTCCATATGAAAATGACAATTAATATTGTCTAAAAACCAGCTGTCGCCAGCCCAGTCTAATCTGTTGGTCTGAATTTATATCAATGCTGCATTTCAAACAGGATTTTACGCCTGTCAAGCTTACAGAAAGCGGGACAAAAGTTCCCTAAGAAAAGGGACTGGGGCTGCTGGTTCACAATAGCTCTAATGTTTCACATAGACCAAGTACCAGAATGTCCATTACAATACCATTGTGACCCCTTGGCATGAAAGTGTGGTGAGAGGGCAGTAACAGTATAAGAGTATCAGTTCACTAAATGTTGATCTAAGGTAAGTTTAGCATTTTTCAACATAGATGGTTCAAGCTAGGATCCAGGGTGGGTAAGCTGATCCCAGATGTGCCTGCAGGCAACTTCCACCCACAGCTCTCACCGTCAGTCTAAAGTGGTCTTTGTGCTGGCTGTGGATGGTGTTGGCAAAGTGATGGTCGCTGGGCTGTGGTAGACGGTTCTCTTCATCCAGAATGTCCAGGATGCCCACTAGTTTTGCTTCCACCAGGTCTATGGGGATAAATGAATGCATTATTACAGATGTAGTCAGCAGCATAGTCAATTCAAGTCAAATTATTAAGATACGAATAAGATAAGTACTTTATTGATGTGCAAGGGGGAAATTTGTCTCATGCTACTAATGTTGTAATGCGGTCTGTGTTTTGAACATTTCTCAATGTCACTGTGTGAAGTCATAAGGAAAATAAAGTTAAATTCTAACATATTCCAGAGAGGAGCGGTCAACTGTCGGAATGTCTGGAAAGATGCAATGGGTGTCTCAATGTTCCCTTTCCTGGAACATTGACAACCTTTGTGTATTTCTACTGTGCGCTGTGTCTGAGGCTTTGGGTGTTCAAATTGGAGGCACAATGCCTTGTATATCCGGATGCTCATCATAATCTCTCCTAGTGAATTATTCATACAGGACATTCTGTTTGGAATAACATCTGACGGAGGCACACCAATACATTTGCATGAATAGGCACCTGGGCATAAATTGGGGGGGAGATTGATGAGCGAATTAATGGACAGCCAGCGAGTAATTTGCAAGTCTTACGAACATTATTCATGGCTGCCAGTTAACCTGGCACCTGACTAATCAAAACCCTGTTTGATATACACATCGAAATAGATCACGTTGCCACCTACAGGACATTTGATCCTATTCAATGGAGGTTTGGGTTGTGAAAACATAGGCAGAGGGGAACAAAAGAGCACTGACAATCACAAATGCTCATTACACAATGGCAACTTCCTGGTTTAATGAGGAGCCACATGTTGTGGTCCCTCTTCGCCACTAACTCCAGAGAAGTTATATTGTATAGGGCCCTATAAAATCAGTATTATTTTTTGCCTAATTCTGTTTTCTATGTATTGTTTTTCCAAGTTTATGATTTCCCCGTTTTTCTTTTTTTTTTACAGGTTTTCGGTCTCAAACTGTTTATAGAAAAACAACTAAATGGAATGTTCTAAGTCCAAAACAATGCCTAAACCGCATCAGGAAAACACTTAAGGTCTGGGAAAAATCTAAGAAATGTTCATTTTTGGGTGTAGATACCTCTTTCATTCAAGTGCACACCAGCAAGAGACTTGTTCGGTTAGTGGTGTTTCTGTAGCACAAGTGATTTCAGAGTTTGCTTAACAAATCACCACTCGATTGATGCAAATAATCACAATATCATTCTGCCAGGTAGGCAATGTTAACTTTGTAGTTAACATTGAGAAGGTTTTTGACTTCATTGCTAACGGCTACATAAACTGGTAGACAAACGTGGACACACAGACAGGGGCATACCTGCATTGCCTCTTCAGAAAGTTTAAGGAAAATGCGAATCCCTGATGCATTTTGTTAATGTCTTACGATAATCAAATTAATACATTTTCTTTTTTTTAAATTTAAATTTGACCCCTTTTTCTCCCCACGTTCGTGGTATCCAATTGTTTTAGTAGCTACTATCTTGTCTCATCGCTACAACTCCCGTACGGGCTCAGGAGAAACGAAGGTTGCGTCCTCCGATACACAACCCAACCAAGCCGCACTGCTTCTTAACACAGTGCGCATCCAACCCGGAAGCCAGCTGCACCAATGTGTCGGAGGAAACACTGTGCACCTGACAACCTTGGTTAGCGCGCACTGCGCCCGGCCATCCACAGGAGTCGCTGGTGCACGATGAGACAAGGACATCCCTACCGGCCAAGCCCTCCATAACCCGGACGATGCTACGCCAATTGTGCGTCGCCCCACGGACCTCCCGGTCGCGGCCGGTTACGACAGAGCCTGGGCTCGAACCCAGAGTCTCTGATGGCACAGCTGGCGCTGCAGTACAGCGCCCTTAACCACTGTGCCACCCGGGAGGCCAATTAATACATTTTCTAATCTATTCAATACATTTAGTTGATTTCCTACTAAGTTCAATAAAAATGTATTATTTTGTTGACTTCCGATGTAATGTCTGGATTACGTGATACAGTCAGCGTTCTCTGCAGATTTGAAAGGGCCCTAAATGTGCAGTCGAAGGAAGTCAGTTCAAACTCATGTCGTGGGGCTGGTTTCATACAATCACATTTTCTGAAAAGTGAGAGTGCTCTGTCGAGGGCTGTATCTCTCATCATGACTTGTATGAACCTTAAAAAGACAGGGCTTCAAGTTAATCATGTCTCTGTATGTCACTCTAAGGCACCCAGAAGCTGGAGATTTCCACTCCAATCTCTGCTCACACACCTCTCCTTGCATCTCCGTTTGGTTCCTAGTGGCAACTCCTAGTCAGCAGTCAGACACAGAAAGAGATTGCATCTTTTCCTTCTAAAGCCAGTCTGTGCATTATGTTTGACATTGAAGCTTACAGTACAGGTACAATATGCATCGCATAGAGACTTACAGAGTGCTGTCCCACATATTAAACAAGTAAAATAGTTTAGGAGCTGCTCTTGGGGAATTTGACTTTGCACCATGAAAAGTTGATAAACTGAATGTGTGAAAGAGGCTGGGAGAAATATCCTGTTTCACTGGTCTGGCATCTAAATATGGTGCAATATCAAGATATATTTTGGATGTATGAAAGAGCTCCAACATAGAATGAAATATAACATAGCAATATCTATGGGCACAGTCTACTGCAGAAGAAATACACAAGACATGTCTAATAATCATAGTGTGGAGTAAGGTGACAAAGGTTTGACGGTGGCACCCACCTATGCAGTCCTGGTTGTCGACATAATGAACTTCATTGACTCCCAGTCCTTCCCTCTGATATAGCTCTTGCTCCTGCAGAAAGAATGGTAAGTCAACACTAAAGTACAAAGATGTTGCTCATAATTTGAACCACTTTTACCAGGTCAGATCTTTTTTCATCCTCCTAATGGTTAGTGTGTAATCTGATCCTAGATTTGTCAACAATCATGACTTACTGAATCAAGTACACAAACTCCTTTTCAAAATTGATATTTAAAAAAAATATGTAAACATGCTTCTCTGGGTAATTTCAGGCCAACACAAATATCTCTGCACTCCAATGTGATTCAAACGCCATGAAATCCCTTAATTTTTTAAAAATTTGATCATTAATTGGAGACCTTAAAAATCTATGAATAAAACAAGAGCTCCCAGAAGAGAAACGCTGTCATCTCCACAGAGAGAAAGATTACCATTCTAATGAGTGTAACGTGTGGACTGACTCTTGCAGGGAGAAGAGTGTGTTCGGTGTGTGTGAGTCCTCTTTAGTGTTGCACGGTATACCGAAACTTCAGTACTTTTTTGATACCCCCTCCAAAAAAGGACCATGCATATAGCCCCCCAAAAAATAAATAAAAAGGAGAGGTCACAACCTGTTTAAATGGATATGCTTCTTAATAAAAACCTATTTGAAACAAGCCATTACACTTCATTATTATCATGGTATTTTAAATGATTAAATATTCATCAACAAATGAAGAAATGCCAGGTTGAAGAAGATCTGTCGCATTTTTGTATTGACAACATTAAGAGAGTCCAATTAAAGATATGCCTACCTTGTTCGTTGTCTTTTCTGCATATATATATATATATATATATATATATATATATATATATATATATATATCAATGCACAAAACCATTAAAACGAAGTCTGATGGGTTCTCACATTTTCCCCAAAATATTAACATATCACAAACCCTGCTGCTGAGGTCATTCGACTGTTCTTCAAAGGGAAGATGCTGTAATGAGAGAGCTAATGTAGCCTAAGCTACTGATAATAGGCCATTTACCAGATTAAATCATGACAGGAGTGTTTGATTCTTATTAAAGAGATGGAGTCCAGACAGACTACTTTAGGAAACTTTCTGGCTCGACATATAGGCCTGTAGAAAGAATCAGCGAACAAACACACAGCACACCTCAGTAAAAGTGCCCGTCAATCAAAGCCACCAGCGAATATTAGACACAAGAGCAAATATTTCTCCTTTCCTTAAAACATATTAAAAAACATAGCCTTACCTTAGGCTTTCCGAAAGTAGGCTATAAGATAATTAATTGGCAAGGAATGTATGAAGGGGAGAGCTATGCTATAGTATGAAGATGAAACTGACAATAATTCAAACATGTCCACAGCCTATTTATCAGCGACGCTGATTATCGAGGGGGAGACTGTTGGAAAGATTTTTCAAATACTGTGAGGAACTATTATAATTTGAATGTATATACTGTATATTTTGTTTAAAGACTTGACTTACTGTGTGAGGTGAATAAGAAATTACTTAAAAGCCCAGCTGGGCAGGTTCCTCATTGCATGCTCAGGTGCAAGCGCTCTGTCAACAAAGCGGACAAAGAAACCAGCCACACACTCATCGTTCACACACATATGACGGTATGAAATAAATCAAAACTTGTTTCTCACAAGTGTAGCAGATAACATTTACACTCCGAGAATAAGAACAGTAAATGACTGTAATTAATACACGCATTAACAAAAATGAATGTAACCAAATGACATGGATTAACGGTAAATTGCCTGTTTTACAAAAGGTAGGTTACCACATAGGCATTCACAAAACTGCATCGCGGGCTGATACAGTATAGCCCAGGCTACTATTCTACTTTGTAGGGATAGGAGGGTGGCATTTTTTTTGTCTCGCCTAGGGTGACATATTGGTCAGGACCGGGGGTATGATCAGCATTGATTAGTCTATAAATTAAGAAAAGGATTGGTGCATTTTCCATTCGACACATTATAGGCCTCAGAGTCAGAACAACCTTGTCGACTGCTGTTGAATAATTAATCAATAGTCAGACGCATCCAACCTTTTTTAAAAGACAGATTTATTTATTAAAATAAAGTTCACACATCAAACTATAAAAAATAAATAACTAAGTGCCATAGCCTATAGTGCTCTACACCTCACATCATCAGTTGGAAAGTGGAGATGTAGAAAGTTTAATAGACTAAGTTAGCAAAACAATTTCTTACAATCATTAGTAAACACCCCCATTATTAGGTAAAGTTTATCTACATCAAAAGTAAAGTTAATACAAATAAAACCTAAAATGAATGTAGGCCTAAACGGTTTTGACAGTTATTATATTTTCATGACGGCTTTCATCCATCAGTTACATGGTTATTCAATTACCGTTTACTGCATTTGTAAAATTTGACACACTCGCAATTGAAGGAGTAGAGAAATAAATGTGGTAGCAATGTAAAACTGGGATCACACTCTTTTTTTAAACAAAGGCCAAAACTGCTATCAAAAGTGTTCTCCCACGAAGAATAGTTGTGCATTGACTGCTTGTCCGATGGCTCTCAGGACTTGAATGCGCCTCGAGAGGAATATTTATCTGGCATACAACAGGTAAATGCAGTGCATTCGGAAAGTATTCAGACCCCTTGACCTTTTTCCACATTTTGTTACATTACAGCCTTATTCTAAAATTGAATAAATCATTTCCCCCCTCAATCTACACACAATACCCCATAATGACAAAGCAAAAATAGTTTTTTTGTTGCTAATTTATCAAATATAACTGAAATATCACATTTAACCTCTTGAACCTCTGGGGGCAGTATTTCATTTTTGAATGAAAAACGTTCCCGTTTTAAACAAGATATTTTGTCACGAAAAGATGCTCGACTATGCATATAATTGACAGCTTTGGAAAGAAAACACTCTGACGTTTCCAAAACCGCAAAGATATTGTCTGTGAGTGCCACAGAACTAATGCTACAGGCGAAACCAAGATGAAATTTCATACAGGAAGTGAGACAGATTTTTGAGGCGCTGTGTTCCAATGTCTCCTTATATGGCTGTGAATGCGCAAGGAGAGAGCCTACACTTTCTGTCGTTTCCCCAAGGTGTTTGCAGCATTGTGACGTATTTGTAGGCATATCATTGGAAAATTGACCATAAGAGACTACATTTACCAGGTGTCCGCTCGGTGTCCTCCGTCGAAACTATTGCGTAATCTCCAGGTGCGTGCATGTTTCCATTTTGAACAGAGGAGAAACCAAACTGCCACGAGTGACTTATCATCGAATAGATATGTGAAAAACACCTTGAGGATTGATTCTAAACAACGTTTGCCATGTTTCTGTCGATATTATGCAGTTAATTTGGAAAAAAGTTTGCGTTGTAATGACTGAATTTTCAGGGTTTTTTCTCAGCCAAACGTGATGAACAAAACGGAGCGATTTCTCCTACACAAATAATATTTTTGGAAAAACTGAACATTTGCTATCTAACTGAGAGTCTCCTCATTGAAAACATCCGAAGTCCCTCAAAGGTAAATGATTTTATTTGAATGCTTTTCTGGTTTTTGTGAAAATGTTGCCTGCTGAATGCTAGGCTTAATGCTATGCTAGCTATCAATACTCTTACACAAATGCTTGTGTAGCTATGGTTGAAAAGCATTTTTTGAAAATCTGAGATGACGGTGTTGTTAACAAAAGGCTAAGCTTGTGAGCCAATATATTTATTTCATTTCATTTGCGATTTTCATGAATAGTTAACGTTGCGTTATGGTAATGAGCTTGAGGCTATAATTACGCTCCCGGATACGGGTTTTTTTCTTAGCCAAACGTGATGAACAAAACGGAGCGATTTCTCCTACACAAATAATATCTTTGGAAAAACTGAACATTTGCTATCTAACTGAGAGTCTCCTCATTGAAAACATCAGAAGTCCTTCAAAGGTAAATGATTTTATTTGAATGCTTTTCTGGTTTTTGTGAAAATGTTGCCTGCTGAATGCTAGGCTTAATGCTATGCTAGCTATCAATACTCTTACACAAATGCTTGTGTAGCTATGGTTGAAAAGCATTTTTTTTTTTAAATCTGAGATGACAGTGTTGTTAATCAGTACAATAAAATGATCTGTTCTCCTAGCAGTCGCCAATAAAATAAGTCCTAAATGGTAGGGATTGTTTGTCACCTGTAGCCCGTGAAATCAGCTAAACAAGCTCAATAACTCAATGAATGCACACACTCCTTGTCATGTATTGTCATATTATGTCTTTTCCTGTTCTTTCTCTTCACTCTGTCTCCCTCTGCTGGTCGTATTAGGTTAGCTTCCCTTTCTCTCCTCCTCCAGCTGTTCCTCATCTCCTCTTACTACCTCGTTCACCCTTTTCCCACCTGTTCCCTTTTTCCCTCTGATTAGGTCTCTATTTCTCTCTCTGTTCCTGCTTCTTTCTTTGTCAGATTCTCGTTTGAGTTTCTCATGCCAGAACCAAACTATCGTCTCGTTTGCTTCACCCTTGTCCCGTCCTGTCGGAATCTGCCTGGCAAGTGCATCCTGTACTCAGCTAACTGTCTTATCGTTGGTACTGTGTCCAGTTCATCTGATGCTACGTGAGATCAGGTACCACTGTTCCTCTACGACCCGCGCCTACCCAGAGAGACCTGCAGCCTGTCGCCAGAAGGGGGCTCTTTTGTAATTATCAGAAGGACTTTTTGTTTCATTTGTCGCCCTCTCTGCGGGTTGTCTATTTTTCCATTATCTACATCTGAAGAGGATCTATGTCTTCCCTGTGTTTTCATTAAAGGACTCTGTTTTTGTTAAACCGCTTTTGGGTCCTATTCTAACACTCCTATTGAATAATATGCATTCACCTGTATTGTGAATAGACCTAGGCTACATCTTGATTTACCCAGTTAATCAATAGAGATTTATCTTTCAAATAAATTATTACCATTGTTGTTTTGTAGTTAGATTGGTAAAAACAAAGTCAAATTGATTGTATGATTATATAATTGCTTCATTAATGCATACATGGCTTCCTAAAAATTAAAAAAATAAACCTGGTATCAAAGTCAAAATTCTGGAGTCGTGACAACACTAGCGAGCCACCTCTACACCCCCAGACTTCACGCTCACTCACCTCTTTCAGGATGCGCTCGTTGAAGAACTGCTGCAGCTTCTCGTTGCAGTAGTTGATGCAGAACTGCTCAAAGCTGTTGTGTTCAAAATACTCTGAGGGGTGTGAGAAGCAATATGAACGTGAAAATTATCTGCCACGTCTGAAGTGGGAATGAATAATGCTCATCTTCAGGCAGTTACTGGTGCTGAATATATCAAATTATGTTAGTAAAGTTTTTAGAACGTGACGAGGAAAAGAGTTTATGTGAGGACATGAAGGAAACGAACACCCACAAGATAAATTAACGGAAATATGGCTAGATAGACTGACAGGCAGACAGAGAAACAAACTTACAGAGAAACAGATAAACTGTGAGACAAACTCACTGCTCTAGGCCAACTTACCGAAGCCGGCGATATCCAGCACCCCGATGAAGTTGGAGGAGGTTTTGAAGGGGAAACACTGGTTGACCCTCCTGACCACGTGATCGAAGAGGCAGCTGTACACGGCCTTGGCCAGGGCGTCCCGGGCGTTGTTCGCCTGTTCCACCCTCAAAGGCACCCTGGGGGGAAAGAACTAAGTGAGAAGCCGAAACTGGGCTACTCTTTAATTTAAAAAAAATTTAAAATACACTTTTGAATCAATACAGTCATTTCTCATTTCAGGTTTATGTGCAAAGGAAGTTTGAGTTGTTTCTTAAAGAGTACGTTTTTACAGGATGGTATTGTTTTGCTAAAACAAGTAGGTAAGGAGGTCGAAAGACAAGCAATTAGAAGTGACTGTACTCCCTGAACCCTGGCTGACTAATTCTTCTAGCACTCTCCAACACTATTTGGCTTCAATTATTCAAAGGGGTTGATGATTATGAGTGGAGTTCTTCTGAAGTGAGCAAGTTCAGCTATGGTGTAGCACTCTGTCCTGCACTCAGTCTCAGTATTCCAGTCCACAGTGACTTCACTGTGCCATTACTAGATATGTACATTTATTTACTTATTTTTAACTGTTAGTTTTGCCTAAATCTATTTCGTTGTGTAGGGTTAAGGTTGATTTTAGTTTCAAATATACATTTTTGTGCAGGACGGAGTGGACTGGAATACTCGTCAAAATTCAAACATTCCAAAAGTATTCTGCTCTCCGTTTTTTTCTGGACAGGCATCGAGCTGAAGCAGCAGGTTCAGAGCAAACCTTTTACCCTTTGAAGTTACTGTAGGTGCCATTACTGCCCACTTTCCCCACCCCATATTCTCATCTATAATCTATTCATGTTCAGTCTCATGTTTTACTATCACCTGAAACAATGTATTTATGCGATCTCTGACGAGAGACAGGCTCTCCTCCATCTTGCATTACAAATACTACACTTGATTGTTCAGTAGCGGGGCAAGACTCCGTGAAGATGACGTACGGCATAATTAAATAAGCCACAATGTAAATGGGGCATTAGACTTTAAAAGTATAAAAGTGCAGCAGCAGGTAGGTTAATGCTGCATTCAGACGAGGGAAGCAAAAACCGTCATATCAGTCGGCATAGCGGGACAAGAAAACAAGAAAGATGGTGATGGCAAAAGTAAGCCAGCACGACGGTATGCATTGCTATAGTGATTTCAGTAAAAAAGAAAACGGTGCAAATCAACATCCGGTTGAAAACAACGCTACGGCAGACGGCAAAAGTAAAAATATTTGAACTCCGGTGGCAAGTTCCATCTATTGTGGCGGCTGATGGCATTCACCGCCAGCCTCAACGTCATTTACCGTCGTGCTCTCACCGTCTACCTCATACCATCTAAACGCAGCATTAGAGGTAGTCTTACTTGATAACTGTTCCTTTGGCGCCCCCTGCTGTGGTGAGCATGACCCTGGTGGTGAGGCTGACTCTCAGGTCCTCCTGGTCTAGGCCCAGCAAGTCAGCACAGTAGGCCAGCTTCTGACTAGACTGGTTCATCAGGATGCAGCCGCCTGGAAACACACACACACACACACCATGCGCACGCACCACGCGCACACCCAAACAAATTATTGGTGCGCACAAAAATAAAATGGAGCAGCGTCCATTATGCCTCCTCAATTGGATTTTGGATGGATTTTAGTACTTTCTTTCTTCTGCCAAATGCTTCAATACATCCACACTGGGAATCCACGCCACACATTCTGCAGAAGAAGTACCGTCTTTGTCGCAGGCAGTGAAGTAGTAACATACTTTTGAAGGGCAGAGACAGACAGATGGTCTGAGAGAGGGAAATTAACTGTCAACATGTAACCATTTCAACAGAGAGTGAGCACCGTGCGACGTTCCAGGTAATATCTGCTCTCGAGGCAGCAATCGATTTATTTATTTATTTCACCTTTATTTAACCAGGTAAGCAAGTTGAGAACACGTTCTCATTTACAATTGCGACCTGGCCAAGATAAAGCAAAGTAGTTCGACATATACAACAACACAGAGTTACACATGGAGTAAAACAAACATACAGTCACAATAATACAGTAGAAAAGTAAGTCTATATACAATGTGAGCAAATGAGGTGAGATAAGGGAGGTAAAGGCAAAAAAAAAAGGCCATGGTGGCTAAATAAATACAATATAGCAAGTAAAACACTGGAATGGTAGATTTGCAGTGGAAGAATATGCAAAGTAGAGATAGAAATAATGGGGTGCAAAGGAGATAAATAAATAAATAGGGTAGGGGGAGAGGTAGTTGTTTGGGCTAAATTATAGATGGGCTATGTACAGGTGCAGTAATCTGTGAGCTGCTCTGACAGCTGGTGCTTAAAGCTTGTGAGGGAGTGTTTCCAGTTTCAGAGATTTTTGTAGTTCGTTCCAGTCATTGGCAACTGGAAGGAGAGGCGGCCAAAGGAAGAATTGGTTTTGGGGTGATTACATCATCCATCTCAAGATAAGCTTGAATCATCAATTTTCTTATACGACAGATGTATTGCATCACTCTTGTGCAGCTGGTAGGAGAGTGGATTCAGAGCATGTCCTTTTCAATGGGTGTACTTCAAAAGTGGGACAGTGAGACCCTACAGAGAATAATGTGTCAGCCAGGGGTGGGGAGTAGACCTCCTGCCACGTTATAGAAGGGATTCAATGCTGTCAGAACAATAAAAGGACCAATAAGCCCCATTGAGCGTGTGCAGATGAGTGCTTTCACACACACACAAACACACACACACACACTCACACACACAAACACACACTCACACACACACACACAAACACACACACACCTGCATGAGTAACGATGTGTACATTCTAATACTCCAGAGAGCTACACTAAGAGAGATACGTTAGGTATGTAACTTGATTTACCCGATGTACTCCCGGTTTCCTCAAAGTCAATGTTACCCAGGTGCAGCACCCCGGCCACCACCCTGAACAGGTCCAGCTTCTCCGTGTCGTCCAGGCCAATCTTCTTCATGGCCCCGCACATCCTGTTGAAGTCTCCCTGGTCGTCCAACAGAGGGTCCTTCAGGGCGCCCAGCTTCACATGCTGGAGGACGGAGAGACAGGAGAGTCAGGATACTACACCTAGGCCCGTATTCACAGAGAGTCTCAAAGTAAGAGTGCTGAACTAGGATCAGTTTCGCCTTTTAGATTATACTGAATATGATTACGGACAGGGTGACCTGATCCTAGATCAGCAATCTTTGTGAATACAGGCCCTGTGCTAGCTAAAGTCAAGAGTCTTTCCAGTGCCATCGTGTGACCCGACTAGGAAAGACTCCTGGCCTCCCTTGTAGGCTGTCATTTTTCATGTGAGAGCCATCACACACACACACACACACATCACACCTTCCTACAGTATGAACAAGACTGTCGTGCTACAGTAGCCTTGGCTGACCTAGCGTCAAATGCTACGTCTCACCCCTAATATCAGAAATTAGAAATCCACCACTGACAGATAAAAGCAGAAGCATAGATAAGTACAGTGGATTTGTGGTTTCTGGTTTGAATGAAGATTGGCAGACTTCAAAGCAGAGGCACACTAAAGCGAATGTCACAGTGTGATGTTGTTCCAACACTACTTCACTTCCGTGAGATTTTGATTGTTGGATTTCCCCCTGACCAGTCATAAGTGTGTGTCTGTAACAGTATCTCCTTAGATGGATAATTCACCACACTATGACATTCTGAGCCTGACAGAAGCTGGATAAAGACAAATCCCACACACAATGATAAAGAAGCATGCTCTGCATAGCTCCTGTTTGCACTACAATCTCAAGCATGGAGTTTACATAGTGAGCAAAACAAAAGAGGGTCTTCTAAGGAAAGCATCATCACCTCATCATCCTGCATTACATAGACCCGAGGCAGGGCAAAGAGACGTGCAAGCGTTATTAGTTACACCGCAACTGTCATGAGATCATTGCTCTCTCAATACACTGCATGGAAGCTGTGAAAAGGTACATTCGGTTCATTCCTTTCTTGTGAAGCTTCAGCATGGAAGAGGTTTGTGTGTGTCTGTCTGTGTCAATGTGGCACACACATGACGGCGCAAAGTGACAGTCAACTGATGAACGGGCTGTCTTGCCGCAGAAAGTTAGGCTATAAATCAAGGGCTAGATAGAAGAAAAGTCTAGACCGTCTTCAGAACTAGATAATAAATGCTTTATTTGCATCTCCTCCTATCTTAATATTGTTTGTTCAATCTCTCATAAAGCTATGATTGAGAATATGCCTATAGACTAAGACTTTCATTCTTGTTCTTTTTGAAAGTGCCAACAACTTCATAGGATATTTGAATATTTGGGAAATATACTGTTATGAATATCCAGTACATAACTTTAACAAGTCTTTAAGGGCAATTGCACCACTTTTTAACCCTATTTTCATCATATCCAGTACAATACCAGTGTCTACATACAGTACATTCAGAAAGTATTCAGACCCCTTGACTTTTTCCACATGATTCAAAAATTGATTAAAAAAAATTAAAAAATCCTCATCAATCTAAACACAATTCCCCATAACGACTAAGCGAAAACCGTTTTTTTGAATTTTAAGCAAATGTATAAAATATTGAAAAACTGAAATACATTATTTACATAAGCCTTCAGACCCTTTGCTATGAGACTCGAAATTGAGCTCAGGTGCATCCTGTTTCCATTGATCATCCTTGAGATGTTTCTACAACTTGATTGGAGTCCACCTGTGGTAAATTCAATTGATTGGACATGATTTGGAAAGGCACACACCTGTCTATATAAGGTCACACAGTTGACAGTGCATGTCAGAGGATAAACCAAGCCATGAGGTTGAAGGAATTGTTTGTAGAGCTCCGAGACAGGATTGTGTTGAGGCACAGATCTGGGGAACGGTACAAAAACATTTCAGCAGCATTGAAGGTTCCCAAGAACACAGTATCCTCCATCATCACCAAGACTCTTTCTGAGCAATCGGGGGAGAAGGGCCTTGGTCAGAGAGGTGACCAAAAACCCGATGGTAACTCTAAAAGAGCGATCTAAAAGAAAGAGCTCCATAGTTCCTCTGTGGAGATGGGAGAACCTTCCAGAGGGACTCCAACAATCAGGCATTTATGGTAGAGTGGCCAGATGAAAGCCACTCCTCGGTAAAAGGCACATGATAGCCCACTTGGTGTTTGCCAAAATGCACCTAAAGGACTCTCAGACCATGAGAAACAAGATTCTCTGGTCTGATGACTCCCTGAATGCCAAGCATTAAGTCTGGAGGAAACCTGCCACCATCCCTACGGTGATGCTGTGGGGATGTTTTTGAGCGACAGGGATGGTGAGACTAGTCAGGATCGAGGGAAAGATGAATGGAGCAAATGTAGCATATGTAGCTCGTTTTTGGTGACCGGTCCAGGAATAGCTGAAGAATTGCAACATTTGCCTAGAACTAACGCTGCAGATAGCAATACTGGGTGATTTGAAAAGCCATAGTCAATCAATCAATAATATAATAATTATTTTTGCAAAAATGTTTATCTTTAAATTACAATCTGAAATTACAAAGCTATGAGAATAGAAAGATTCAGTACTTTTGTGAAGCATCACAGCTCAGTTAAAAAATATATAGAGGAAGGTCTAAAAATAAACAAAATATAACTATTGTAAAATAGATTGTGTCTGTAAAATGTGTATAAGATGTATAAACTGAAGGTAGAAGCCTAAGTGTTATTGTTTATTAGTTTACTCCAATTGGTGGAAGTCCAAAGAGATCCTTGAAAGAAAACCTGTTTCAGAGCTCTCAGTACCTCAGACTGGGGTGAAGGTTCACCTTCCAACAGGACAACGACTCTAAGCACACAGCCAAGACAACGCAGGAGTGGCGCAGCCAGAGCCTGGACTTGAACCCGATCTAACATCTCTGGAGAAACCTGGAAATAGCTGGGCAGCGACACTCCCCATTCAACCTTACAGATCTTAAGAAGATCTGCAGAGAAGAATGGGAGAAACTCCCCAAATACAGGGTGCAAAGCTTGTAGCGTCATACCCAAAAAGACTCAAGGCTGTAATCGCTGCCAAGGGTGCTTCAACAAAATACTAAGTAAAGGGTCTGAATACTTATGTAAATATGATTTCTAAAAACCTGTTTTTGCTTTGTCATTATGGAGCATTGTGAGTAGATTTGAGGGTGAAAAACCCCAATTTAAATACATTTTAGAAGGCTGTAATGTAACAAAATGTGGAAAAAGTCAAGGGGTCTGAATACTTTCCAAATGCACTGTATGTGAAAACGGCGCATTTTTACAAAGAAAGTTATATCCGATTAATATAAAAAAATAAAAACATTTTAAAACAGTGACTTTGAAATACTATGAGATGAGCGGTGACGTGGGGATTAGCGGTGACCTCCCTCTGGCTAGAAACTCATTGCAAGTTTTGAAAATCTGTGTTTTTCTTCCTTTAATCCTACCCTGTGATCACACAGAGAAGCATATTTCAGGAACTTTCTTCTTATCTTGTTAACCACGCTCCATTTTCATATATGTAGACACTGGTATGTTCTAATCATCTATAAGTGACACAATACATTTTAGATACTTTCGCAAGGAAGCCAAAAAAATACATATACATACAACCTTCTTGTTGGAAAAACAGCCTTGTCACCCAGAGTCACATTTGTTTATTTTGCAAGCTATAGAACATAATATTTTACAAAAGTAGGTTTTAAAAAGGACCATAGAGTTTAGTCTGCTTCAAGATAAAATTTGGTATCGTACAGACAACACTACATTCGGGTTGATTTGGAAATGATGCCTCAAAAATACTAATATCGATACTATTACTAGATTCCGACCGATTTATTGGGTGACCGATGTTATCGGCCGATATTAGCCTTTTACGAATGTAGAATTCTGTGGCTACAGTCCTACAATCGACAAAAACATAGGACACATTTTCAATGTATTGGTATTTAAGTATGTTGTTGTTTTCCAGCTGGCTAGCATGAGGCAGCTCAGTCTTCAGAGCCTAGGCACATTTTTTGTTGCTGGAATCAGTGCAGTTTATCCTCCTTTTACTAGAGTAACACAGTTTTTCCATAAAAAAAATATTGTCTTAGAGCCACGCGAGTGGTGCATCGGTCTAATGCACTGCATCTCAGTGCTAGAGGCGTCACTACAGACCTGGGTACTATCCCAAGCTGTTACAGCTATCCCAAGCTGTTACAGCTGGCCGCAACAGGGAGACCCATGAGGCGGCGGACAATTGGACCAGCGTTGTCCGGGTTAGGGGAGGGTTTGGCCGGCCGGGATGTCCTTGTCCCATCGCGCACTAGCAACTCCTGTGGCGGGCCGGGCACATGCATGCTGACTTCGGTCGCCAGTTGTACGGTGTTTCCTCTGGCACATTGGTGCGGCTGGCTTCCGGGTAAAGCGAGCAGTGTGTCAATAAACAGTGCGGCTTGGCAGGGCCATGTTTCAGAGGATGCATAGCTCTCGACCTTCGCCTCTCCCAAGTCCGTACGGGAGTTGCAGCGATGGGACAAGACTGCAACTACCAATTGGATATCACAAAAAAGGAGTAAAAGCAGGGTAGCCTAGTGGTTAGAGTGTTGGACTAGCAACCGGAAGGTTGCAAGTTCAAGACGCCTGAGCTGGCAAGTCTGTCGTTCTGCCCCTGAACAGGCAGTTAACCCACTGTTCCTAGGCCGTCATTGAAAATAAGAATTTGTCCTTAACTGACTTGCCTAGTTAAATAAAGGTAAAAAAAAATATATATATATATACACATATTAGTACCAGTCAAAGTTCCAGGGTTATTTATTTATTTTCTACATTGAAGAGAGGTGGAAGACAATAAGCTGAAAGGTACAGTACCTCAGGACTCTTGCGATTCTGCATGATCTGTTTGTCTGTGTCCTTGCTGGCAAAGTATCTCGTGCATCCTCGATTCAAATACTATGAGGGACAAAGGAGAGCATACACAAACAATTAGCATTCCAGAAATGACACATCTGTAGACACAACCTATAAGCCCGTATATTTGTTATTAATAAATGTTGTAGGGTAACAATGCATGCAAGAACGGTGGCATTGTTTTTGTCATGTTCAAAGATGAACTATGTAATATCCAAACGTGGCTTCACAGTTCACTTGGCTTTAATTTCATTGTAAACTCAGTAAAAAAAAGTAACGGCCCTTTTGTAGGACCCGGTCTTTCAAAGATAATTCATAAAAATACAAATAGCTTGATAGATCTTCATTGTAAAGGGTTTAAACACTGTTTCCCAAGCGTGTTCAATTAACCATAAACAATTAATGAACATGCACCTGTGGAACGGTCGACACTAACAGCTTACAGACGGTAGGCAATTAAGGTCACAGTTATGAAAACTTAGGACACTAAAGAGGCCTTTCTACTGACTCTGGAAAATACCAAAAGAAGGATGCCCAGGGACCCTGCTCATCTGCATGAACGTGCCTTAGGCATGCTGCAAGGAGGCATGAGGACTGCAGATGTGGCCAGGGCAATAAATTGCAATGTCCGAACTGTGAGACGCCTAAGACAGCGCTACAGGGAGACAGGACGGACAGCTGATCGTCCTCGCAGTGGCAGACCACGTGTAACAACACCTGCACAAGATCGGTACATCCGAACATCACACCTGCGGGACAGGTACAGGATGGCAACAACAACTGCCCAGGTTACATCAGGAATGCACAATCCCTCCATCAGTGTCCGCAATAGGCTGAGAGAGGCTGGACTGAGGGCCTGTAGGCCTGTTGTAAGGCATCACCGGCAACAACGTCGCCTATGGGCACAAACCCACCGTCGCAGGACCAAACAGGGCTGGAAAAAAGGTGTCTTCACTAACGAGTTAAAGTTTTTTCTCACCAGGGGTGATGGTCGGATTCACGTTTATCGTCGAAGGAATGAGCATTACACCGAGGCCTGTACCCTCGAGCGGGATCGATTTGGAGTTGGAGGGTCTGTTATGGTCTGGGGCGGTGTGTCACAGCATCATCGGACTGAGCTTCTTGTCATTGCAGGCAATCTCAACGCTGTGCGTTACAGGGAAGACATCCTCCTCCCTCATGTGGTACCCTTCCTGCAGGCTCATCCTGACATGACCCTCCAGCATGACAATGCCACCAGCCATACTGCTTGTTCTGTGCGTGATTTCCTGCAAGACAGGAATGTCAGTGTTCTGCCATGGCCAGCTCAATCCCATTGAGCACGTCTGGGATCTGTTGGATCAGAGGGTGAGGGCTAGGGCCATTCCCCCCAGAAATATCAGTGAACTTGCAGGTGCCTTGGTGGAAGAGTGGAGTAACGTCTCACAGCAAAAACGGGCAACTCTGGTGCAGTCCATGAGGAGGAAATGCACTGCAGTACTTAATGCAGCTGGTGGCCACACCAGATACTGACTGTTACTTTTGATTTTGACCCCCCTTTGTTCAGGGATTCATTATTTCATTTATGTTAGTCACATGTCTGTGGAACTTGTTCAGTATATGTCTCAGTTGTTCAATCTTGTTATGTTCATACAAATATTTACACGTTAGTTTGCTGAAAATAAACACAGTTGACCGTGAGAGGACGTTTCTTTTTTTGCTGAGTTTAGTTTATTGCTTCTGTTGATGTGACTGTCACTGTGTAGACCTGCTATAATCATACCGTGAAAAATACCCAAAAGAACAACTATAATTGTTGTACCCCTGTAGCTCACTTGGTAGAACATGGTGCTATTTTACTCACATTAGGCTGTCAACCATGTCCAATCATCTCCCTGTGCATGTTTCAATAGCCAGTCATGTATAACTTCTCATTATTTGGAAGAAGGACACAGCCTCTAGCGTCGCACACCTCCATCTTTCCATCTTTCGAAAGATGGAGGGGTGCGACACTATTGGTTGACTCAGGCAACCACCTGGAAATAAAATAGAGACGTCCAGACACTACACAATCGAGACAGAACTGTAGCTAGCTAGCCAGCCAGCCAACTAACCTTCTCCTGAACTATCAGCTTTTCATACAACAAGGTAAGATTAAAAACATGAAAGCTACTGCAATGGTGATATTTCCTATTATAATTTTTTTAATTGAACCTTCATTCAATTAGGCAAGTCAGTTAAAGAACAAATTCTTATTTACAATGTCGGCCTACCAGGGAACAGTGAGTTAACTGCCTTGTTCAGGGGCAGAACGACCGACGTTTACCTTGTCAGGTCGGAGAGTCCATCCGGCAATCTTTCGGTTACTGGCCCAAGGCACTAACTACTAGGCTACCTGCCGCCCCATAAATATTAACCAGAGCCAACTTGTAGCTATCAATAGTTGTTGCTTAACTTAGCTGCGTGGCAAGCTAGCTAGCTAGCATGGTAATGGTACAGTAAAGTTAAAGTAGCAGTAAAGTACAGTAAAGTAGCTCTCGCATTCATTTTCATAGGTTAGTGAGAACTATCAAAGTTGGTTATATCTCAAATATAATGCAATCTGCTAATGTTACCAAGGTTAAGTTAGTCCGTTTTAGTAAGTGCTATTCAGCTCGCTAAGTTCATTAGCTATCTAGAAAACAGCTTACAGTATGGTCATGTTTATCATTTGGTAATGTTACAGTAGCATTATTTTTCAAATGGGGGGAGCTTTCATAGTTAGCGTCACCTCATTTTCTTTTGACTAGCTAGCTAGGTAGCTATATTATTATGCCAGCTAAGTTAGATAATGCTTTGATGTCAATGCTTTGATATCCAGGGGACAAACTATGGTTATAAATGTCTCTAGCCATAGCTAACATTACCTATGTAAAATCAGTCAGTCCATGATATAGCCTCCCTGATATAGCCTAAGTTGACTAATTTGCCATGATGCTTGATTGGCCTACTTGCTTGAATACTGACAAATTTCGCAACACCACCATGTATTCTTGTGGGCTGACTGTAGTATTAGCCTTGTTTACATTAGGTTTACTATGTATTGCTAATGGTTCTTGCAGTAGTGTGACACTCATGTTGGTTTCAGACGTTTAAAAAGCCCCATAAAGGAGTTGATGTCCCGCTTGGGAACATTTGCCACCACAGGGGTTTGGCCTGCCGATCGGGCAACAGGCCAGCTCCGAGGCAGAAGAGATGGCATGACCTCTTTCAGAAGGTATGTATTATGACAACAGATAATGGCAAAACACGCAAAGACATATGACATTTGAACTTTGTGTTCATGTAGAAAACATACTGTGTTACTAAAAATGCCGGTCATTAAATGTAAGCCTTTACTACTAATGAACAGTAACTTTATTAAAACATTTGGCAATTAAAATTGTCATGGCATAGTGTAACAGAGACTGTACACAGTGTCAAAGTCCCAAGTTGTGACCTTGTCAACCAATCATAACAGGTTGAGGAAAGTTCCAGAGAGCCAGGGTTCATCAACCCTTGACTACAGGTTTTGGCTGAGCTGTTTGAGAGTACTTTGAGATGGAAAGTCACCAGCAGGGGACTTCCTAAAACAAGCTTCCGTATGTACCATTACAGTGAGAGAATTGTCCAATGCAGGTCCGTAGACAGCTTTGCTCGGGGGGCTTCAGAGAAGTGTCTGTGGATTTCTCCCCAGGAGGTCAAATTAAAAAAGCTTACAGGCTAAAACAACATGTACTCTCTTCTCTGATTTATTGAAATGAGATTTCATACTCTAGTGTTGTCTCTGTATTCCCCCCCTCCCTATATTTTAACGAGGTATCTACCAGTGGCCAGCCTGTCTGCTGTTCAGATGCCTCCATTGAGGGTTGCATTTAACTTGTTGTCAATGGTAAATATTACATTTTGTGTCACATTATTTTCCTCAACTACTATGGCTCTGCTGCCATGATGGAACACTGTTTCAGATAATTCTTTTGACAGGTGACTTCCTACTCTGTTCATTGTGACTATTAGGTGTCTAGGTCTTACTAGTCACCGCAACATGAAAAGTTTGTTATTTGCTGGTGCAAGTGGGGGGCACTTCAGGCTGAGGAGTAAGTTTCACACATTACCATGTGTTACAATGACCCCTCAAACTTACTCAAAAGCTATCCCAGTGTTGAGCTGAGCGCAACTGTAGATCCAAGTCACTAGGCACCACTGTAAAGGAGTTGTCTCAACACAATACCACAGATGTCTTAAGTTGAGGGAGCATGACCGGACTGCAGTTTGGCGTCGTAACCGACATCAGTGGGCAAATGCTCACCTTTAATAGTCACTGGCACACTGGAGAAGTGTGCTCTTCATGGATGAATCCTGGTTTGTACTGGGCAGATGGCAGACAGCATGTATGGCGTCCTGTGGGCCAGCGGTTTGCTGATGTCAACATTGTGCCCTATGGTGGCAGTGGGGTTATGGTATGGGCAGGCATAAGCTACAGATGGCAATTTGAATGCACAGAGCTACCGTGATGAGATCCTGAGGCCCATTGTTGTGCCATTCATCCGCCGCCATCAGGTTTCAGCATGAAAATGCATGGTCATGTCGCAAGGATCTGTACACAATTCCTGGAAGCTGAAAATGGCCAAGTTCTTCCATGGCCTGCATACTCACCTAGACATGTCACCCACTGAGCATGTTTGGGATGCTCTGGATCGACATGTACAACAGCGTGTTCAAGTTCCCACCAATATCCAGCAACTTCGCACAGCAGTTGAAGAGGAGTGGGACAACATTCCACAGGCCGCAATCAACAGCCTTATCAACTCTATGCGAAGGAGACGTGTCGCACTGCATGAGGCAAATGGTTGTCACACCAGATACTGACTGGTTTTCTGATCTACACCGCTACTTTTTTAAAAGGTGTCTGTGTCCAACAGATGCATATCTGTATTCCCAGTCATTTGAAATCCATAGATTACGGCCTAATTCATTTATTTCAATTGACAGACTTCCTTATTTGAACTGAAACTCAGTACAATCTTATATTTTTGTTCAGTGTATATACACAATATTGGTTTCTCATTAAGAAATTGTATCCTCCACTTGCATGCAGATGATACTATTGTGTATTCTGTTGACCCTTCTGTTCACAAGGCTCTTTCAGAACTACAATCTACCTCTTTTGCTATGCAGAAAGCCTTTGTTAAACTGAAATTGGTACTTAATGTAGGTAAAACTAAGTATACAGTTGAAGTCGGAAGTTTACATAACCTTAGGTTGGAGTCATTAAAACTCGTTTTTCAACCACTCCAAAAATGTCTTGTTAACAAACTATAGTTTTGGCAAGTCGGTTAGGACATCTACTTTGTGCATGACACAAGTATTTTTTTCCAACAATTGTTTACAGACAGATAATTTCACTTATAATTCACTGTATCACAATTCCAGTGGGTCAGAAGTTTACAAACACTAAGTTGACTGTGCCTTTAAACAGCTTGGAAAATTCCATAAAATGTCATGGCTTTAGAAGCTTTTGATAGGCTAATTGACAATTGAGTCAATTGGAGGTGTACCTGAGATGTATTTCAAGGCCTACCTTCAAACTAAGTGCCTATTTGTTTGAAATCATGGGACAATCAAAGGAAACCAGGTACTGCGTTCATCTGTACAAACAATAGAACGCAAGTACAAACACCATAGGACCACGCAGACGTCATACCGCTCAGGAAGGAGATGCGTTCTGTCTCTTAGAGATGAACGTACTTTGGTGCGAAAAGTGCAAATCAATCGCAGAACAACAGCAAAGGGCCTTGTGAAGATGCTGAAGAAAACAAGTACAAAAGTATCTATAACAACAGTAAAACAAGTCCTATATCGTCTTAACCTGAAAGGCCGCTCAGCAAGGAAGATGCCACTGCTCCAAAACCGCCATAAAAAAGCCAGACTACGGTTTGCAACTGCACATGGTGACAAAGATTGTACTTTGTGGAGAAATGTCCTCTGGTCCGATGAAAGAAAAATAGAACTGTTTGGCCATAAAGACCATTGTTATGTTTGGAGGAAAAAGGGGGAGGCTTGCAAGCCGAAGAACACCATCCCAACTGTGAAGCACATGGGTGGGAGCATCATGTTGTGGGGGTGCTTTGCTGCAGGAGGGACTGGTGCACTTCACAAAATAGATGGCATCATGAGGTAGGAAAATTATGTGGATATATTGAAGCAACATCTCAAGACATCAGTCAGGAAAGTTAAAGCTTGTTCGCAAAAGGGTCTTCCTAATGGACAATGATCCCAAGCATACTTCCAAAGTTGTGGCAAAATGGCTTAAGGACAACAAAGTCAAGGTTTTGGAGTGGCCATCACAAAGCCCTGACCTCAATTCTATAGAAAATTTGTGGCAGAACTGAAAAAGTGTGTGCGAGCAAGGAGGCCTACAGCCTGATTCAGTTACATCAGGAAGAATGGGCCAGAATTCACCAAACATATTGTGGGAAACTTGTGCAAGGCTTCCCGAAATGTTTGACCCAAGTTTAAATTGTTTAAGGCAATGCTACCAAATGCTAATTGAGTGTATGTAAACTTCTGACCCACTGGGAATGTGATGAAAGAAATAAAAGCTGAAAGAAATAATTATATTATTCTGACATTTCACATTCTTAAAATAAATTGGTGATCCTAACTGACCTAAGGCAGGGAATTTTTACTATGATTAAATGTCAGGAATTGTGAAAAACTGAGTTTAAATGTACTTGGCAAAGGTGTATGTAAACTTCTGACTTCAACTGTATGTTATTTTCCAAAAAGCTTAAAAATGTATTGTATGATCTATGCATATTTACATTGGATGGTGCCCACATTGATCGTGTCCCCACTTATAAATATCTGGGTATCTGGATTGACGAAAAGCTATCTTTCAAAAAGGATATTGATGAGTTAGTTAAGAATAATTCAAATGTGCTTCCTTTAAAGGATAAATTAAAGGAATTCCTTTTGTTAAATAGCAGAAAACAAAAAATTCTGTCGACATTCATTCCGGCTTTAGACTGTGGCGATATCGTCCATATGAATGCAGCTGCCACTGTATTGAAGCCATTGGACGCAGTTCATCATCGGGCACTCCACTTTATTATGGGCGATAGGCTCAGTACACATCACACTGCATTCTGTATCAGAAAGTGGTCTGGCCCTCTCTTAAATCTCGTAGATAAAGGCACTGCTCTCTTGTTGTTTATAATGTCCTTGTGTGCAAACTTCCGCCATACTTTACTTCATTGTTAAATTACAGACATACAAGTCACCAAACCCGATCACAGGGATGGCTAACTCTGGAGATCCCTTCAGTCTCCACTGGGCTAGGTAAATGTGTGTTTAGTTTTTTTTGCACCTTCCTTGTGGAATGACCTCCAGAGCTCTAAGGTTGGATGTTTTGGTGCCGCTAGGACAGTTCAGATAGTTAGCTTTTTTACTGAGGAATGTGTTTGTATTTCATGATCGTGTTTTGTAAGTTACTTCTTTTAAATTGCTTATACATACTATGTTTTGATTGCATTAGAATTGTAAATATTGTGAATTTGTATGACTGTGTGCACTGCTCCCTTGAAAATCAGGCCTTGGTTTCAATAACATTCCGTTTAACCCCCTTGGCCTATATGGATAGGGCTAAATTGAAATATTTCTTACAGAAGAAATATCGAAAGAATATGCATAACCATCGTGGTAATTAAAAGGGAACAGTTTGGAGATTTTGGAGAAATTATTTGACTAAAGGTGAGGACAACAGTTCATCTGAAACAAGACTGAATCCAAACATTACACTCTTGATTTTATGTGCAGTCGAAATTGTCTACACTTTAAGCCACATTTGTTGATAACAAAATCTGAAAATAACCTGGATACATTCAGTAACATGATAAGAATGTTCTTGGGAAATTTTGGGTAGGTGCAACATTATACAAAAATATTACAAGGTTTGTATTGAGGTCTAACTAGTGTTTAAAAGTGGCCACACACTGTCTCCAAAGTGTGCCAGTTCCTAAGTAATTATAATGCCCTTTTCTGACTCAAAGAAGAGTCTTAAACTATAAGGTGCTTTTTTTCAGCTCCCCGAACTGTGCCGTTGACGAACTAGAGCGAGCACACTTGTAGATGTTTTGTTTGGACCACAGCCCTGCATCCCTTCCTTTACACAATTATTCTGGCTGTTTACGCGATCCAAAAACAGTCCATTATTAATCATAATCTGGGTCAGGTGGACATAATTTGAAAGCTTGTTCTGTTGCCAACACGACTGATAAAATACAAGGCTTTCAAAAGGTAATTCCGGGAAACAGATTGTAACTTTTGTGCGCATAGAATGGAGTGCATTCAGATGTGTGGTCCGTTGCCAATTTTCTTCACAATACAACAAACCAAGGCTCATTCTGTTTAGGACAACCCAGGGTATTATGCCATGTCATCTTGTAACTGTACATCAAACATATCGATCATAAATGTTGACACTGTATACTATGTGAGTTTTACGATATGGAAGTGCACATTTGGACTCACAGGTGCTTGGCTTGCTTGTATAACATCAAAGTTCTAATTATTATAATCATCACGTCGTCTTTCAAAATACATAGAGTCCTCGTAACTTACAGTATTTCCCTCACTCAGACAACAAAATATTTGCAAAATTTTCCCAATTAGCGGGAGGGATGGGGGCAACTTCTTGTCACACACGGTGCTCAAGTTCAGAACGTCTGTCAGTCAAAACCCATACAGAGCTGTCAAACGGAGACCCTGACCTCTGACATCCTGTATAGCACATTACTTTACAGCCACTGTGTTCCAATTTAGGCGCTTATCAAATCTGCCATTTTCAATCCGTATACGGGTATGAGTGTAAAGGGTTAAATATATTTAAATAAAATGTATGTACTCATGACTAAGTCGATTTGGATAAAAGAGTCAGCTAAATGGTATATTATTATATTAGTGTTGTTATAGAGTTGTTTAGAGCGCAGGTGAAATTAACCAACTAATTTAGGCAATCCCCTAACACCTTTAGTGTGGGTGTTGGTTCTAGAACACTGATCGTAGTTATAATTACATTACAAATCCCAAGTTCACAAAGGTGAGCTTAGTTTTACTGGGGGCACAGCTGAAAGTGAGAAATGAAAAACAAATGGTAAGTAGGTGTGCAGAATCTCTCCACAATATAAATGAGAGGCTTTTGTATATTATATATAACACACATGACATCTAGTGGTCATTTAGAGAATAGATTTACATTTATGAACTGAGGTGTGCCTATATCTGGTTCAGTTGTGGACATAATCGAAAGCCTCATCGTTGTCTATGACTACTTTCACACCACTTGGCAGCAAGATTATGTCAAAAGGGAAAAATGTTGGTGGAAAATGTCAGACTAAAACAACACACTGGAACATTTTCACCAACGATACAATAGAATTTTCCAATTGACACAATTTGCATCATGGTGGAAGAATTTGCCAGGAAGATGTGTGTTGCTTCATTAGGTAGGGAGAGGAACACAGAATATCTCTCTCGCAAAGAACCCAGTCAGGCATGGGGAACAGGGAGTTCACACGCGAGTGCTATTTGCAGCATTCTTTGAAAGGACTCATCCTTCCATCCTCCCAAAGATGCTCTCTAGTTACACTCCACAGTAATACACAGGTCACCCTCTAGATTGTTCCATATGCCCGCTTGTGTATGCATAGTGTGCGTGTACCACTGACCCTGAAGCTGTCAGGGGAGTCAAGGTGCAGCCTCTGTCTGATGTCCTCAGAGGCTCCGGCACATAGCCTGTAGAAGATGTGGTAGTTCCTCTCCTCTTTACTCTGCATGCAAATCCTTGACTTCTCCAGCAGGTAGTGGGACACGAAGCCACCCACCACTTTATTCTGTACACACACACACACACACACACACACACACACACACACACACACACACACATGTGGGCCAATGAAGCAACAATGAAATTGACCAAAATACAGAAATTCCTTTTTAGGCTGAAAATGCATTAGCCACAGAAAATGATGGCTAACCTTTTCATTGAAGTGGATTTCCACAAATTTCCCAAAACGACTGCTGTTGTTATTTCTGACTGTCTTGGCGTTTCCAAACGCCTCAAGCAGGGGGTTTGCTGAAATGTACAGGCACAAAATAAGTATTGTGATCTCTTCTACTTTGGATGGCCAAAGTACGATTTGGAAGTTATTGGTGAAGTTATTTGTTAAATCCTACCTTGAACAATTCTCTCATCAATATCTTGACCCGTTCCGTATGATGTTGTTAAATATCTATAGGATGAAGAATAGCAATGATGCTACAGTATATGACGTTAATCTTTGGACTAGGGCTATCAACTCAAGTTAACTTTTTGTAATTTGAGTGGACACATTTTTTCATCATGATTTATCGCATTGTCTGAAAACGTTCAAAATACACTGAAAACATCCAAAATACATCATCTATACAGCTAAAAACAATGCGATGTCAAAACAAGTTGACATCGAGGTTAAAGTGTGCGTTAATCAATTTACCTGATTTTGCTAACGTCAACATTCTTGTAATACTTAAATTACAGCTCAATTTGAGCAAATCCATAATTTGCGTTGAATCGTGATTAGTAAGCAAATCCTGCGATTAACTCCATAAAAAATATATATATATTGTTTGACAGCCCTACTTGTAGATCAGTGAAATTACAGAAAACATGGCTTATACACTGACGACCAACGTCATTACACAACATCAGGGCTCGACATACAGGGCTGCCCGCTGGCCCAGGGGGGTTGAAGTAACCCTCTGGGTCTGTCAATCATCCACGTCAGTGGCCCACTTGTGCCAGTGATACAAATATTGTAATAATGCTATTTTCAATTTAGGCTATATAATAATTGATAAAACAAATAAAGAAATTCCTAAAGCTATTAGGTCTGTAGATTATTTATCACGAACGCACAGTACACATTGCCTATTTTGAGCGGAAAATCTGTTGGGCAAGAGTGCACAGCTCTCAACTGGTTGTCATGTGGAACAGCTCACAGCATAACAGTGGTATGGTAGGTACTAGGAAATACTTCTTAACATATCTACCAGTAAAAAATGGCCTCCTAATGTAGTTTAAGCATTGATGTGGACTTGCGAAAACCTGAAAAAAAACCTACATCCTGGAAAAACAAAACCAGGAAAACGGAATTTAATAGCATGCTGACTGTTCAAAATTACTAACAAAAGCCTTTTGAGACCCAGAGTCACACAGAGTTACACATGCAAGGGTGAGCTTCATTCTGCTTCAACGTGATAGCTACAGGACCAAAACAGCTAAGAACCTTGGCGTGATCCTGGACAACACCCTGTCGTTCTCAAATAACATCAAGGCGGTGGCCCGTTCCTGTAGGTTCATGCTCTACAACATCCGCAGAGTACGACCCTGCCTCACACAGGAAGCGGCGCAGGTCCTAATCCAGGCACTTGTCATCTCCCGTCTGGATTACTGCAACTCGCTGTTGGCTGGGCTCCCTGCCTGTGCCATTAAACCCCTACAACTCATCCAGAACGCCGCAGCCCGTCTGGTGTTCAACCTTCCCAAGTTCTCTCACGTCACCCCGCTCCTCCGCTCTCTCCACTGGCTTCCAGTTGAAGCTCGCATCCGCTACAAGACCATGGTGCTTGCCTACGGAGCTGTGAGGGGAACGGCACCTCAGTACCTCCAGGCTCTGATCAGGCCCTACACCCAAACAAGGGCACTGCGTTCATCCACCTCTGGCCTGCTCGCCTCCCTACCACTGAGGAAGTACAGTTCCCGCTCAGCCCAGTCAAAACTGTTCGCTGCTCTGGCCCCCCAATGGTGGAACAAACTCCCTCACGACGCCAGGACAGCGGAGTCAATCACCACCTTCCGGAGACACCTGAAACCCCACCTCTTTAAGGAATACCTAGGATAGGATAAAGTAATCCTTCTCTCCCCCCCCCTTAAAAGACCTAGATGCACTATTGTAAAGTGGCTGTTCCACTGGATGTCATAAGGTGAAAGCACCAATTTGTAAGTCGCTCTGGATAAGAGCGTCTGCTAAATGACTTAAATGTAATGTAATGTAAATGTAAATGTAAGTTTAGTCTCGCGCTACAACACTCTTAATTGTTGCGGAAATTGACCCATTGTTTACGCCGTGAAATGTTATCTCGCTCAGTCTATCTTTAATATTTTAAAAGGTTGTCTGTAGTAACTAACAGGATCATAGTAGTCAGTAGTATTAGGCCAGACCTGAGGACAAACTTTGTGTTTTCTGTCTTCCCGGCCCCAGATTCTCCAGACACTATGATAGACTGGCTCATCTTCAGCACCCTCATGTCCCGGTAAGCCTTGTCCGCTGAAAGACAGAAAGCCAAAGAAAACACAATCAATCAAGTAATGATCTAATGCTTTGGCAACACTTTTACATGACATAGTCCTAGGCTTTATTCAAATGTATGTCAAATGTAGCCATTGCTTTACATTTAAACACACTACATTTATGACCAGTAACCAGGCAGTATAGCAGCCACTGATGTAATAGAGATGTCTGTCCTCACCGATAGCGTAGACGTGAGGTGGTAGAGTGCCCAGGGACCGGCCCTGATAAGACTTGATGGTCTCTGGAGCGTACAGTTTGGGTATGTCATAGTAAGGGTTCACCGCAATCAAGATGTTGGCCACATAAGTCTGTGTAGCAAAAAGTCACATTTTTAATCATCACATGAGCTAGAGCACACGTGGCCAAACTCGTTTCATGGAGGGCCGAGTGTCTGCGGGTTTTCACTCGTCCCTTGTACTTGATTGAGAAATGAAGGTTAGTAAAGGTTAGTAAATTAGTAAAGAACTCCCCTCACCTGGTTGTCTAGGGCTTAATTGAAAAGAAAAAAACAAACATCCACAGACACTCGGCCCTCCGTGGAATGAGTTTGACACCCGAGAGCTAGAGCATCTGAATTTCACAACAAGGCCTATGACCAACAGATGTCTCTTACAGGAAGAGAATGGTCTATCTTAAAGGCCTAGGATGATTCTACAATTGATTTGTAATGAGATGAGGACATCTTACATAAATCTTGTCTTTACTATACCGCACTCGGACGTTGTTTAAGAGTGTGCCTTCATTCAGGTACATAAGAGAACCTGAAAGAGAGAAAAACAGCCACTCATGAGAAAGCATCCTTTAAAAGAGATTATCTGGTACGTTTGAATACTTTTTAGCCAGTAGTTATGAAAGTAGCACTCACGAGCCAGAAGTGGTCCCCAAAAACTGCTTACTATGTCACATATGTGCAGATACTGTATGTGCAGCTTGCATGGCGGCACAGCTTGCATGGTGCCGCAGAATTCTATGGAACGTTATTTAAGTGCCAACCACTGGTACCATTAATGCTAGTTAGTGCTAGTTTGACCAACAGAGGGCACCTTTGAGAAGCATTTGATAGCCATCAATAGCAGCTGTACTAGAACATTTAAAACCTTTTTTGTAAGAACATAGTATATGGGACTGATTTTAAGAAATTTTGCTTCATTAATTTGCTTAATATTACGGGGTTTCTAATCCAAGAAAAACTAAAAACCCTCTGGGTTTCTGTTAGGATGGAAAGGAAAATATGGTGCTGTACAACGTGACAGTTGGGAGTAGGCTACAGTACTTGGCTATTTAGCTAAAGAATCCCCGTGTTGTGACAGGACAGGGGTTAAATTCCCCAACTGGGAGGAAGGGGTAGGGTGTCCTTGTAAATAAGAATTTGTTCTTAACTGACTTGCCCAGTTAAATAAAGGTTACACTAAGAGCATAACATTTCTACACCCTAATTGTATACAGTGGGACAAAAAATTATTTAGTCAGCCACCAATTGTGCAAGTTCTCCCACTTAAAAAGATGAGAGAGGCCTGTAATTTTCATCATAGGTACACTTCAACTATGACAGACAAAATGAGAAACAAAATCCAGAAAATCATATTGTAGGATTTTTAATGAATTTATTTGCAAATTATGGTGGAAAATAAGTATTATAAGTATATATTCTCCCCTACCCTCCTTCTAGGCAAGTCTATTCTCCAGCTACCTGCTAATAGATATATGGCGCTGTACAATGTGACTGTGTGTTTGAAAGAGTATTTTCCAGTAAGCAACAATTTGTTTACCTTTCCTTAGATAACTTTGTTCCAATATTTCTGTAATTCAGTGATATTTATTCCCATAGTAATTTGTTATGGAACCATAACTAAATAAACATCTGCATTTTGAAAGAGTATTTTTATCATAATTATATTAACAAAAGCATAAAGATATTGATGAAGAAATACTGTACTGCTGTTTTGAGTTAGAAATGTAACACTTCAGAGTACTTAATAATTGAATACATTGCAGGCAGGTGGAAGTTCACACCTACAGTAGCCAGGCTATTAAGAGTCTATTGTCCTGCTAATCGGGCCACAAGTGTTTGAAAAACTGTTTTCAAAATAAATAACACGACCGGCCAGGAGTTGGCTACAGTAAGAACAAAATAATCTTCACAAAATATAAGAATAAAAACCTTAGTGTAACAACAGTTTTAGGTAAGTAATACTGAAGTCATGCACAAGTATCAGTTTCTATTTAGGTTTATGTCACCCATTCATTGTCAGAGACACAGTAGGCCCGAAAGCATAATCAGTGCTCTAACTCCCCATTGTGCTGGTATGAAGCAATGAAGTGGTGACGCAGAGTACCGTACTAAACCACAAATGACCTCTAAGTCCTGCAGCATAATCGCAAAAACTTTTAGTGGAGCAACCACTGTATGAACTACACATTGACACCTCTAGCCCAAAGCGGGAGGTTTAAAAAAATAATAATCTTAGTCACCCAAGTACCGGAGCATGTCTTTAAAAACATCTGCACATTAAGTTACATACACCAACATAAAGTCCATACCAGTCAAGCCAACTTGAGGATAGACAAAAGTAATGTGTGAACTTACAGTTGTCCTCCATATGTTTGTTGACATCCTCCTCAGCAGGGAACACTTGGTTCATAGAAGCCAGAAAGGTCTGCAACATCAAAAGCACTTCTGTTATAAACATTTACACCATCTAAACATTTTAATGAGAAGTCCTCCACCAGTAGCGGTATACTAAGAGCCAGACCATTTATTTATGTCTCATAACATGTTCTAGTTCAATTTAGGAGATATACACTGCTCAAAAAAATAAAGGGAACACTAAAATAACACATCCTAGATCTGAATGAATGAAATATTCTTATTAAATACTTTTTTCTTTACATAGTTGAATGTGCTGACAACAAAATCACACAAAAATTATCAATGGAAATCAAATGTATCAACCCATGGAGGTCTGGATTTGGAGTCACACTCAAAATTAAAGTGGAAAACCACACTACAGGCTGATCCAACTTTGATGTAATGTCCTTAAAACAAGTCAAAATGAGGCTCAGTAGTGTGTGTGGCCTCCACGTGCCTGTATGACCTCCCTACAACACCTGGGCATTCTCCTGCACAGTCTGTGGTGCAACGTGGCGTTGGTGGATGGAGCGAGACATGATGTCCCAGATGTGCTCAATTGGATTCAGGTCTGGGGAACGAGCGGGCCAGTCCATAGCATCAATGCCTTCCTCTTGCAGGAACTGCTGACACACTCCAGCCACATGAGGTCTAGCATTGTCTTGCATTAGGAGGAACCCAGGGCCAACCCCACCAGCATATGGTCTCACAAGGGGTCTGAGGATCTCATCTCGGTACCTAATGGCAGTCAGGCTACCTCTGGCGAGCACATGGGGGGCTGTGCGGCCCCCCAAAGAAATGCCACCCCACACCATGACTGACCCACCGCCAAACCGGTCATGCTGGAGGATGTTGCAGGCAGCAGAACGTTCTCCACGGTGTCTCCAGACTCTGTCACGTCTGTCACTTGTGCTCAGTGTGAACCTGCTTTCATCTGTGAAGAGCACAGGGCGCCAGTGGCGAATTTGCCAATCTTGGTGTTCTCTGGCAAATGCCAAACGTCCTGCACGGTGTTGGGCTGTAAGCACAACCCCCACCTGTGGACGTCGGGCCCTCATACCACCCTCATGGAGTCTGTTTCTGACCGTTTGAGCAGACACATGCACATTTGTGGCCTGCTGGAGGTCATTTTGCAGGGCTCTGGCAGTGCTCCTCCTGCTCCTCCTTGCAGAAAGGCGGAGGTAGCGGTCCTGCTGCTGGGTTGTTGCCCTCCTACGGCCTCCTCCACGTCTCCTGATGTACTGGCCTGTCTCCTGGTAGCGCCTCCATGCTCTGGACACTACGCTGACAGACACAGCAAACCTTCTTGCCACAGCTCGTATTGATGTGCCATCCTGGATGAGCTGCACTACCTGAGCCACATGTGTGGGTTGTAGACTCAGTCTCATGCTACCACTAGTGTGAACCACCGCCAGCATTCAAAATTGACCAAAACATCAGCCAGAAAGCATAGGAACTGAGAAGTGGTCTGTGGTCACCACCTGCAGAACCACTCCTTTATTGGGGGTGTCTTGCTAATTGCCTATAATTTCCACCTGTTGTCTATTCCATTTGCACAACAGCATGTGACATTTATTGTCAATCAGTGTTGCTTCCTAAGTGGACAGTTTGATTTCACAGAAGTGTGATTGACTTGGAGTTACATTGCGTTGTTTAAGTGTTCCCTTTATTTTTTTGAGCAGTGTGTATAGATATACACTACTCATTCAAGGGTTTTTCTGTATTTTTTACCATTTTCTACATTGTAGAATAATAGTGAAGACATCAAAAAAATGAAATAACATATGGAATCATGTAGTAACCAAATAAGTGTTAAATCAATATATACTTTATATTGAGATTCTTCAAATAGCCATCCTTTGTCTTAATGACAGCTTCACACACTCTTGGAATTCTCTAAACCTGCTTCATGAGGTAGTCACCTGGAATGCATTTCAATTAACAGGTATGCCTTCTTAAAAGTGAATGTGGAATTTCTTTCCTTCTTAATGCGTTTGAGCCAATCAGTTGTGTTGTGACAAGGTAGGGGGGTATACAGAAGATAGCCTTATTTGGTAAAATACCAAGTCCATATTATGGCAAGAACAGCTCAAATAAGCAAAGAGAAACAACAGTCCATTACTTTAAGACATGAAGATCAGTCAAAATGGAACATTTGAAGAACTTTGAAAGGTTCTTCAAGTGCAGTCGCAAAAACCATCAAGCGCTTTGATGAAACTAGCTCCAATGAGGACCGCAACAGGAATGGAAGACCCCGAGGTACCACTGCTGCAGAGAATACTTTAATTAGAGTTACCAGCCTCAGAAATCGCAGACCCAAAAAATGCATCACAGAGTTCAAGTAACAGATATCTTAACATCAACTGTTCAGAGGAGACTGTGTGAATCAGGCCTTCATGGTCAAATTACTGCAAAGAAACCACTACTAAAGAACACCAATAAGAATAAGAGACTTGCTTGGACCAAGAAACACGAGCAATGGACTTTAGACCGGAGATTTTTGATTCCTACCACCATGTCTTTGTGAGATGCGGTGAGGGTGAACGGATGATCTCCGTATGTGTATTTCCCACCGTAAAGCATGGAGGAGGTGTTATGGTGTAACGGTGCTTTGCTGGTGACACTGGCTACCACAGCATTCTGCAGCGATACGCCATCCCATCTGGTTTGGGCTTAGTCAGAATATAATTTGTTTTTCAACAGGACAATAACTCAACACACCTCTAAGCTGTGAAAGGGCTATTTGAACAAGAAGGAGAGTGATGGAGTGCTGCATCAGATGACCTGGCCTCCACAATCCCTCGACCTCAACCAAAATCAGATGGTTTGGGATGAGTTGAACCGCAGAGTGAAGGAAAAGCAGCAAACAAGTGTTCAGCATATGTGGGAATTCCTTCAAGACTGTTGGAAAATCATTCCAGTTGAAGCTGGTTGAGAGAATTTGCACAACACTTTTATAGCTACTACATGATTCCATATGTGTTATTTCATAGTTTGTCTTCACTATTATTCAACAATGTAGAAAATAGTAAAAATAAAGAAACTTTTGACAGGTAGTGAATATACACATATATATAAATACACACACACATATATATCACACACATATACATATATATACAGTTGAAGTCAGAAGTTTACATACACCTTAGCCAATTACATTTAAACTAATTTTCAAACAATTCCTGACATTTAATCATAGTAAAAATTCAATTCCAAATAAGGTCAATTAGGATCACCACTTTATTTTAAGAACATGAAATTTCAATATAATTGTAGAGTGATTTATTTCAGCTTTTATTTCTTTCTTTCATCACATTCCCAGTGAGACAGAAGATTACACACACTCAATTAGTATTTGGTAGCATTGCCTTTAAATTGTTTAACTTGTGTCAAACGTTTTGGGTAGCCTTCCACAAGCTTCCCACAATAAGTTGAGTGAATTTTTGCCCATTCCTCCTGACAGAGCTGGTGTAACTGAGTCAGGTTTGTAGACCTCCTTGCTCACACAAACTTTTCCAGTTCTGCCACAAATTGTCTATAGCATTGAGGTCAGGGCTTTGTGATGGCCACTCCAATACCATTTTGCCACAACTTTGGAAGTATGCTTGGGGTCATTGTCCATTTGGAAGACCCATTTGCAACCAAGCTTTAACTTCCTGACTGATGTCTTGAGATGTTGCCTCAATATATGGCATCATAAGGAAGGAAAATGATGTGCATCTATTTTGTGAAGTGCACCAGTCCCTCCTACAGCAAAGCCGACCACAACATGATGCTGCCACCCCTGTGCTTCACGGTTGGGATGGTGTGCTTCGGCTTGCAAGCCTCCCCCTTTTCATCCAAAAATAACCATCTTTGTCCCGATGTGCCGCTTTTTTATGGCAGTTTTGGAGCAGTGGCTTCTTCCTTGCTGATTGGCATTTCAGGTTATGTCGATATAGTACTCGTTTCACTGTGGATATTGATACTTTTGTACCTGTTTCCTCCACAATCTTCACAAGGTCCTTTGCTGTTGTTCTGGGATTGATTTGCACTTTTCGCACCAAAGTACGTTCATCTCTAGGAGAGAGAACCCGTCGGCTTCGTGGTCCCATGGTGTTTTTACTTGCACTATTATTTGTATAGATGAACATGGTACCTTCAGGCATTTGGAAATTGCTCCCAAGGATGAACCAGACTTGTGGAGGTCTACAATTTGATTTCTGAGGTCTTGGCTGATCTCTTTTGATTTTCCCATGATGTCAAGCAAATAGGCACTGAGTTTGAAGGTAGGCCTTGAAATACATCCACAGGTACACTTCCAATTGACTCAAATGAAAAGCTTCTAAAGCCATGACATAATTTTTGTGAATTTTACAAGCTGTTTAAAGGCAGTCAACTTAGTGTATGTAAACTTCTGACCCACTGGAATTGTGATTAAGTGAAATAATCTGTCTGTAAACAATTGTTGGAAAAATTACTTGTGTCATGCACAAAGTAGATATCCTAACCGACTTGCCAAAACTATAGTTTGTTAAATTTCTTGTTTTGAAGTGCACATCTGATTCAAATATTTTTTCTTTATTTTTTCCAGTCTGAACGGTCAAAAAGCAAATAGAATCAGATACAAATCTGATTCCTGGCCATGGGACAAATCGGATTTATTTGGTATAACTTGTTGCTTGCTAGATACTCTGCTGACAGTTTATAAAACACAGTGGCTTGCGAAAGTATTCACCCTCCTTGGCAATTTTTCCTATTTTGTTGCCGCTAGAGTCCCATATACCCTAGAGAGGTTAATGGTGCTCCGTGGGATGTTCAAAGTTTCTGATATTTTTTTAGAACCCAACCCTGATCCGTACTTCTCCACAACTTTGTCCCAGCCCTGTTTAGAGAGCTCCTTGGTCATCATGGTGCACTTTTGAGTTATTTATTTATTTGAATAAGTCATTTTTTAATTTCACTTCACCAATTTGGACTATTTTGTGTATGTCCATTACATGAAATCCAAATAAAAATCCATTTAAAATACAAGTTAGAGGTCAACCAATTAATCGGAATGGGGCGATTAATTAGGGCCAATTTCAAGTTTTCATAACAATCGGAAATCTGTAATTTCTTTTTTTACACCTTTATTTAACTAGGCAAGTCAGTTAAGAACAAATTCTTATTTTCAATGACGGCCTAGGAACAGTGGGTTAACTGCCTGTTCAGCGGCAGAACGACAGATTTGTACCTTGTCAGCTCGGGGTTTGAACTTGCAACCTTCCAGCTACTAGTCCAACGCTCTAACCACTAGGCTACCCTGCCGCACATTCTTACTTTCAATGATGGTCTAGGGACGGTGGGCTAACTGCCTTGTTCAGGGGCAAAACGACAGATTTTTACCTTGTCAGCTCAGGGATTCAATCTTGCAACCATACGGTTAACTAGTCCAACGCTCTAACCACCTGCCTCACGAGGAGCCTGCCTGTTACGCGAATGCAGTAAGAAGCCAAGGTAAGTTGCTGGCGAGAATTAAACTTAACTTATAAAAAACAATCAATCACTAGTTATAACTACACATGGTTGATGATATTACTAGTTTATCTAGCGTATCCTGCGATGCATATAATCGAGCGGTGCGCATTCGCGAAAAAGGACTGTCGTTGCTCCAACGTGTACCTAACCATAAACATCAATGCCCTTCTTAAAATCAATACACAGAAGTACATATTTTTAAACCTGCATATTTAGCTAAAAGAAATCCAGGTTAGTAGGTAATATTAATTAACCAGGTGAATTTGTGTCACTTCTCTTGCGTTCATTGCACGCAGAATCAGGGTATATGCAACAGTTTGGGCCGCCTGGCTCATTGCGAACTAATTTGCCAGAATTTTACGTAATTATGACATAACATTGAAGGTTGTGCAATGTAACAGCAATATTTAGACTTAGGGATGCTACCCGTTAGATAATATACAGAACAGTTCTGTATTTCACTGAAATAATTAACGTTTTGTTTTCGAAATGATAGTTTCCGGATTCGACCAGATTAATGACCTAAGGCTCATATTTCTGTGTGTTATTATGTTATAATTATGTCTATGATTTGATATTTGATAGAGCAGTCTGACTGAGCGGTGGTAGGCAGCAGCAGGCTCATAAGCATTCATTCAAACAGCACTTTCGTGCGTTTTGCCAGCAGCTCTTCGCTGTGCTTCAAGCATTGCACTTTTGGTGTTTTTCAGAGTCAGTAGAAAGGCCTCTTTAGTGTCCTAAGTTGACATAACTGTTACCTTAATTGCCTACCGTCTGTAATCTGTTGTGACTAGGGGGCAGTATTTTTTCATTTTTTACTTATTTTCCACCATAATTTGCAAATAAATTAATAAAAAAATCCTACAATATTTTCTGGATTTTTTTTCTCATTTTGTCTGTCATAGTTGAAGTGTACCTATGATTAGAATTACAGGCCTCTCATCTTTTTAAGTGGGAGAACTTGCACAATTGGTGGCTGACTAAATACCTTTTTGCCCCACTATATAAGCACAGTTACGGTTTTGACTTAAAATCGGCTTAAACATCTTGAAGAATCCTTTTAACCTGTTGCTTCTACCCGGGACGCTTGCGTCCCAACTAGAGCTCTGGAAATGCAAATGCGATACGCTAAATGCTAATAGTATTAGTTAAAACTCAAAAGTTCATTAAAATACACATGCAGGGTATCGAATTAAAGCTACACTCGTTGTGAATCCAGGCAACAAGTCAGATTTTTAAAATGCTTTTCGGCGAAAGCATGAGAAGCTATTATCTGATAGCATGCAACACCCCAAAAGACCCACAGGGGACGTAAACAAAATAATTAGCGTTTCGGCGTTACACAAACCGCACAATAAAATAGAAAACATTCATTACCTTTCACCATCTTCTTTGTTGGCACTCCTAGATGTCCCATAAACACTATTTGGGTCTTTATTTCGATTAAATCGGTCCATATAAAGCCTAGATATCGTTATATGTAGACTGTGTGATAAACGAAAAAAACATAGTTTCAAACGTAACGTCATTTTTAAAATTCAAAAAGTCGACGATAAACTTTCACAAAACACTTCGAAATACGTTTGTAATGCAACTTTAGGTATTAGTAAACGTTAATAAGCGATAAAATTCATCAGGAGGCGATGTAAAGATCATTAGCTGTCCGTCTGGAAAAATGTCCGGCTAGAAACTCAATTGAAAATATCCGGTCCTAGACCGGATTAGATACGATGTCCTGTATGTGTTTGACCAAGAAAAAACTTGAAGGGAAATGACAAGACTCTAGACACCCTGTGGAAGCTGTAGGTACTGCAACCTCAGTCAATTAATTGTGGTTCACGTTTATCAATGGGTTCAAGTAGCGCATGGATATATTTTCCCCATTTTCAGTGATCAGTTTTTCCTGTGCTTTTCGATGTAAATGCCGTTCTGGTAAAGCCACAGCAGTGATTTAACCAGTTTTTTAAACGTCTGAGTGTTTTCTATCCACACAGACTAAGCAAATGCATATACTATATTCCTGGCATGAGTAGCAGGGCGCTGAAATGTTGCACAATTTTTAACAGAATGTTCAAAAAAGTAGAGGGTCGACTGAAGAGGTTAAGAATGAATGGGCAAATATTGTAAAATCCAGGTCTGCAAAGCTCTTAGACACTTAACCAAAAAAACTCATAGTTGTAACTGTCGCCAAAGGTGCTTCCACAAAGTATTGACTCAGGGGTGTGAATACTTATGTAAATGAGATCTGTATTTACATGTTCAATAAATGTGCAAAAAAATGTAAAACATGTTTTCACTTTGTCATTATTGGGCATTGTGTGTAGATGGGTAAGAAAATACATCCCATTTAATCCATTTTGAACTCAAGACTGTAACAACAAAATGTGGAATAAGTCAAGGGATATGAACACTTTCTGAAGGCACTGTAAATTGAAAGGAACAAGCTGCTTGTGCGAGAAACAAGGCCAGGGACATGGCAGGCTGATGAATAATTTAGTGGGAGGGAAACAGGATATGAGCTGTGTGTGTCCTGGCTAGCGATATGAGCTCAGACTTGATTCTGTACTGTTACTGTGGGAACACAGCCGTGTATTTACATATTTACGACACCTTATACACACTGTGACAGGCCTAAACCCACTCCTGCCCAGATAATTTTATGAGCTCTACGCATGTATAGGTATGTGCGCGTCTGTGTGTGTATATGTATGTCTAAGCTGCTTACCCCACTGGCACAAACAGGATGTAAGCAAAAACAGAATAATCTTTGTGTGCAGCGGCTAATAAAGAGCTGCCAACCCCAACAACAATGGGAGCATTACTCCCCGCTAACAAGACATAGCCAGGATGCTCTAGCCCCGGGCTGACAGAGGGTCATAGGCAGAGCTGTGATTTAATGAGCAGAAGTGAGCAGTGAAAGTTGTTCAATTAGGCCCTGTATCCCTTAATGACTGGTTCTGGGCCTGTTTTGCTGTTAAACAGTTCATAATGGTTTCTGGTTAAGGATAAAAAGTAAACAGGGAGGGTAATATAAAGCCTTGTTCATAATGCAGCCCTTAAATCCCAACCCCGTGGAATTCTAATTTGCTAATAAAAAAAAACCCATAAAAATCCGTTAGTTTAAAATAGAGATGTTATTTTTGCATTGGATGCGTCTCAATCCCCGCTCCGCCTATGTCGCACTTCCGGATCTGCAGTGAAATGTGACAGGGGTAGAGCGGTGTTTGTCAAACCATGAGACATCCCGAAAATCGCTGTTCTCACAAAACTGTCTGTAGCGTCCAAACGGTTTAGCTACAAACTATGGCCTACAAACCCCTCTATTACTGTCACAAAAACAATGGTGTTTTTTTTGCTCTATGACCTCCATAAGTGTCAGGAGACTCGTCTGAAGTCTGTACAGACGATCTGCCATCGTCTGTCTGTAGCGTCTGTACCGAAGCATGGTGGTCGCAGCATCATGCTGTTGGGACATTTTTCAGCAGCAGGGACTGGGAGACTAGTCAGGATCGAGGGAAAGATGAATGGAGCAAAGTATAGAGATCCTTGAAGAAAACCTGCTCCAGAGCAATCAGGACCTCAGACTGGGGCAAAGGTTCACCTTCCAACAGGACAACGACCCTAAGCACACAGCCAAGACAATGCAGGAGTGGCTTTGCGACAAGTCTGAATGTCCTTGAGTGGCCCAGCCAGAGCCCGGACTTGAACCTGATCTAACATCTCTGGAGAGACCTGAAAATAGCTGTGCAGTGACGCTCCCCATCCAACCTGACAGAGCTTGAGAAAATCTGCAGAGAAGAATGGGAGAAACTCCCCAAATACAGGTGTACCAAGCTTGTAGCGTCATACCCAAGAAGACAAGGCTGTAATCGCTGCCAAAAGCTGCTTCATCAAAGTTCTGAGTAAAGGGTCTGAATACTTGTGTAAATGTGATATTTTAGTTTGACATTTTAAATACATTTGCAAAAATCTTTTTAAAAAACAACCGTTTTTGCTTTCTCCTTATGGGGTATTGTGTGTAGAAAAACAATTTCATAAATTTTAGAATAAAGCTGTAACGTAACAAAACGTGAAGGGGTCTGAATACTTTCAGAATGCACTGTATATGGAGCCTGTTGCCAAACATATAGGGTTAAATACCTGTAAAAAAAAATAATAAAAAAAATGTTTCCTGATCTTTCTTATATCTCTCAGATATAGGAGAGACACTTCAGAACAAACTTCCTTTGATATTATTTTGGGACTATCAGATACACATAACATGAATTTACCCAGGGAATCGATAGATCATCTTTCAGATGTAATATTAAGAATGGGTGAACCTTTCCTTTACCGTTGAAAATACAGGAATAATGACTGTCCAAACAGTATGTTAGAAGTGATCAAATCAGATGTGTGTGTGTGTGTGTGTTCAAACAGCACTCATTTGCTGACATGGCTATGCTAGTTGTCATAGTAACAACGTGTGTGTACAGTGGTTTAGCCTGATTGGTGGTGGTGCTCGTGCATCCTATCACTCCGAAGTTATGTAGCAAGCTAAGGTGACAACAATGCCTTCCATGGCCGTTTCCAAGCTTTGAATGTTCAAAATCATAGTGTAAGAACACTTTTAAAGACTCAAAGCATAAGAAGATCCAACATTATAAAGAAGTAATTTTTTTCTAGCCACAGCAGTCAAATGTTTAGCTTGCACATTCAGTCATTTATTTGTACACAATTAACAAGCTAGTTGGCTACCACATGTTCTTCTCAAAACTGTCAACAGAGTCACTAGCAAGCAACAAGATATGCCAAATATTAGTCTAAAAACCACTTGAGGGAAAATAAATCAGATTGGACCTTTCAGACAATTTACATGACCAGGATTCAGATTTGTATCTTATTTCAAACCACCTACAAAGGTCGGCTTGAAATATCTGATTCCATTTGCTTTTTGGCTGTTCAGACTGCAGGACAAAAAAGAAGAAGATTTAAATCAGATATGCAAAACAATTATATTTGAGTCACTTCAAACTGCCAATATGAACAAGAGTTAGCTAACTAACCACGCTGTCAGCTAGCTACAGTTTCAGAAGTATACATAACCTTAGGTTGGAGTCATTAAAACCCGTTTCTCAACCACTCCACAAATTTCTTGCTAACAAACTATCGTTTTGGCAATTCGGTTGGGACATCTACTTTGTGCTTGACACCATTAATTTTTCCAACAATTGTTTAAAAACAGATTATTTCACTTATAATTCACGGTATCACAATTCCAGTAGGTCAGAAGTTTACATACACTAAATTAACTGTGTTTTTAAACAGCTTGGAAAATTCCAGAAAATGATGTCATGGCTTTAGAAGCTTCTGATATGCTAATTTACATCATTTGAGTCAATTGGAGGTGTACCTGTGGATGTATTTCAAGGCTTACCTTCAAACTCAGTGCCTCTTTGATTGACATCATGGGAAAATCAAAAGAAATCAGCCAAGACCTCGGAAAAACAACTGTAGACCTTCACAAGTCTGGTTCATCCTTGGGAGATATTTCCAAACGCCTGAAGGTACCACATTCATCGGTACAAACAATAGTACGCATGCGTAAATACCATGGGACCACGCAGCCGTCATACCGCTCAGGAAGGAGACACGTTCTGTCTCCGAGAGATGAACATACTGTGGTGCGAAAAGTGCAAATCAATCCCAGAACAACAGCAAAGGATCTTGTGAAGATGCTGGAGGAAACAGGTACAAAAGTATCTATATACACAGTAAAACAAGTCCTATATCGACATAATAGGGCGGCAGGTAGCCTAGCGGTTAGAGCATTGGAATAGTAACCAAAAGGTTGCAAGATCAAATCCCCAAGCTGACAAGGTAAAATATCTGTCGTTCTGCCCCTGAACAAGGCAGTTAACCCACTCTTCCTAGGCCGTCATGGAAAATAAGAATTTGTTCTTCACTGACTTTTCTAGTAAAAAATAAAATAAAAAAATGTTTAAATAATCTGAAAGGCCTCTCAGCAAGAAAGAAGCAACTGCTCCAAAACCGCCATAAAAAAGCCAGACTACCATTTGCAACTGCACATGGGGACAAAGATCGTAATTTTGGGAGAAATGTCCTCTGGTCTGATGAAACAAAAATAGAACTGTTTGTCCATAATGACCATCATTATGTTTGGAGGAAAAAGGGGGAGGCTTGCAAGCTGAAGAACACCATCCCAACCGTGAAGCACGGGGGTGGCAGCATCATGTTGTGGGGGTGCTTTGCTGCAGGAGAGACTGGTGCACTTTACAAAATAGATGGCATCATGAGGTAGGAACATTATGTGCATATATTGAAGCAACATTTCAAGACATCAGTCAGGAAGTTAAAGCTCGGTCGCAAATGGGTCTTCCAAATGCACAATGACCCCAAGCATTCTTCCAAAGTTGTGGCAAAATGGCTTAAGGACAACAAAGTCAAGGTGTTGGCATGGTCATCACAAACACTAACCTCCACCCTATAGAAAATTTGTGGGCAGAACTGAAAAAGCGTGTGTGAGCAAGGAGGCCTGCAAACCTGACTCAGTTACACTAGCTCTGTCAGGAGGAATGGGCCAAAATTCATCCAACTTATTATCGGAAGCTTGTAGAAGGCTACCCGAAACTTTTGACCCAAATTAAACAATTTAAAGGCAATTTGGCTAAAGTGTATGTTAACTTCTGCCTTCAACTGTATATACACTCAGGCTTTGATGAATTAATTCAGTGAAAGCAATGCACTGGGGAGTGACATAAGGTATAGTGCATGAGGTGGCTCTTTTTCCTCTAATGACCTTTCCCGCCAGGTAACGCAATCACCACACCTTCTGCTGCTGTTGCTCCCATTACTTATTGATTGCCTCTGTTAGTGACACTGATATAGCGCAGGACTGTTTTACATACTCTTACATTTATCATATTATCTGTTCAAACATCTCTGTAATTCAGGTCAAGTGCTTTCTGAAAGGGGAACATGCTGCAGTGTACCAGCCAAGAATCTAACCCACACTGATACCATCATGTGGTAGCAAATTCAGCTCTTGAAATGAACCTAGGGTCAACAGAATTTAGGTTTTCGATTAGGGCCGGAACGATACCAGCATCATGATACTCGTTAATATCGTGGCAAGGAAACAAGAAATAAAGTGGATATAACTTCTTTGGAAAACAGCCTTAATGTTGAAAACAAACATGTTGAAATCCAGTCACATTTAGTTTATTTTCCAAGCTTTAGCACACAATATTTGACATACAGCAGGTTTTTAAAGGACCAAAGAGTTTGGTCTGCTTCGTGTTTTAATTTTTGCCTTGTAAAAAATATTGCGATACTGGTATCGTCACAGCCCTAATTACGACATTACGTTATTCACCTAGTAAGCCAATAACAATGATTGGGCGATAGGAGAAGCGATGGGAGAAGACTGTAACTACCAATTGGATATCACGAAATTGGGGAGAAAAAGGGGTAAAAAAGTAATACAAAAAAATATGAATATATAAAATACAGGTTGGAGTGATTGTGTGACGCGTATGTAATACAGAACATAAGCAGACGCATTCTAAATCACAGGTGTAAAACTCATTCCATGGAGGGCTGAGTCCGAGTATATGCTGTTTTTTGTTATTTACTTTCAATTTGTGTCCAATTAAGACCTAGACAACCAGGTGAGGGGAGTTCCTAAATAATCAATAACCTTAATTGATCAATACGTACAAGGGAGAAGCTAAAACCTGCATACACTCGGCCCTCCATGGAATGGGTTTTACACGTGTTCTAAACTGTGCCGAGTCTGACTGACCTTGCCCTTCCGGTTGAATGGTTCGATGGTGAGGGCGCCAGCTCCAATGTCCACGATCATGCCCAGTTGAAACCCATCGGTGGGGTGGGGCGCCCACACTGGTTTCCCATCCTCCATGGCTAACTACAGCTACCCTGTGGGCTCTGCACAACATGGAGAGAGGAGAAGAGTCAGGAGGTAGAAGCCTGATGATATGCATGCCAACAAAATACTACTGAATTTCCCCTTGTGGGGTAGTTTAATAAAGTATGAAGCTATTCATCTATCTACAAGTCTACCTTCTGTACATCCCTGATTGAATAAACATGCCATGCTCCATACTTCATTTGGATAAACAAGTATAGACATATACAAAATTGTATGCCAACATTCATCCAACCATGTAAGTGTGTGCAACCCTAGCTTGTGCTTGTTTTCCATTCCATTATCTTGTTATTCCCTTGATTGTAAAAGTGGATTTACCATATAGAGGGAACAGGACCTAGGTATATCTCCAGAGATACTCTCCACTTGAGAGCAGAGCTTGAGTCATTTTGACACCAGAAGGGAGTCAATGGTGGGGACTTCAGTAAAACTTGGGCTCTCACAAACTGAAAGTGTACAATCAAGAATGAAGTGCAGTTTTTGCTTGGCAAAATAGTTATTGAGTGCTGCTAACAATGGTGCAATTACACTGTATATCAAGGACTAACGCTAAACACTTAGCTAGCCATTTCTGGTCACCTAAAGTTAGTTACGTATAGTTACTATTTGGCCTATTTTGAGACCAATTATATTTCAAAAATGATTTTAGTGGGTGAACTGAAGGAGCCAAGCATGTACCAGCTGTTGATGGTGGCGTAACAATGACTCCCAACAGCAGTAGTCAGAACGGGAGCGTGAAATACACCCCGTCACACCAGCCCCTAGAGGTTTGATCTGTCACTGTGTGAGGGGTGACTGGAGAGTTCCATTGTACAGCATCACTCAGTGATTGTTCTCCTAGCTAGAAGCTTCCCAGACCAGACAGTGTGTGTGTGTGCGTGTGTTTTCTCAGGACACAGAGGGCTTGCTGGGTGTTTGGCGGTGACCCAGATACAGCATGGAGGCCTGGGAGATTCTTCCAGTGCACTTGTTAATTATTCAGCTTACGCTTGGCCAATCACTTAGTGATTAGATCAACAATGCCTGTTAGCTTGGGCATGGAGATGAACTCAAAAGCAGACTAAGTTTAGGCCTACAGTAAATCTACGAATGTAAGTCCTATGAGTACGTGGACCGTATTAGGTCACGTACTCATAAAACATCCAAACATGGATTGACTTCGACATTCATACTTCATGCAAATCATCAACAAGCACACCCAACACATACGATAGCGCTGATAGCTGTACCGTACACTTTACCAACCATTAATTAGTAATCCTATGGTGTAGGGTTCCCATACAGAACTAACCCTTGGCTCAGCTATCCAATTAGTTTGTGAGATTGAGGTAAAATGTCAGAGGGAAGAGATTGCAAAGAGAAATAGTCCTATAATTCCTATAATAATTACAACCTAAAACTTCTTACCTGGGAATATTGAAGACTCATGTTAAAAGGAAGCACCAGCTTTCATATATTCTCATGTTCTGAGCAAGGAACTTAAACGTTAGCTTTCTAACAAGGCACATATTGCACTTTTACTTTCTTCACCAACACTTTTTTTTTTGCATTATTTAAACCGAATTGAACATGTTTCTTTATTTATTTGAGGCTAAATGGATTTTTATTGATGTATTCTATTAAGTTAAAATAAGTGTTCATTCAGTATTGTTGTAATTGTCGATTAATCGGTATCGGCTTTTTTTTTTGGTCCTCCAATAATCGGTACCGGCATTGAAAAATCATAATTGGTCAACCTCTAGTCTACACCTGTTGTATTCGGCGTATGTGGCAAATACAATTTGATTTGAAGGCGGGTACAGGTGCAAACCCACAGTTTCTTCAACTGTCTGGGTGGCTGGTCTCAGACGATCCCGCAGGTGAAGAAGCCAGATGTGAAGTTCCTGGGCTGGTGTGGTTATATACGTATGATCTGCAGTTGTGAGGCTGAATGAACGTACCGCCAAATTCTCTAAAATGACGTTAAAGGTATCTTATGAAATTAATATTAAATTCTCTGGCAACAGCTCTGGCGGACCTTCCTGCAGTCAGCATGTCAATTGCATGCTCCCTCAAAACTTGAGACATCAGTGGCATTGTGTCGTGTGAAAATACTGCACATTTTACAGTGGCCTTTTGTCCCTAGCACAAGGTGCACCTGTGTAATTCTCATGCTGATTATCTTGGCAAAGGAGAAATGCTAGTTAACAGGGATGTAAACAAATTTGTGCACAAAATTCAAGATAAATATGCTTTTCGTGCGTATGGAACATTTCTGGGATATTTTCTTTCTGCTCATGGAAGATGGGACCAACACTTTACATGTTGGGTTTATATTTTTGTTTAGTATAGTTTGAGATGTTCAAGAGTGGCCTGGAGTGTTTTTGAACCCAAAACAATAACCACCCGCCCCTGAAAACATGGAGGACATTGGCGCAACCAATTCATTATTTATAAGAAATCCTGCTATGCCCTGCGAATGACCATCAAGCAGGCAAAGCATCAATACAGGGCTAAGATTGAATCATAGTACACCGGCTCCGACGCTCGTCTTATGTGGCAGGGCTTGCAAACTATTAGACTACAAAGGGAAGCACCGCCGCGAGCTGCCCAGCGATACGAGCCTACCAGACGAGCTAAATCACTTGTATGCCCGCTTCGAGGCAAGCAACACTGAGGCATGCATGAGAGCATCAGCTGTTCCGGACAACTGTGTGATCATGCTCTCCATAGCCGACGTGAGTAAGACCTTTAAACAGCCAGACGGTTTACCAGGACGTGTGCTCCGGGCATGTGCTGACCAACTGGCAGGTGTCTTCACTGACATTTTCAACATGTCCCTGATTGAGTCTGTAATACCAACATGTTTCAAGCAGACCACCATAGTCCCTGTGCCCAAGAACACAAAGGCAACTTGCCTAAATGACTACCGACCCGTAGCACTCACGTCCGTAGCCATGAAGTGCTTTGAAAGGTTGGTAATGGCTCACATCAACACCATTATCCCAGAAACCCTAGACCCACTCCAATTTGCATACCGCCCTAACAGATCCACAGATGATGCAATCTCTATTGCACTCCACACTGCCCTTTCCCACCTGGACAAAAGGAACACTTATGTGTGAACGCTATTCATTGACTACAGCTCAGCGTTCAACACCATAGTACCCTCAAAGCTCATCACTAAGCTAAGGATCCTGGGACTAAACACCTCCCTCTGCAACTGGATCCTGAACTTCCTGACGGGCCACCCCAGGTGGTGAGGGTAGGTAGCTACACATCTGCCACACTGATCCTCAACACTGGAGCTCCCCAGGGATGCGTGCTCAGTCCCCTCCTGTACTCCCTGTTCACCCACGACTGCATGGCCAGGCACGACTCCAACACCATCAAGTTTGACGATGACAACAGTGGTAGGCCTGATCACGACAACGACGAGACAGACTATAGGGAGGAGGTCAGAGACCTGGCCAGGTGGTGCCAGAATAACAACCTATCCCTCAATGTAACCAAGACTAAGGAGATGATTGTGGACTACAGGAAAAGTAGGACCGAGCACGCCCCCAATCTCATCGACGGGGCTGTAGCGGAGCAGGTTGAGAGCTTCAAGTTCCTTGGTGTCCACATCAACAACAAACTAGAATGGTCCAAACACACCAAGACAGTTGTGAAGAGGGCACGACAAAGCCTATTCCCCCTCAGGAAACTAAAAAGATTTGGCATGGCTCCTGAGATCCTCAAAATGTTCTACAGCTGCAACATCAAGAGCATCACTGCCTGGTAGGGCAATTGCTCAGCCACTGACCACAAGGCACTACAGAGGGTAGTGCGTATGGCCCAGTACATCACTGGGGCTAAGCTGCCTGCCATCCAGGATCTCTACAACAGGCAATATCAGAGGAAGGCCCTAAAAATTGTCAAAGACCCCAGTCATAGACTGTTCTCTCTACTACCGCATGGCAAGTGGTACCGGAGTGCCAAGTCGAGGACAAAAAAGGCTTCTCAACAGTTTTACCCCCAAGCCATATGACTCCTGAACAGGCTACCCGGACTATTTGCATTGTGTGCCCCCCCCAACCAACCTCTCTTTTTACGCTGCTGCTACTCTCTGTTTCTCATATATGCATAGTCACTTTAACTATACGTTCATGTACATACTACCTCGATTGGGCCGACCAACCAGTGCTCCCGCATATTAGCTAGCCGGGCTATCTGTATTGTGTCCCGCCACCCGCCAACCCCTCTTTTAAGCTACTGCTACTCTCTGTTGGTTGGAGCCTGTAAGTAAGCAATTCACTTTAAGGTCTACACCTGTTGTATTCGACACACGTGACAAATAAACTTTGATTTGATTTATTTCCAGCAAACTAGATACGCCCCATTTTATTGCAACACACACTATCATTGATGAGAACCATCAATGGGGAGAACATTATCCTAAAAAGGGAAACAAAGGCTACACTTCAAAACTGCCTTCATGTCAAAGTCCCACCAATAAAGACAGGGTAATAGACAAGACTACAGGTGTGGCCACTGCCCTACATCTGTTATAGAAAGTGCGCTTGGGAAGGCTGGGTCGGTGTCTAGGTAAGGTTGGGTTGGGTTAGCAAGCCATGAGATAAAAATCAGCCATAACTGGGATCTTGGAACTACGTAGCAGACAAGGTTTGTATGCTGAACATAGATATCCCTTAAATATTTTATAATATGCAAAACATACATACATACAGTATACTTAAAAAGTCCACTGTACCTAGGTTTCTTCCTAGATTTTGGCCTTTCTATGGAGTTTTTCCTAGCCACCGTGCTTTTACACCTGCATTGCTTGCTGTTTGGGGTTTTAGGCTGGGTTTCTGTACAGCACTTTGAGATATCAGCTGATGTACGAAGGGCTATATAAATACATTTGATTTGATGACTGTACCACAAGGAGAACCAAATGTGAAGTGTCCCCTGCTCACTTCAGGTATTGTTATATTGCCCTGCTTTATATTGCACTGATCCCATCTTCACAATGGAGTTATTGTTAAAGAAAAGGTTGACCCATTTTGAATGTTACATTGTTTTTGTGCATCTCTGAGTGATGTTCTATTGATTCCCTAGGTCATTTCATGTTTATGCGAGTTATTGGCGTTCAAACAGGAAGAAATTTGGCTGGTATGACGCAGCACTGTGATAAAGTCGCTCTCATTACACTCCAAGTTAATAGTAATACGACTTCTAGATCGTAAAAACGTCCATCATACATGGCATATATCATAACTTGGGAGGATGTCTTCTCTCGAATGAGCCATTGATCATATTTTTTGCGATATTCCTACCTCAAGAAATGTGTATTTTAAATGGAGGTTCTATCACATTTTTCCTATTTGTCTGCCTCTTTAGGCGAGCAGCATACCACCCTGCATCCCACTGCTGGCTTGCTTCTGAAGCTAAGCAGGGCCAGTCCTTGGATGGGAGACCAGATGCTGCTGGAAGTGGCGCTGGAGGCCCACTTGCGCCAACTCTGGGTTGGCATTATGCCCATTATCTTAAAAAAATATCCCAATGCCCCAGGGCAGTGATTGGGGACGTTGCCCTGTTTAGGGTGCCGTCTTTTGGATGGGACGTTAAATGGGTGTCCTAACTCTCTGTGGTCACTAAAGATCCCATGGCACTTATCGTAAGACTAGAGGTGTTAACCCCCCGGTGTCCAGGCTAAATTCCCAATCTGGCCATCATAGCCACCTAATCATCCACACCATACAATTGGCTCATTCATCTCCTCTCCCCATAACTATTCCCAGGTCGTTGCTGTAAATGAGAATGTGTTCTCAGTCAACTTACCTGGTTAAATAAGGGTTAAATAAAAATGAATAATATAGTCCAGAGTGCATTGCATGGTGCTGTAGCCAGATATTTGAGAAAGGGGATTGGAATCCAATGAATGAAGGAACATATAATGCCCCACCCAGCAGACTGTCGACCAATCGCATTCACAGTGTCATGCTGCGTCACACGGTTGCTAAGCTGGCTACAGCTGTCCTGTCTCAATGTCGAGAAATGTGCCTATTTTCCTCGTAATGTCATGATTCCAAAGCTATACAATATTACAGACAGCAAGTTTCTCACATCTCTGAAAAGATTTGTAACATTGTACTTCTTGTTGACAAAATTCTTGCTAATGTTGGGTTTTGCACAAGGGCCCAATAGACTCCCATTCACTCTTTGAAGTAGAGCTCCTTGTCCCAGAATTGCCCAGAATGCACCGCACGGCCCATGGACGTAGCATGGGCAACACTTCCCCATCTCCTCAAAATGATATCTGCCGTTGCAAATGTCAGACACTACTCTTGAGGCACATCAATCAGCAGGTTGAACATGCTGAGATTGTAGACTCCTAAATTGATAGTGCAGTTTGTTTAGGTGATTTTACAGCTAACTAGCTACTTTCCACGCTGATATTTGTCTTTGGTATTATTGTGTCAAGGTACGTCTGCTAGCTACCAATCTTATTATAATGCCAAAATGAAACATTTGTTCACAAAAAAATTGTCATTTAACACTAAATTAAAAAGGAATTAGTTGGTGGATTTAACACTAGAACCGCTGAGCCTCTAGGGACCCCCCATTTGAACATCTTGGCCATGTTCTGTTATAATCTCCACCCGGCACAGCCAGAAGAGGACTGGCCACCCCACATATGCTCTCTCTAATTCTCTCTTTCTTTCTCTCTCTCGGAGGACCTGAGCCCTAGGACCGTGCCCCAGGACTACCTGACATGATGACTCCTTGCTGTCCCCAGTCCACCTGACTATGCTGCTGCTCCAGTTTCAACTGTTCTGCCTTATTATTATTCGACCATGCTGGTCATTTATGAACATTTTGGCCATGTTCTGTTATAATCTCCACCCGGCACAGCCAGAAGAGGACTGGCCACCCCACATAGCCTGGTTCCTCTCTAGGTTTCTTCCTAGGTTTTGGCCTTTCTAGGGAGTTTTTCCTAGCCACCGTGCTTCTACACCTGCATTGCTTGCTGTTTGGGGTTTTAGGCTGTTTCTGTACAGCACTTTGAGATATTAGCTGATGTACGAAGGGCTATATAAATAAATTTGATTTGATTTGATTCAAGCTAATGAGCAGTCATTCTGACTACAACACACTAACAGTGTAATTTCTACATGTCATACAGTACATTCGGAAACTATTCAGACCGCTTTATTTTTTGCACAATTTGTTATGTTACAGCCTTTTTCTTAAATGGAATAAAATTGTTTTCCCATCAATCTACATATAATAGCCCATAATGACAAAGCAAAAAGCAAAAATTTATAATTGTAAAAAAACTGAAATATCACATTTACGTAAGTATTCAGACCCTTTACTCAGTAATTTGTTGAAGCACCTTCGGCAGCAATTACAGCCTCGAGTGTTCTTGGGTATGACTCTACAAGCTAGGCACGCCTGTATTTGGGGAGTTTCTCCCATTCTTCTCTGCAGATGCTTTCAAGCTCTGTCAGGCTGCACAGCTATTTTCAGGTCTTTCCAGAGATATTTGATCGGGTTCAAGTCCGGGCTCTGGATGGGCCACTCAAGTACATTGAAACTTGTCCCGAAGCCACTCCTGCGTTGTCTTGGCTGTGTGCGTGGTCTTGGCCGGTCGTTGTCCGGTTGGAAGGTGAACCTTCTCCCCAGTCTGTGGTCCTGAGTGCTCTGGAGCAGGTTTTCATCAAGGATCACTTTGTACTTTGCTCCGTTCATCTTTCCCTCGATCCTGACTAGTCTCCCAGTCCCTGCCGCCAAAAAACATCCCCACAGCATGATGCTGCCACCACCATGCTTCACCAACTGTGGGACCTTATATAGACAGATGTGTGCCTTTCCAAATCATGTCCAATCGAATTTACCACAATCATGTTGTGGAAACATCTCAAGGATGATCAACGGAAACAGCAGGATGAACTTCAGCTCAATTTCATATCTCATAGCAAAGTTTCTGAATAAATAAGGTAAATAAGGTATCCTTTTTCTTTTTTTGAATGAGCCTGTAAAATAACAGAATGTGGTGCATTTTCATTAGTTTGTTACTGTAGGCTATATGTAAAAACAAAAAAAAGTGTTCCATTCATTTTTTTTTATTGTGGACTGCTTTTGTTACAATTATGAAACAGAAAGCAAGTCTGTTGGAATGGGGTAACAGCTTATTTTTTATGTCAAAATAAAAATACCCCAACCACCAAGACGCATGGTCAGCAAGACTCGTGGTGAAATTATGGACACATAAGCACCAAATGTGCTTGATAAAGTGAAAATCAGAACAAAAACATAATCATAATGAATATAAGTGTCAATAGGACATTCAATTATTGTCTGTGCTTACATGGTGTTTGTCTTTACTCAATGGAATAGGTTGGAGCATGTCCATGTCACAAACAAAAGCTGGTGAGTGCGTTGCTGATGTTTTTTGCTTGAGATGTATGTCTGCTCTCTTAGCAATGACATTTTGTGCTGATAATCTGCCCGTAGTATTGGCATCGGCTTATTCTATCGAAACGGTGCAATCTCATCCCCTCTCCTGTCTCAGATTTGGTAGAGCATGGTTCTTGCAATGACAAGATGGTGGGCTCGATTCCCGGGACCACCCATACATAAAAGATGTATGCACACATGACTAAGTCGCTTTGGATTAAAGCAGCTGCAAAATGGCATATGTAAGACAGGGTTCCCAGGGTGGTTTAATTAGGCGGTTATCGGAGCATATATATTATATTATTATTTTTTTTTTGGGTGGGGCATAAAACACCAGCAAACAAGCTCCAATAAATTCCCACACATCTTAATCTGTCCTTAGCACAATAATTTTCCACAGTCCACTGCTTCCATGTTTGATGGCCTCAACTGGAAATATAACCAATAACTACAAAGACATCACATAACTAACATCCTTTCTGATGTTTAAAGATTGAAGTCTGCAAGAATTTTGTCAATACCAAAGTAGCAGAGGGAGCATAATGTATGCATTTTTTAAAACACAAAATGGGCACAATGTTCAACATCAGAAATGCTATGCTACAGCATTATAACATTGCATATTACATCTTGATAGTTGACTACATAACATTAATAAACCATCCACCTAATACAGGTCCCATAGGTAGCTTTGAGTCTACATGTAAATCCTCTTATGGCTCCTAAGACTGAATGGAAGTGAGATATTTATCAGGCCTGTTGAAGTACGTACGGTGTGGTTCCCAGTCAGCCCATAAATACAATTTTAAAAAGGTATGTGGGGTGATGCAGACACCAGTGCAGTAATGGGGAGACCAAGGTTCATAGGTTAAGGAGGGTTTCCTGGAACACACATACACACCGAACCTCCTGCCTGCCTCAAGCTTCCTGTTCCCTCTATGGAAGAGAGGATATGGAAAATACCTTGGGATATCTGCTGTAGCCTGACAGGATGCAGGGAAGAGTGCAGTGGTGCTGGTGAGTCAGTGATCAATGCAACATTAGCCTCCAACCTAAAGGAGGCCATTCGGGGCTTGTCAGAGAGTAACTTGGTATTTTTTCTTAGCGGGTATTCTAGCAAAATCTATTATTATTATCCAGAACAGACAGTATTGATTAAGCACATTATCAATAAGCCTAATGCAGGATGACCCAACTAGCAGACAGTGGGTTTGAAATGATTAGTCAAGTATTATATATGTTTGGGCTTCTTATGAACAATTTGTAGTCTACAAATTATTTGTAATTATGTTCCGGCACCATGAGGATCCGTTCAGGAACAAAATAACCCTGCGGCTGAATCTAGTTGATGATTCCTGGCTTAGTGCATTGGATGTACCTTCAGAACATAGCTACTTTGATGGTTAAACTCCGCTGTTGATAACAAGCCAGAATTACGCCACTAATATTTTTGTGATGCTGATTTCATGGCAATTGAAGAATCATGGCATGCACATCACTTCAATAAACAGTTACAGTAAGAGCTACTTCATAGCTTTGTCAAACAATCATTGGATAAAAGTATTAACTAGATATTGTCTAATAAAAATGTCACATGCATATACTTACATTCTAACCTGACAGCTTAAGTCACATGTCGACATATTTACCTAGCTAAATATGGAGTATCAATCAAGACAATGGCTACATTTACCGAACAAAAGCAGGCAGGCTCGAGATAGATAGTAATACCGTTATGAGCAAACTAGAACCGCATAATACATTTGCAAATGGCATGCTTAGGCAGCTTCTGTAGCTACAGCATTGTGAGACAATTCCACTTAGACATTTTAGAGACATAATACAACGCAAAATTCAAATGAATGCGGATAATTTTAGCTACCTAGCTATATCAGTATTTTGACAAATAGTCTATCTCGTTGGTATTTGCAAACTGCGCTCGCTCCACCATCACATAGCTAGCTAACCACTCCCAGTTAACTAGCCACAAGCTAACAAGTGTAGCCTATAGGTTATATCTAGCTACCTCGCTAAATGGTTTGCAAGAATACTAAAAGAGGAACTTACATCAATGTGTCCCTTAAACGATACGTCTGTATTCTTGATGTGGCTCAACGAAAAACCGGTTAAAATTCCCGCATACAAAATATAATTGACAATATCCGAACTCTTATTTTGGTACTCTGTCGACCGGTAATTCAACAGCAGCCTACCCACAGCTGAGCGGACTGAAGTCCACCTGGGAGGCAGAGATGACGTCACTGGGAATGAGTTTCTTTCCAAGGAACAGTAAATGTAATCATAATGATACCTGTAGCATAAAGGTCGAGAAGTTGTATTAGTTGCAGCGTAACTTGATCATCTGCATTCGTATGTACTATATTGTCGAAGGATATTGATTCTCACTTGATACAGATAAAAGTAATGCATTTGTCCTCGTTTAATGTTTTATAGCTATAGGATTGCTTTTAAATTATAATATTGTTTCCCCCTTTCCCCCAGATGATCATGGGGAAAAGTACAGCAAATGAACATACATCACAATGGTTTCAATAAAAGGTGTGTAAAATGCTACTTCAGGCTCATAAATATTTGAGAGGCTGGTAATCAAATCAAATTAAAATCAAATGTATTTGTCACATACACATGGTTAGCAGATGTTAATGCGAGTGTAGCGAAATGCTTGTGCTTCTAGTTCCGACAATGCAGTAATAACCAACGAGTAATCTAACAATTCCAGAACTACTACCTTATACAAGTGTAAAGGGATAAAGAATATGTACATAAAGATATGAATGAGTGATGGTACAGAGCAGCATAGGCAAGATGCAGTAGATGGTATCGAGTACAGTATATACATATGAGATGAGTATGTAAACAAAGTGGCATAGTTTAAAGTGGCTAGTGATACATGTATTACATAAAGATGCAGTAGATGATATAGAGCACAGTATATACGTATACATATGAGATGAATAATGTAGGGTATGTAAACATTTAAGTAGCATTGTTTTAAGTGGCTAGTGATATATTTTACATCAATTCCCATTATTAAAGTGGCTGGAGTTGAGTCAGTGTGTTGGCAGCAGCCACTCAATGTTAGTGGTGGCTGTTTAACAGTCTGATGGCCTTGAGATTGAAAAACAGCTTCTGTCTCTTGCTCCCAGCTTTGATGCACCTGTTCTGACCTCGCTTTCTGGATGATATCAGGGTGAACAGGCAGTGGCTCGGGTGGTTGTTGTCCTTGATGATCTTTATGGCCTTCCTGTGACATCGGGTGGTGTAGGTGTCCTGGAGGGCAGGTAGTTTGCCCCCGGTGATGCATTGTGCAGACCTCACTACCCTAACACTTTTTAAAACATCACCTGAAGACAACATATTCCTCATTGAAGCCTATAATGGGTTTGTAGATCTAATTAGGACATATGATACCCATTGCATCACATTTCCCACAGGGAGAACGCATGTAAACGTGACATTACATTTTTACTTTCTTTGTTCATGTTATAATCCTGTCCTCCATGTCCAGTTCACATGTCAAAGACCACAACTGCACACAATGCCAGTCAAACAGTAGTTTTCTGGGTAACTGACCACAAGGGTGAACCATTGGAGGGATTCACCTTTATCCAACCATATAATTGATTGGGATCAGTGAGAACATCTCATTGACAACCCGAGGAAGAGTGGATGAGTCAAATGAGCCAATTTGAGAGTGAGGATAGAAGGATAGGAAAGCTTTGTCTTTCAGGGAGGAACTATGACAACTGGAGAGCTGAGGCTGAGCCAATGGAAGAGGACAATTTAAATCAGATTAATAGAGCAGTACATCTGAGGCTGAGCTCCCGTCACCTCTGTTGAGCCAACAGACCACCATGCAAGGGGAATCCCACATCCGGAGATGGGCGTAAACAAGGAACAAGGCAGAGCACATTATGAAACTGCAGTTAAATCAACATCTCTCCTAAAGTGGGTTGGTCGATAGGGCTGTTAATCATTTCTTTGTCTCGTTTTTGCATAGGCAACTACCCGGGACTTAAAATGACTGCTTTATAAAAAGGACCACCAAACAAGAATTGGTACTTAAACATTTACTTTATTTTTCACTTTCTTCTACTTCAAATGAAATTGAACAATGCTAGGCTGCTCGCTTAACAGATGGGCAATCCAACAAAGTGCCCCTCACAAATAATGCAAGTGCTATGAGAACTTAAAAGAGACATTCAAAAATGTACAAAACAACATATTACAACAATCTCATGACTCTGACATTACATTTTCAAGCATAACAGGACATTAAGAATAAACCGGAACCCTTTATAGAACAAAGCTACATTTTCACAGAAATTCTCAATTTATGCTATTTTAATCTGTGATGCGACAACTAAGGGAAGAATCATATCACCATCCTATCAACCAATAAACATTGCAAAACACAGATACTTAGTCACAAGTGAAGCCATGAAAAAAGATTATGCCTTAAAATTAAAAAGGTGAGGTATGTATATATACATACACAGTAACAATGTGATACAGAGTAAGGTAAAGGAACTAAATGTACAGTCACTGAGCCAGGTCCATTGGACCAAGGGAGACTAAATAACCCCACCAAATCAAATGGTGAATTTCATCGTATTGAATACTATATCCATTTAAAATGGAGGTTATGAGTCATGTGTGTCCTCTTGTTGATGTTGAATTTTGAGGACGAGTTTCCTGATATCTGCTCGCTTGCGCTTCACCAGCATCAGTGGAAACCATTCCTTCAGGTCCATGGGCAGCTCAAAATCTTTTGGGGGATTCTAAATCCCAAAAAATAAAGACTTCTTTAGAAATCTCTGAAATATTAGCATGGTACAAGTCTCATTCGTGGGGCCAGGAGTTATCTAACCAGTATTTATTTCCTGATCATATCATGGTCCAAAAAAAAAAAAGAAAAAGAAAAAAAAAAAAGTTTTTTTTACCCGATTCATCCTATAGTAACCAATTGATTTTTATGTACTGAACTCAACAATTTATGTCCTCACCTGGAAAAAGCTCTCCACATATTGAAGCAGGTAAACACCACAGTCGCTGTAGTTGTCCTGCTGAGGGACCTGGGGGTTTGAGCCCCTCATCGAATCTTTAGAGAAACTCCTCAGACTGCCTTTCCTCACCTCCCACTCCACCTCCAAGTATCTGCATTCACACACACACACACATTTCCAAAATCAGTCCGTACTACAGTCGCAAAGGAGTTGCTAACCTGATAGGTGGATAAATAGATCAAATCTTACTCTTGCAGGATCTTCACGACCCCCGATCTCACATGGCCTCCTAGGGAATCCATGATAAGGATACAAGGTCTGTTTGAGGAAAAAGCAAAATATTTGATATGATCAGACAGTCTGTGATAATTCAAGGTATTGCTCACCATGAGGACATTGTAAATCTTATCAGTTTATGGTACATACAAAGAATGATTCTGGTGCCATCTAGTGACATGAGTGAATAACATTTTCTTGCAGGAATAATAAATGTTCAACTAGTGTGAGAACTACAATAGTCTACAAGGCAGCTGTAAGGTAAAGGAGCAGGTTAAAACCCCAGCCCATGGAACTTACTGTTTACAGGTAGTGGGTTGGGAGGAGACATCGACACCGTCCTGCTGTTCACTCTCATTGCACTGGTCCTTGATATCGAGAAAGATTTTTAGTGTCAAATTCTGACGTAACATACTTGATAGAATGGCCTGAAAGACACTTTCTCTAATCACCCCTTTTGATAGTAGTATACTGTCAAAAAAACTAATGTCAAAAACATAGAATATGGTGTCACACAAAATATATATACAGATCCATTACCTGATTTGAATCCTGAACAGGAGAAAAGGCAAAGATATCCTTTTCTATTTCATATCCGTTGCAATCATCTAAAACATAGTTCACATGCTCCCAATTCAGCAGTTGAGCGGTCATGACTAAATGCAATTCCATTTATAATGCAGTTAACGATCAACTAGACTGTATTCTCTTCTCACTCACCTGAGAGGAGCTGCTTCTTTATCAGACCTGTGGTGGTAGGGCTGACACTGAGCTCCTTCATGACCGATTCCAGCTCCTCTCCGCCCCCACCGTTTGAGCACACACACAGCCTCACCCCTATGGTGAGGTCACAGTCTGGGGCTTCTGGGCCTGGCTGACCCTTGGTGCTGCTGCCCGGGGGGCTGAAGAACAGGGACATGGGGTTGGGGGAGGTGTTGTCCATCAGGAAGCACTTGTCCAAGCTGCTCTCTGCTTCCTCCAGCCAGGCTGGGAATGGGGAGTCTGGAGACAGGGGCTCCTGCTGGAGGTCCTCTAGGCCAGGGAAGCAGATGACTGCCAGGAACCAGTGTGCCCTGGGGAGAAGAGGGTGTTTTGACATAGATGGAAAGAAGAGTTGAGAAGGTGACTCAGGTAAACTAAACCATATATGGGAACTTTGACATTTTGGAGGAAAGCATACCTTAAATAAGATGCAAAGCAATATCATGACAATTTATGACCGAGTATATACTGTAATAGTATGCACGAGAGGATGGACTCACGATTCATTTATGGGGACAAAGATGAAGTCCTTCTGGAAGAGGTCAACATTCCTGGTCCATGTTCTCACTCGGTTGTGTCTCCTTTTCTTCACACTGGAATGAACGGTGGAGGTTTAGTTTAATTGTCCCACAGAGCTGGAACCTATTGGGCACTGGTTAAGTACAGTCGGTATACTACAGTACTTACGGTAGGTCCTCAGAGCATGGGGTTTTTCTCAGCTCTGTCTGAGTGAGGCGCTTGTAAAAGAAGGAGCTGAACATGTGACTCCTGTTGGCATCCTCCTCTTTCAGCATTGCAGAGACCAAGTACCTTGACAAACAATGAAGTATAACGTAAAGCAAAATTAAGCAACTTAATTCCATAGGAATGCGGATACTGAACATATACCTATATTAACCCACTACAATACCCACTGTGAGCAATGTAAAAGCAGATCTTACAGACTTCACTCACTTCAGGTAAAAGTCAATGATGACATCATTCAAGAACTCTCCCTCGTTGAGACAGTGCAGGTCTTCATTGGTGACAGAGATCCCCCCTCTGGCTGGATGAGGGGGGTACAGTATAATCCTAGCAAGACGACAACCCAAACATCACAATGGGGTTAGCAGAAGTAGTCAATTTTTCACTATAACAAGAGCACAAAGGGAATTGTCATTCACCTTTTGACTGGCCCTTTGAAGGTGGATTCAATCTCCATTATTTCATCATCATCCAAGACTTGTATTGGGGGAGGAGACAGGCATGCTGGGGGAGGAGACAGGCATGCTGGGGGAGGAGACAGGCATGCTGGGGGAGGAGACAGGCATGCTGGGGGAGGAGAGATCCGTGGTAGGGCAAAATAGATTTGTGGTGGGGCAAGAGAGATCAGTGGCGGAGCAAGAGAGATCAGTTGTGGGGCAGGTGGAATCCATCTTGGGGCAAGAAGCTTGGAAGATGGTGTCTGTTTACTGGAGCCACAAATGGAATCCAAAAACTGATGATGAAACGCATCAGAGGTCGGAGGTTTAGATGGACCTGAAATGGCCTGGGATACCTTGTGCAGAAATGATGAAGCTAGGCGAGGAGGAGATTTTGGTGGGCATGCAAAGGGCTCTGAAACTTGCTGCAGAGAGGAAAACAGAGGACACATAAAATCTATAGATGCGTCATCAAGTTATGTAATTGTGGATGATGCTCCATTAAATGCCTACAACTAAGAGTGCATAAGTAAATGGATTTTCATTGATTAAACTTTCCACCATGCCCCATCAGTAACATTACATGTTCAGCATGCTTACCTTCTCTGGGGTTGGATGGGAGGAATGCATCAGTATTCTGTTGGCCTCCACAAATGGCAACTGTAATGTGAAATCCTCAGGAGCTTTATTTGCTCTGCCAATTTCTCTTAAGATTTTCTCCAGTTCAACTTTCTCCAGGTCAGACAGCATATTCTCAAACACTAAGATTATGTAGTTCTCGCCGAGATCTGCCGAAAGACGACAAACTTCAGATATATAGACCGAGGGATTAAGTTTGATGAAGTCAGCAAACTGAATTTACATTGGGGAAACAGGGGAGTCTACAGATGAACATCTACAGTATTAAGAGTTCCCTTGATCAGTTCTATGAGAAGTGTTCTGTAATACTCACGTTGGCCCTTACTGTCATACCAGGCACCCCCGTTGGCTCGGGACATCTTGAGGAGAAGGCGGAGGCGCTGGGACTCCCCTGAGGTGGTCTTGAGGAAAAGGGCAGGCAAGTTTCGGGCATGGCACCACGCACAGCTGGCCAGACTATACGACCACAGTCGCACTAACATTAACAGATTAGGGATGGAAAAATGTATTAAGGCCTTTACATACCGTCTGTGTGCTACATACCTCAGTTTTATGACTCACTTTTAACAGCTTCAGCTCTTTGCTGTTCATATGTTCATCCCAGTGGAGGCTGCTGAGGGGAGGTCGGCTCATAATAATTGCTGGAATGGAGTAAATGGAATGGCATCAAACACATGGAAACCATGTGTTTGATGTATTTGATAGCATTCCACCTATTCCGCTACAGCCAATACCAGCGAGCCGGTCCTCCCCAATTACGGTGCCACCAACCTTCTGTGGTTTATCCCAATAAGGCACAAATTCAGACTGAAGGGCTTTCTTTCTTACCTTGTTCATCGATCTGGATGTACTCTGCTGTAAACTGAAACAGAGTCAAATAACCTGAGTCAGAGGAATACTGGAATATCAGTGTTGTGTTCTCAATTGGTAAAGAGTTAATTTCTAAATACTGTACTGTTTTCAATATTATACTGAAATGATAATAAGCTTACGGTGACATGCTTGGAAGGTGTCCTGCGCATTGTCCCCACTCTCACACATCTGCAGAACACATCAATCCCCTCAGAAATGTCAGCAGATGTCTTTTTAGGAGGAGGTGATATGGGATGATTCTGTTTGACTCTTCGCCGTTTTGTGGTGGGTTTGTCTGGGACCAACTTTCCAAACTTTGAAGGGAAGCATTAAAAATGGTAAAAAATGTGACATAACAGATGGTGTTAATAGGTATAAACAAAATCACATACATTAGGGTTGTATTTGGTGTGTACAGATAGGTCACTCAAATGTGACATGTCCCTTGACTAAGTCATTTTACCAGTCAAGATTCTTATCAAGAATCCAATTGACCTTTGATGACTGAGACTACGGCTACACAGCATTGAGTGTTTCTGATACCGGGTCTTTCATTCGCTTCTTCCTTGGTCGTCTGGTTTTGGAGTTGGTAAAGTAATTGCTTGTGAAGTCATCGTCATCAGCGACTGTCTCCAAACTGCCACCAGAGGGCGTTGGTGAGGAGTGACTAGTCCCTGATGTTGGCATACCAGAACAGACGGAGGTTTCTTCCTTGTCATCACCTGACAACAGAATTACATAAAAACAATAAGCATTATGTCAAGGATTGGATTTACTCTGTACAGTAGGCTTCTTATGAAATGGCAGTCAAGTGAATAACAATTTACCTGCAGGTTGTAGGAGAGAAGGAATTTTCTTGGGCGATTCTTCTGCTTGAAGACATACTGTGCCGTCAATCCTATAATGCATTCCAGACATGAGTGACAAATGTTTAAAATCCTTCATGACCTTTTAAATAAGGGATACCTCACCTTTGGGCATTATTCTGAAGCACAAAAGCAGGAGTAAACGCATGTTGGAAGATGCTGCCTTGGACAACCACTCCTGGAGATGGTACCTGGCTCAGAAAGAAGTAGTCACTGCTGTTGAGGACTGTGCTGAAATGCACTGCTTCAGTTTGAGAGCTGTGGTGACAAAAACAAAGTGAGTTTTAAAATATGTGGATTTTCAAAAGCAAAAGATAATTGTTAAACATGAATGAGTTTGTAGCTAAGCAAACTAAACTTCATATAAACACATACCTAGGCATCTTGCCAATTCCCAACATATGGAGTCCAATGGCATTTCCTTTGAGAGATCTTTTCAAAGGTTGATTTGCACAACGTTTTTTCATTTGTCAGTCAGCAGTGCAGGTAAAACTGTTGGAAAATAAAACATATCAAATTGAGGAAATGCAAATCCATTAGTCACCCATCCATTATTTAGCCTACCCACAACACTAAGCATGAGAACTGCATTGCTGGGTTGCTACCAAAGTAAGATAAACATATATTCATTGGAAAAACATTAATATTTTTCACTGTCACCGAGGTCCAACTTGCAAGGGTTATCTTTAGCTAGCTTTCTTCTTTCATTCGGTACTATGTTAACGTTAGTTAGTTATTTTCACACACAAAAAAACACTCTCTTAGCAATATTAACTAAAATGGTGGAGAGTAGACGAATGTTATGTGAATTGAAACGCAAAACATTCTTCTGAACTGGATAAACAAACCAAGATAGTTAGCTAACGTAAATGTCGTAGCTAATTTAGCCAGCTAATCAGTTCGCTCGCTAGCTTGATTTGAACGGATTGCATACACAGCTATTATGGTTGGTTAATGTAACTTTTCATTAATCTAGCAAAATACTAGGCTTGTTTTTCCCAGAACATGTCTGCAATTCTGAAGATGACCGAAATTATTCGCACGCCCACCTATAGCCACCTATCCGTGGTGTCATCAAAATGTGAACGTTCAACATTGATTGGAGGCTGAGCCAATCAGCGCCCCAGATGCCTGTTCATCACATTGTAACAATGAGCGCCCAAATATAGTTAAGTATTAAAAGTAAAAGTATAAATAATGTAAACGTCATTATATTAAGCAAACCATACTGCACAATTGTCTTTTTTGTGTGTATTTATTTACAGATAGCCAGGGACACTACAACACTCAGAGGTTATTTACAAACGAAGCATTTTGTGTTTAGTGAGTCCGCCAGCACAGAGGCAGTAGGGAGGACCAGGGATGTTATCTTGGTACCATTTCCTGTCCTGCTAAGCGTTCAAAATGTAACGAGGACATTTGGGTGTCAGGGAAGGTTTATGGAGTAATAATTATATTATTTTCTTTAGGAATGTCAAAAATATCAATCGTAAAGTACAGATACACCCAAAAACGACTTAAACAGTACATTCAAGTATTTTTAGTACTTAAGTAGTTTACTTTACTATTTATATTTTTGACAACTTTTACTTTTACTTCACTACATTCCTCAAGAAAATAATGTGCTTTTTACTAAATACATTTTCCCTGAAGCAAGAGAACATCCCTGGTCATCCCTACTGCCTCTGATCTGGTGGACTATTTAAACACACATGCTTTGTTTGTAAATTATGTCAGTGTTGGCGTGTACCCCTGGCTATCCATAAATTTTAAAAAACAAGAACATTATGCCGTCTGATTTGCTTAATATAAGATTTTTAAAATTATTTATACTTTTATTTTTACTTTTGATACTTAAGTATATTTGAGCAATTACATTTACTTATACTTACGTGTTTAAAAAAAATCTAATACTTTAAAACTTTTACTCAAGTATTATTTTACTGGGTGACTTTTACTGAGTCATTTTATATTAAAGTATCTTTACTTTTACTCAAGTATGACAATTGGGTAGTTTTTCCACCACTGTACTAGAGATGTTGGTTATGTAATTATTATCCGACCATTTCGAATCTCACCATACCTTCTCTGCTATGCAATCTGGTTTCAGAGCTGGTCATGGGTGCACCTCAGCCACGCTCAAGGTCCTAAACGATATCTTAACCGCCATCGATAAGAAACATTACTGTGCAGCCGTATTCATTGATCTGGCCAAGGCTTTCGACTCTGTCAACCACCACATCCTCATCGGCAGACTCGACAGCCTTGGTTTCTCAAATGATTGCCTCGCCTGGTTCACCAACTACTTCTCTGATAGAGTTCAGTGTGTCAAATCGGAGGGTCTGCTGTCCGGACCTCTGGCAGTCTCTATGGGGGTGCCACAGGGTTCAATTCTTGGACCGACTCTCTTCTCTGTATACATCAATGAGGTCGCTCTTGCTGCTGGTGAGTCTCTGATCCACCCCTACGCAGAAGACACCATTCTGTATACTTCCGGCCCTTCTTTGGACACTGTGTTAACAACCCTCCAGGCAAGCTTCAATGCCATACAACTCTCCTTCCGTGGCCTCCAATTGCTCTTAAATACAAGTAAAACTAAATGCATGCTCTTCAACCGATCGCTACCTGCACCTACCCGCCTGTCCAACATCACTACTCTGGACGGCTCTGACTTAGAATACGTGGACAACTACAAATACTTAGGTGTCTGGTTAGACTGTAAACTCTCCTTCCAGACCCATATCAAACATCTCCAATCCAAAGTTAAATCTAGAATTGGCTTCCTATTTCGCAACAAAGCATCCTTCACTCATGCTGCCAAACATACCCTTGTAAAATTGACCATCCTACCAATCCTCGACTTTGGCGATGTCATTTACAAAATAGCCTCCAATACCCTACTCAACCAATTGGATGCAGTCTATCACAGTGCAATCCGTTTTGTCACCAAAGCCCCATATACTACCCACCATTGCGACCTGTACGCTCTCGTTGGCTGGCCCTCGCTTCATACTCGTCGCCAAACCCACTGGCTCCATGTCATCTACAAGACCCTGCTAGGTAAAGTCCCCCCTTATCTCAGCTCGCTGGTCACCATAGCATCTCCCACCTGTAGCACACGCTCCAGCAGGTATATCTCTCTGGTCACCCCCAAAACCAATTCTTTCTTTGGCCGCCTCTCCTTCCAGTTCTCTGCTGCCAATGACTGGAACGAACTACAAAAATCTCTTAAATTGGAAACACTTATCTCCCTCACTAGCTTTAAGCACCAACTGTCAGAGCATCTTACAGATTACTGCACCTGTACATAGCCCACCTATAATTTAGCCCAAACAACTACCTCTTTCCCAACTGTATTTAATTTATTTATTTATTTTGCTCCTTTGCACCCCATTATTTTTATTTCTACTTTGCACATTCTTCCATTGCAAAACTACCATTCCAGTGTTTTACTTGCTATATTGTATTTACTTTGCCACCATGGCCTTTTTTGCCTTTACCTCCCTTCTCACCTAATTTGCTCACATTGTATATAGACTTGTTTTTTTTACTGTATTATTGACTGTATGTTTGTTTTACTCCATGTGTAACTCTGTGTCGTTGTATGTGTCGAACTGCTTTGCTTTATCTTGGCCAGGTCGCAATTGTAAATGAGAACTTTGTTCTCAACTTGCTTACCTGGTTAAATAAAGGTGAAAAAAATAAAATAATAATAAATAAATAAATGTGCCTTATTCCTTGAGAAAGATTTGCACGGGATTCATTTTTCTAAACTACCCCCTGTAATTCTTTACATTTTTCATTAAATTAAGTCTGGCAGAAGCATGGTGTTTTTTTTATTCTAGGCGTAATGATATTTTAACATCATGCCTAGACGATATTAAGGCTACAGTGATCACTCGTGCTTGGCTTCCAAATGTATAGGTGTCCCCATAGGCCTAATATTTAAATTGAGGATATGTGATCATAATCATTTTTCTAGCGATCCACGTTAGACGCCCATCCATCCTGCTGATGTGAGCTGCTGGGCAGCACGCTTGTACTTGATATGCATTTATGGATGAGAACGTGAATTTGACACTTCCAAAAATTAACTCAGTGGGGAATGGGGATTCCCAGCTTTGCGATCTGTTGGGATTCATTAAATAGACTTAGGCACTATGCTTTTTTTTGCACATTTAATTAAATTAACGCATTTTCAACTTCAATTCATTGGCACAAAACTTGCGTCAGACAAAAAAAATGTCTCTGGCTTGCATAGCTTTTGATATTGAGTCTCTGCCTGACAAAGTGATTGATGTTAGGATATTCAATTTATCCCGTACAAGTTTATATGCCAAATAAATTTAAGACGTTACAGGTGTCAAGTTTATGGGCATGTGGCAGCAGTCTATAGAAGGGAGGTTCCTAGGTGTGAGAAGTGTGCAGACGGGCACGAGACAAAGGAGTGTGTAGCATTGGGGTAAGGAGCGGTGTGTGTTAATTGTATGGGGGCCCATGGGGCTGGGTGGGAATCAGAAATGTCTGGTGCAAGAGAGGCAGGTTGAGGTTGCTTAGAGTCGAGCATAATTGTGCCGTACGTTGAGGCAGCGGAAGTTGAGGAAGATTGGTCAAGGAGGATTCGTGTGAGTAGTGTCGATCTGTATCAATACAGAGGGATCGGCCAACGAGTAATATATGCTTCAGTAAGATTGGCTTTTTAGCATTCATAGCAATGGTTCTAAACTGTACTGCAAGGATGGAACGTCAATCACAGAAAATAGAGGTTGTGGTGGCAGCTGCAGAGAAGTATTTGGGTGTGCGAGATTTGACGTCAGAAGAGTTACAGGGTTTGTTGAGTGGTTGTGTCCTATCCTTTCAGGCCTGAGGTAGGACTAGATAGGTTTAAATAGTGGAGTAGGGTGGTGGGTTTTAACGAGTGTAGGGTTAGATGGTAGGGTATTTGTTGATTTTATTTCCCTGGCCTCTCTCGCTTCCATCCTCTGTATTCCTCTTGTAGCCTAGGCCAATGCGTGTCCCAGAAGTAGCAATATAGTAGGAATATGGTCAACCCAATAAAATGATTGAATTAAGGAAACGTCTTCCTATCAGTCTAATTTGCGTATACATTGTGATTGGTTATGGAATCAGGATAACCTCGAGCTCATTAATGATAGAATGTTCATATTTGAAGATTGCTGAAAGACCAGTTTGGCAATGACGAGTAGAACGTTAGCTAAAGCGACTGGTACTCAGGCTAACAGAAAAGCACCTTATAGATTTTGTACTTAAATGTTTTTGTGTAAACTGAGAACTGACATTGCAACTCTATTAGGTTGTTGTTTTGTACTAGCTACATCATAACCTATTCACAGAACATATTTTTCAGTATTCGTGTGAAAATCAAGAATGGACCTTATAGTTTTTAATCCCCTTTAATTTAGTTTGTGTGTTATCAGAAGTGGATGCTGTCAATGACCCCCATGCTTTCCCATCCAATTATCTTTGAAGCCCCAGCTGCCTTTGCCTTTATCTGTGAAACGACCTATCACACACATTCTAGGGTCCTGAGCAGGAAACATGAAATCCCTGGAAAAACCACCAGTGTGCAACCCCATGTTAACTCATGTGGATCATTTGGGAAAAAAATCCCAAGCTGAAGCTACTTGCTGCTTTGTGGGTCTGGAAAACTCCACAAAAGGTAGGTTACATTTAGAAATATTGATGTGACCTGAGACCCATATAACAGTATCCTGTGTATGTCATGATGAAGCAACCTTGGTTGGTTTATCTTTGGATGTTGTTTGGCTGTATGTGATTTGTCACAGCACTCTTTTTCATCTGGCATGTACCAAGGCACTTTTCAAGGGAATTTACCTCAAAGCCAGATAAGGAATTTTGCTCTTAGGTCAGATACATTCTGGCCTAGGCTACTGCAAGTTTCACCAATTTGTTGTTGTTGTTATATTGAGTGACGTGAAAGGGTTGGTTTGAGGTCTCCAATCAGTTGTTGTGATGGACTGTGTAAAAGCACACTATCACATAGACCTGGGTAATCATTACTCATATCAGACTTAATTGTACCACGATTAATTGTACCGTGATGTTTTCTTTTCTCAATTTACTGCAAAACAGTCTTAACTCTGCTCTTCAGATGTACATGTAACTGCCAAAATATTGGAAACATTAAATGCGGGGGATACAAAGTATTTTTAAAGCAGGTGCTTCCACACAGGTGTGGTTCCTGAATTTAATTGAGCAAATAACATCCCATCATGCTTAGGGTCATGTATAAAAATGCTGGGCAGGCCATTATTACCATGTCTATGCCCCCATAGGATGACAACCCACTGGGCACACACTGGTTGAATCAATGTTGTTCCCATGTCATTTCAATTAAATTACATTGAACCAATGTGGAATAGACATTGAATTGACATCTGTGTGCAGTGGAAATGCCCCCATCCACAGGGCACGGGTAGTCACTGAGTGGTGTAATGATCATGAAAATGATGTAAACCATATACCATGGCCGTCTCAGCTACCAGATATCAACCTAATTTAACATTATTGGAGATTCTGGAGCAACGCACGAGACAGCATTTTCCACCATCAACAAAACACCAAATTATGGAATTTCTCGTTGAAGAATGGTGTCGCATCCCTCCAATAGATTTCCAGACACTTGCAGAATCTATGCTAAGTTGCATTGAAGTTGTTCTGGCGGCTCGTTGGTGGCCCATAGGCCCTATTAAGATACTTTATGTTGGTGTTTTTTTTATTTTGGCAGTTACTTGTATCTGTGTTTGTGTCAGTGTATATCTCATACAATTTCTTCCAGTCCATCAACCCATTCATGTTGCAGGATGAGAGGAGAAAAGCTGATGCCTTGTGTACTTATCACTCTACTGGGGCTGACCCTGATGGAGTCAGCTCATGGACAGCACATGTCAGACGAACCCTGCTCTGTCCAAATTCTCGTCCCAGGACTCAAAGGCATACACTCACGCTTTCATCAAAAATTAAAGAGTCTAAAACACGCTCAGAAATAATATAGGACTCATAGGATTGCAGTGTGCACTATTTATCAACAGTAATAACATTTCAGAGTTGTGCAGTTTGTGTTTTGATTCATGAAGCTTTCTCTCCATTTGACAGGAGAGGAAGGAGAAAAGGGAGTGAAAGGAGCACCTGGGAGACCAGGAAGAATGGGTCCACCAGGGGAGATAGGTAAGCCTCTATCTTTAAAAACAGAAGCAAAAACAACGTTCAGCATTCTCTCTGTACAGGTGCTATGCTTTGATGATGATGATGATATCCCTCACAATATCACAAAGTTTTGACTATGGAGGCTGGACTTGGGAAACTTGGGTGTGGTATGTTTTTCAGCATTGTAGGATGTTGGGAGTATTATCTGCTAGAGAATTTGGTTGTCATAAAGCTTTTTGAACACGCCTACTAATTCCCCGTCAGAAAAGGTCTTTGGATAACCCTTTGGCCTATCACTAGGGTGTCTCACTACATTTTTGGACTTATTTATTTTACAATAGACTAGAACCATACAGATATTTTTCCAGAATGGTTTAAAATCATATTTCCTTTAACATGATTCTATGGGGTATTTATTTAATTGGACTGTTATTGCAGGAACTAGAGTAAAGATCACAGCATGTACTGACAATCATTTCTCCTAGAGGATGATGTGCGCTGGTTACATCACTGCTAGGCAGTCCAGAGCAACAGAATGTTTACTTTAGGTCAGAGGTTGTGTGAGAAACCTTACCCAGAATCCCCTGAATCACTGACAATTGTTTACAGCAGCTGTTAATGAGGACTGGTCATAGAGCTAGATGGAGTACCCTAGTGTCCAAAAGCCGATTTTAGCATGGGCAGCGCCATTGAGGACATTCACCATTTTGAAGTAGTCAACTGGGTGGGACTTCCTATGGGTTAAGGAAGGATCACATAATTCCATCCAGGTCACCAGGTGGGAGCAGCCAATGGGTTTACCCGTGAATAAACATTCCATAACTGCAATTGGCAGTAAATTGCAGTATGCACCCTTTCAGTTTTTGTCATAGAACTAGTAGAAGAATAAAATTCACTACTTCAAAATGGAGATGGCTCTCAGACAATGTCTATCTAAAAGACATATTTTTTTATTTATTTTTTATTTAACCAGGTAAGTTGACTGAGAACACATTCTCATGTACATGAGATGCAGAGGCTTTGTTATTTAACCCACTTATTCCTTTGATTCTGAAATCAGTAACAACACACTTCTAGTAACTGTAAAACATGTTTCTCTACAGGACATCTGGGAGTTAAAGGGCAGAAGGGAATAATGGGACATTATGGGAAGATTGGCCCCAGTGGAGTCAAAGGTAGGAAAAAAACCAGAACAACTTGCATTTACACTTCTGTTTAGGGATGCATTGCTATATTTTCCATGTACTTTAACAATGTTTCTACTCTCAGGTGCAAAGGGAGATATGGGTGATGCTGGATCAAGGGGCCCGAATGGTGATCCAGGTACAACATGTATTTGTTTGGAGAAACATTCTAGGTCTAGTTAACAATAAGCCCAAGCCATGTTTTGTTTTGTCTCACCAGGTGTTCCATGTGAATGCACACCCCTGAGGAAAATTATTGGTGAGATGGACATCCTAGTGACACAGTTATCCAATGAGCTGAAGTTCATAAAAAATGGTACGCTTTCAGGATGTCTGGTTGAATGTTAAATTAGGAATTTCCAATGAATAATGTAAAGACATAGAGCTATCAGTTTCCTTTCAGTATTGGTTTAAATGCTTGTATCTTAGACCATTTTGCTTTGTTTTCTTCCATTCACAAAGTAAATGCTTGGTTTATATGTCGGTGTGATTATAGAAATACAAGTGCTCATTTTTCAGCACTGCCCTCCCCTGCAGCTGTTGCCGGCATCAAAGAGACCGACAGCAAGGTCTATCTGCTGGTCAAGGAGGAGAAACACTACACCGATGCAGAGGTCTATTGTCAGGGGAGGGGTGGACACCTGGCCATGCCCAAGGACGAGGGGGCCAATGCGGCCATCGCTGGGTACATCACAGAGGCGGGCCTGAGCCGGGTGTACATTGGTATCAACGACATAGACCGCGAGGGCCATTTCACCTACGTGGATAACTCCCCAATGAGCACCTTCAGCAAGTGGAGGGAAGGGGAACCCAACAATGCCTACGATGACGAGGACTGTGCTGAAATGGTGGCGGTGGGGGACTGGACCGATGTGGCCTGCCACTCCACCATGTACTTTGTCTGTGAGTTTGACAAGGACAGTGGCTGAGGAGCATTTGTTTGAAAGTGGTAGTGAATTATAGAGAAGCCTTTTATAGAGTTCTACAGATGTTGTTCAGTATGTAGAATTATTTTGACACCGCTGCATTTAAATGTAATCACCCAGCAGTGCTAAATCTCATTGTACAGTATAAAAGATTGAGTACTGACATGCAACAACAGTTGTGTAAAGACATGGTGTTTCTTCTCAGTTGTTCCAGTTTTCTTCCTTTTTGACTTGAATGTTTGACTTGAATGGATGCTGTTTTTCTAAACCATTGCATTTAATGGATACAGCTATTTCTACCCTGATCTCTTAATCTACTTGGAATCTGCTTTTTGAAGATAACTTTTTTTTGTCTTTCTCATCATGTTTATGTGAGGTATATATTGTATCTTGAAGTGAACTGATTTTTAACCCTCAAACCACTAACATAGTTACATATAGTGCCTAGGCAAAAGTATTCATCCCCTTGGTGTTTTTCCTTTTTTGTTGCATTACAACCTGTAATTAATTTACATTTATTTGGATTTCATGTACTGGACATACACAAAATAGTCCAAATTGGTGAAGTGAAAAAAATTACTTGTTTCAAAAAACAAAAACGGAAAAGTGGCGTGTGCATATGTATTCACCTCCTTTGTTATGAAGCCCCTAAAGATATGGTGCAATCAATTACCTTCAGAAGTCACATAATTAGTTAAATAAAGTCCACCTGTGTGCAATCTAAGTGTCACATGATCTCAGTATATGTACACCTGTTCCGAAAGGCCCCAGAGTCTGCAACACCACTAAGCAAGGGGCACCACAAAACAAGCGGCACAATGAAGACCAAGGAGCTCTCCAAACAGGTCAGGGACAAAGTTGTGGAGAAGTACAGATCAGGGTTGGGTTATAAAATATCAGAATTTTGAACATTCCACAGAGCACCATTATATCCATTATAAAAAAATGGAAAGAATATGGCACCACAACAGACCTGCCAAGAGAGGGCCACCCACCAAAACTCATGGATCAGGCAAGGAGGGCATTAATCAGAGAGGCAACAAAGAGACCAAAGATAACCCTGAATGAGCTGCAAAGCTCCACAGAGGAGATTGGAGTATCTGTCCATAGGACCACTTTAAGTCGCACACTCTACAGAGCTGGTCTTTATGGAAGGGTGGCCAGAAAAAAAGCAATTGCTTAAAGAAAAAAATAAGGAAACAAATTGGTGTTTGCCAAAAGGCATGTGGGAGACTCCCCAAACATGGAAGAAGGTACTCTGGTCAGATGAGACTAAAATTGAGCTTTTTGGCCATAAAGGAAAACACTATGTCTGGTGTAAACCCAACACCTCACATCACCCCGAGAACACCATCCCAACAGTGAAGCATGGTGGTGGCAGCATCATGCTGTGGGGATGTTTATCATTGGCAGGGACTGGGAAACTGGTCAGAATTGAAGGAATGATGGCTGGTGCTAAATACAGGGAAATACTTGAGGGGAACCTGTTTGTCTTCCAGAGATTTGAGACTGGGATGGAGATTCACTTTCCAGCAGGACAATGACCCTAATAATACTGCTAAAGCAACACTTGAGTGGTTTAAGGGGAAACATTTAAATGTCTTGGAATAGCCTAGTCAAAACCCAGGCCTCAATCCAATTGAGAATCTGTGGTATGACTTAAAGATCGCTGTACACCAGCAGAACCTATGCAACTTGAAAGAGCTGGAGGAGTTTTGCCTTGAAGAATGGGCAAAAATCCCAGTGGCTAGATGTGCCAAGTTGAAAGAGACATACCCCAAGAGACTAGCAACTGTAATTGCTGCAAAATGTAGCTCTACAAAGTGTTGACTTTAGGGGGGTGAATAGTTATGGACAGTCATGTTTGTGTGTTATTTCTTGTTTGTTTCACAAAAAACATATACATATTTTGCATCTTCAAAGTGGTAGGCATGTTGTGTAAATCAAATGATACAAACCCCGAAGAAATTAATTGTAATGCCATGTTGTAACATAACAAAATAGAAAAAATGCCAACACTTTCGCAAGCCACCTTACATGGACTATTGGAAAAAGCAACAGTCATTGCAAAATATCAACTTAGACATTATTTTCAAAACATCCTTAGACATGTAAATAATGTTATCTGAAATAAAGAAAATGACCAAAACAGGCTGTTATTGTATAAAATCTAGAGTTAATTTGCATATTTTGTAAACTAAAATATATATTTTTCCCTTATAATGTTCAGTCTTTTGCCAAAGTAGGCATACAATCCAAATCAGTACTAAAAATCTCAGTTACCATCATTTTTTGTAGTATCATTCAGTTTTTAGAATTTTGAAGTAAACATTCATTTTGTCAAATTTATGTCGTAAAAACTACATCCATTTAAAGGGGCAGTACATCAACATTTAAATATACATTTTTGGGGGCAAAAAGTTATTCATCCATTGATCCTGAGAAACAATGACCAAAAATATGGCTTAGTTTACTTTATTTACTTACCCCCACAGCCAGTATTAGCATCACTAAAGGTAAAACAATGGGAGTTGTAGGGCCTATGGCAGGATGCATACCCAAATCCTCACTCACTTTAAACCAAAATGTTATAGCAACCAAAATAGCAACCAAAATACCATAACAAATTGCACATATAGCATATTGGAGGATATTATAGGAATTATGCTATTTTCTAACATTTTAGATTACACACCAAGAAATATATTTTTTAGATTACACACCAATACAGCACAGTGTGTACATTCAGAGAGTAGCTGGTTTCTGTATTACAGTTCTGTCAAGTATTCATACCACTGACAGACTGTTTTGACTGCAACTAAGCATATGTCTAAGGTCATTTAGATTTTGTACACGTTCATACCTAGTTATAACTAGTTATTACCATGGGCGAGTGCATAAGGTGCTACATCTCTGCAGGTAATCTTTCTATCAGATCACAATCACTCCAACAGGTAACCCTCTAGCCTCTGAGGGTCTGGATTACTTATGTATTCAGAGAAACCTAGATTCAAATAAAGGTACTCTATCAAATTTCTATAGGGGGAATACATTTTTTTTTGTCTGGGGTCAAAAATACCCGGAATTCAATTTGTTCAAAGTCCATATTTATACAGAAACACTAAACAATTATTTAGATTTATTAAGAACAAGTTGATTGGCGAAGTCATGAAAAAGCACCTTTTGGGTCAAAATGACCCTTAACAAATGTATTACTTTAGTTTATCAGCCACTTCTCCTTGGTTAAAGTTAAAATTAATTTGTGTAAATAATCTGAAGTAATATATTTAGCATTTTTAACATGGCTTAAATTTACTGCATAATTTTTAAGAAATATATTCTTTCCAGTCTGTCATGAATATCACCGAAGGTGGCTCCCCTTCCTGTTCGCGTGACGCTCGGCGGTCGTCGTCGCCGGTCTACTAGCTGCCACCGATCCATTTTGCCTTTCGTTTGGTTTTGTCTAATTGTTTTCACCTGTTCCTTTTTTGGGGGGAGGGGGGGGGGGGTTATTTAAGTTCGATTAGTCTACTTGTGTCACATTCTGACCTTAGTTCTTTTATTTAGGTCTATGTTTTAGTATGGTCAGGGCGTGAGTTGGATGGGTTGTCTATGTTCGTTTTTCTATAATTTGGGATTTTTGTGTTCGGCCTAGTATGGTTCTCAATCAGAGGCAGCTGTCAATCGTTGTCCCTGATTGAGAATCATACTTAGGTAGCCTGGTTTCACTTTTGAGTTGTGGGTGTTTTGTCTTCCGTGTCAGTGCTTGTTGCCACGCGGGACTGTTTCGTTTATTCACGTTTATTGATTTGTTCCAGTGTTCTGTTGTGTTTTGATTAAACATTATGGACACTTACGACGCTGCGCATTGGTCCTCCGATCCTTCTCGCTACTCCTCCTCAGAAGAGGAGGATGAGATCCGTTACAGCTTGTGTTTGTGCGGGCTTGTTGCTATGTACGTAAGAGGTTTATTGTTAGGGGTTTCGCTGTCCGGGTTATTACCAGTGGTCCTTGGGTTGTGTTTGCGCCTGTGTTTTGGCTTCACCCAGTTGTACGTGTTCCTGTTTTTTTGGACATTAAAGCGTTTTTCCCTCGTATCGTCTGCTCTCTGCGCCTGACTCCACACCCATCACTCTTCAAGCGTTACACAGTCATTGTATTCACCATATTTGTTTTTTGCTATACTGAATATTGAACTTTTTGTTATATTTCCTTACCATGCAAACTCATCAAAGTAGTGAGTTATTGAAGTGATTCAAATTTGTATTACGATTTACCTAGGCCTAATCCATGTTGGTAAAAACAAGATTATGTCTTCTATGTTGGTCTTTTAACGACATTCATTTATTGGAATGCACACTTACAGGAACTATGTAAGCTAAGCTATGTGCAGTGTGTAGGTTGGAATGGGTTGAAAGTGCACGAGAGGTCATCTGACATAACAATGGCTGAATGAATAGTGGTTAAGAGGTTGTGTGGCACGACTTGGTTAGAAAAAGTAATGTTTTCAGGTATGTTCAGAATAAAACATGGAGATAATGTTTTGCTAATAGGCTTTATGAACTCATACTAAATTTCTCTATTCTGAAAGTTGGAACCTTTGGCAGCCGCTGTACTGTCTTCAGAGATTTTTATTTAATTTATAAAAACATGTATTTCACATTTATTTAACCAGGTAGGCCAGTTCTCATTTCCAACTGCGACCTGGCCAAGATAAAGCAAAGCAGTGCTACACAAACAGCAACACAGAGTTACACATGGAATAAACAAACGTACAGTCAATAACACAATAGAAAAAAAGTATATATACAGTGTGTGCAAATGGCGTGAGGTAAAGCAATAAATAGGCCGTAGTAGCAAAGTAATTACAATTCAGCAAATTAACACTGGAGTGATAGATGTGCAAGTAGAAATACTGGTATGCAAAAGAGCAAAAAAGTAAATAAAAACAATATGGGGATGAGGTAGGTAGATTGGATGGGCTGTGTACAGCTGCAGCGATCGGTTAGCTGATGTTTGAAGTAAGTCTCTGGAGATGCAGGGCGCAATATGTGGTTTGCGGTTGATAATTTGCCTGTATTGTTCAAAATTAAATTAAATTTAAAAAAATAATACTGGTAGTCTACAATTGTCATTATTTTGTTGATTTAAACGTATAAGTGTCCTACTGGTGTATTGTGTAGGCTACTGCCACCTAGTGGCTAATAGTAAAACCCTGCTACCACTGTTCACAGTTAAAAGCTACTTAGAATGTTTTTCCAAGATGCTACCAAATTAAAATGATGTTCAACATGTATAAGGTAAAGAGAAGAAGTAAACCAGATGTAGCTATTTCTAGGAAATCAAAACACGTTCAATTTCAACCAGCATACCTTGCATGTGAGCAAATAGGTTTATGATACTTGTGCACCATCTACAACAGAGATCATCAACTAGATTCAATTGTGGGCCGATTTTATGTTGAGTGGATGATCGGGGGCCGGAAACAAAATCACAAATAATTTGTAGACTGAAAATTGACCGGAAGAAGCCCAAACAGATATGTTTGACTAAAACATAATAATTTCAAACCTTGCTTACATTTGTATACGATTACGTGTCTCTCTATTATGCATGGGAATACTATTTCTTAAATTAAAATCATTTAGTGAAGTCCTTACAATTACCTTTTCCTCACATACCAATGTCTGTAAAATAAGTACAAATATATAGGCCTACTTCTAATCCGACCAGAGACAGAAGCAAACGTTTTGGATGACTGTCTGCACATATAACAACTTTTCCATTACATCTGGTGAAAACATTTGAAAAGATGCCATGATCCTTTCATGAGCAACAATATGCTAGGTCAGCTAGTTAACATTACCCTACTATATGTTGAACTTCCATCCACTCAGGCCAGGGGAACAATGTATGACACTAAGGTTGGATCAGAATCACCGTTATAATCATAGGCCAGGTAGGTACTATAGCATAAGTACTATACTCTCGTCAGGAGCTGAGTCAAAATTGGGGGAAATTCATGTTGGAATGGTTCCCCCGACAGGAACTCCATATATGGGCATAGCTGCATAATCTAGAATTAATGTTGGAATGGTTTCCTTGCATGAACTCCATAGGTTATTGGCCTAACAGGAAGACCGTATATGGACATTTCGGTGAATAATTATTAATTATTTTGGTGAATGATTACACCGGCGCTCAATCGGAATCAAATAGGTCTGTTTATTTAAAGGGAGATTCCTTGCCAACTCTGTGCAGGTCATCAATTGATGATTAAGGATGCTTTGTGGAAATGCCCGTGCGGTAGCAACTTGATAGGCTCTAATAGAGTGCACTTGGGATGTGTAATAGTGCCTTTAAGACTGCACCTGTTGAGGCCTTAAACGTGATAGTGTTTCAGAGGGGTTTTGACTGGGTGATTGGAAAAAGGATAGCTAAGTAGGGTCGCAGGGATCTGGTTATAGGACCATCTGTGGCACTGGGGAATGTTCCTCTATGGTTCTTTTCAAGGCCTTATGTGGATTTGAATCTGATTGAGGAATAGGAGGGGTGAGATGTTGGTATTTAGTAGATTAGTATGTTTGTCATTTCTATTCCTTTTTGACAGTAACGGGTTTTGGAGTTCTGCCACTCAGCACCTGATTAATTGTTGAGTTCCAACCTGTGGAAAATAAATGCTGGGTTCATACCTTAATTTTGTGGTCCTGTGTCTCTCTGGTAGTATGCTGGGAGAGAAGGATCATTATTGAATGAATGTTACTTTTACTTTTTGAGGGGGGGTTATTTGGGTGCAAAAATTCACAAGTGACTAAAACATACTAAAAATGATTTGGTCCAATCAACGTTAGCTAAATATGATGTGGCTGTCCATGTCACTGATTTTTGTGTGTGTGCCATCTATGGAACTGAGGAAAAACATCCTTACTTGCAGAGCAACACCATTGCCATCCTCTTTCATGTTACCTAAACGGTCTATGACTCTGTCACACAGTACACACTTTTTGTTTTTGTTGCTGCTACTCTCTGTTATTATCTATGCATAGGCACTTTAATAACTCAACCTACATGTACCATATACATATTACCTCAACACCGACACCGTGCCTCCGCACATTGACTCTGTACCGGTACCCCCTGTATATAGCCCCGCTATTGTTATTTACTGCTGCTCTTTAATCATTTGTTATTCTTATCTCTTACTTTTATTTATAGATATTTTCTTAAAACTACATTGTTGGATAAGGCCTTGTAAGAAAGCATTTCACTGTAAGGTCACTGTTGTCTTCAGCTCATGTGACAAATAAAATATGATTTGATTTAGGAAACTGGGGATTTTAACTAGCTATCTAGCCACCGGAGGACAACTACACAACCAGATACAACAATTCAAGTTTTTTTCTGTCAATGACGTTTGCCTTCTGATGTGATTGGTGTGAAGCCAATTTCAAACTGGCTTCCCTTGACATTTTTTTTAGTGCTCCAGGACCATTCATATCTGAGCTCATTCAGTTTAGCTCAACGCTGATTGGCTATTATTTTATACTTTTTTTAATCAAGGGAGGTCAAATGCTCACTGGCTTCCCTTGCATTCAATGCTACAGGCGACAACAGTGTCATACTCTTTTTGACCAGACAGCATCAGATACAATGCATAAGGAAAGTATTCAGACAACCTTCACTCTTTCTACATTTTGTTATGTTACAGCCTTATTCTAAAATTAATTAAATAAATCTACACATTATACCCCATAATGACAAAGCAAAAACAGGTTGTGATCGATTTTAGCATATTTATACAAATAAAAAAAACGGAAATATCCAATTTACATAAGCATTCAGATTGAGTCTTCTTGGGTATCCCTCTACAAGCTTGGCACATCTATATTTGGGGAGTTTCTCACATTCTTCTCTGCAGATCCTCTCAAGCTCTGTCAGGTTGGATGGAGAGCATTGCTGCATGACTATTTTCAGGTCTCTCCAGAGATGTTAGATCAGGCTTTACATGGGCCACTCAAGGACATTCAGACTTGTCTCGAAGCCACTCCTGCATTGTCTTGGCTGTGTGCTTAGGGTCCTGTTGGAAGGTTAACTTTTTCCCCAGCCTGAGGTCCTGAGCGCTCTGGGGCAGGTTTTCATCAAGGATCTCTCTGTACTGTGCTTCGTTCATCTTCCCTCATGCCTAACTAGTCTCCCTCGTGCCTAACTAGGTTTCCTCCAGACGTGACGCTTGGCATTCAGGCAAAATAATCCAATCTTGGTTTCATCAGACCAGAGAATATTGTTTCTCATGGTCTGAGAATCCAAGCAGGCTGTCATGTGCCTTTAACGGAGGAGTGGCTTCCTTAAAGGCCTGATTGGTGGAGTGCTGCAGAGATGGTTGTCCTTCTGGAAGGTTCTCCACAGAGGTACTCTGGAGCTCTGTCAGATTGAGCATCAGGTTCTTGGTCACCTCCCTGACCAAGGACCTTCTCCCCTGAATCTTGGTGGTTCCTAACGTCTTCCATTTAAGAATGATGGAGGCCACTGTGTTCTTAGGGACCTTCAATGCTGCAGATATTTTTTGGTACCCTTCCCCAGATCTGTGCATCGACACACTCCCGTCTCAGAGCTCTACGGACAATTCACTCAACCTCATGCCTAGTTTTTTGCTCTGACAAGCACTGTCAACTGTGGGACCTTATGTAGACAGGTGTGTGCCATTCCAAGTAATGTCCAATCAATTGAATTTACCACAGGTGGACTCCAATCTTGTTGTAGAAACATCTAAAGGATGATCGATGTGAACAGGTGTCACGCCTTGGTCTTAGTATTTTGTGTTTTCTTTAATTATTTGTTCAGGCCAGGGTGTGACATGGGTTTATTGTGTTGTGGTGTGTTTTTGTATTGGGGTTTAGTAGGTATTGGGATTGCGGCTGAGTAGGGGTGTCTAGAGTAGGCTTGGCTGCCTGAGGCGGTTCTCAATCAGAGTCAGGTGATTCTCGTTGTCTCTGATTGGGAACCATATTTAGGTAGCCTGGGTTTCACTGTGTATTTTGTGGGTGATTGTTCCTGTCCTTAGTGTCTTTGTTCCTGTCGCTGTGTTAGTTGACAAGTATAGGCTGTTTCGGTTTTCGTTACGTTTGTTGTTTTGTAGTGTATTGTATTGATTCGTGTTACGTTTGTTTGATTAAACATGGATCGCAATCTACACGCTGCGTTTTGGTCCGACTCTCCTTCACCACACATAGAAAACCGTTACAACAGGATGCACCTGAGCTCATAGCAACGGTTCTGAATACTTATGTAAATAAGATATGTTTTTTATTTTGAATACATTTGCAAATAATTGTAAGAAACAGTTTTTGCTTTGTTATTTTGGGGAATTGTGTGTAGATGAATGAGAAAAAAGTATATTTTATACATTTTAGAATAAGGCTGTAATGTAACAAAATGCTAAATAAGTCAAGGGGTCTGAATACTTTCCGAATGCACTGTAGATGGGCTACATGTACTGAGACAGAGGGGGTGCTGTTTCATTCGCTTGGATGCTTTCTCCGGTGAGATACTTTCAGCCTCTTGCGAATTGAAGGACATTTATGAAACACTGAGAACCAAAATCACGTTTTTTCTTTTCTTAGTAATTTTTTGGGGGAGCCTGGCTTCCCTTGGTTCATGAACACATGCCACTGTCTTATCATCAGGTGAAGGATGATGGTAAGGAGAAGTAATCAACCTTTTAAAATGATTAGCTTTGGGAGATATCGTTTTTCATTTTTTTGACCTCCCCACATTATAATTGGAAGAGGAAGTGTAAACTCTAACAGCCTATTTGTAACGGCGTTCTTCGTTTGTAGAAAGAGAGGACCGAAATGCAGCGTGGTGGTTCTCATGACTTTAATGGAAAAGTGACACATGAAATAACTATACAAAATACAAAACAACAAACGGAACGTGAAATCTAATTACAGCCTATCTTTTTTTTTTTTTTTAATAAAAATAATTTATTATCTTCAATACCATTCATTCTTTACAACTCATAATTTACATACATACACAAATAATGGTATTTTAAATAAACTAATTAAACTAAAACATAAACCACAAACAAAACCTCAGGGGAGCATCTTCCCTCCCCGTTACCCTACAAAATACCTCTCCCTATCTCCCCGTCCCTAATCTATCCTCTTACAAATCTAAATGACACCCAGCCCTAAACCCCCTTCCACCTCTCCCGAGCAGCATGCTGCCCCCCACTTCCTCTCCTCCCTCTTCATCCTCCCCCCTCAAATCTCCTTCCACCCTCCTCACTATCCCTTCCACCCCCAATCTTTCCCTGTCTTCACCATGTTCTGCCTTGCTTCCCACAGCCCCGTTTAAAGAGACTCATGAGAAGCCAGAGCAGAAACCTGTCCCTATCCGTCCCTCTCGCTCTCCCTACACCCTCTCTAACCTGGCCCACGTCAATACAAAATCCCCCTTTACCAAACCTAACAACACCCGTGCCCTAGCCCATACTACTTAAAGGCACAGTCCCAAAAGACATGGCGCACAGTCTCCTCCCTGCCACAAGAGGATCTTAGACAGGTGGGGATTGCACAAATTATACCGGTACAAGATGGAACGTAATGAAGGCTCAACCAATTCAGGTCCTTGAGCCTGTTATCCAGACCCAGCGCCTGCACTCCCTCCCAGACCACTTCCGAGATGCCCACTACAGGCGCCAGACTCCCTGCCTTTCTGACCTCCTCGTACATGTGCCTGTGATCTAAACCTACTCGGGCAACTTCAACCTCAGGGTGCGCACGCAGCCACTTGGCCGCATGACCAAAGTGCCACGGCAGCTGTTCCGCCCGAGGACCCGTGTTAGACCACACCATTACGCTTCTCGCCTGATACGAGAAAAACACCCGCAGGAGGTAACCGGACGGGTGTATCACTGGCTGAGCAAGCTCCGTTAACAAGAAGGAAACAAAAATTGAGTCCAGCTTGAGGGGAAATGTGGTACCCCCTACCTCCCTCCCGATGGGACAGATCATGTGCCCTGGCGACCCACTCGCACCTGCCACTCCACATAAACTGAAACACAAGCCTCACTAGAGGCCTCCTCAGACAAGCCGGCAATGGGTAGATGTATGCCAAATACAAAAGAGACGGCAACACATCCACCTTTAGGACCAGGACTTTGCCCATAAAAGACAAATACCTAGCTTTCCACATTGCTAGCTTCCTCTGTACCACTGCGATACGCATGTTCCAGTTTAGCGTCGCTGAGCCGGAGGTCTCAAAATGGACCCGAGAATCCTCAGGGCCCCCTCACAGAGAGATAACCCCCCAGGCACATCCGTTCTACCGCGCCATCTTCCGAAAAACTTGACAGAAGACTTTGCATGGTTCAGAACTGCTCCCGACGCTCGGGTGAAATCCCCAAAGATGGCAAGGGACCTTGTCAGGCACGAGTCCTTGCACAACAGCAAGGAAGTGTCGTCGGCGTACTGCGTCATCTTAACACGCAGCCCACCACTTCCAGGGATCAGCAAACCTTCCACCCCTGTGTCTGCCTAATGGCAGCCCCCAGAGGCTCCATGTACAGAACGAAGAGGAGAGCCGAGAGTGGGCACCCCTGCCTGACCCCAGACGAGAGGTCAAAAACATCACCCAAGTGACTATTTACACTAACTCGGCACCCCCGCTCCGACATATAATGTACGAATCCATCCTATAAACTTCTCCCCAAATCCTAATCGACCTAACACTCTGAATAAAAGGATCTATTCACGCGATCGAAGGCTTTCGCCTGATCTAGCGCTGCTACCATTAAAGGCAGACCTCTATCTTCAACCCAAGCGATGGAGTCCCTGATTAACTGTAGGTTCCATCGAATAGAGCGGCCCTCTACCCCGCACGTCTGATCCTCATGAACGACGTAGGGAAGGGCTGTGCGCAACCGGTCTGCTAAAACCTTTGCAAGTAGCTTGTAATCTACACACAGCATGGTCAACGGCCGCCAGTTGCCAAGGTCTGTTACTTCCCCTTCTTATATAAAAGTGACAGCACACCAACAGCCATTGATCCCCCGGGACCCCCCGTCTCAAGGATGGCCTTCAAGACTTCGAGGACCACTGGTCCAAGTATACCCCAAAACTTGAGATAAAACTCAGCCGGCAGCCCATCTATCCCAGGCACCTTCCCTTTTCCCATCCTCCTAAGAGCTCTCTCAACCTCTTCTAGTGAGATCTGGGCCTCCATCACTTCTCTAATGTCCTCCGGCAACCGCCTGGACAAGTGTTCTAAAAACACATTTCCCTGCTCTACATCTATTTCCCTTTCCTTAAATAAACCTTGGAAATGATCAGTTGTCACCCTGACCATATCCTCTGGTTCTCTAACTATACTACCATTTTCTTCCCTAACACCATGCATTACCTTCCTACTCTGTCTTGCCCTAACCAACTTAAAGAACATAGCAGAACAAGTCTCATTATGTTCTAGAAAGCCACTATAGCTCAAGGAAAGCTGAGCCTTCCGCTCCTGCAACTCCCTGAGCTGCGCCTTTAGGGTTGCGGATCTCTCCCAGTCAAACGACCCGCCGAGGTTGCCTGCCTCGTATTCGAGTTCAATTAACCTCTGGAACCTCCCTCCTCTCCTCCCTTTTTTTCCTCTTGCAATACCCTATTATAAAAGCCCTAATCCTCACCTTAACTAATTCCCACCACTCTAACACCCCTCGCACATGGACCGGAGGCCCTCAAGCCTCAAAAGAAACCATAAAACCCGTCAACAAAAGCCTGCTCCTCCAGCACATCCCGATCTAGCTTCCAGTACCCTCTACCAAAGAGGCAGACTGGCGACCCCACCTGCAGGAGCACCCCGTCGTGATCCGAAAAGAAAACAGGCAACAGCCGCCCAGACAACTTACCCAAAGACCTGGGTACAAAAATATAGTCGAGCCTCCGCTCAACCCCCTGGAGTTACGCCATGTAGGACCGTCCATTTTCGGAGTAGTGTGCAGACCACCATCTACCAGACCATGGCAAGCCATTAGCCTGGCAATGGCGCCCGCACTGCTATCCCCCTCTTCCTAAATCTGTATTAAAATCCCCCCTATCACTAATTTCCTATTTGTGACACACAGGGGCGTCAGACAGTCCACCATCTCCCTTCTGTCTGCCACCACCTGTGGCCCATACACCACCACTAATCTAAATTTACAATCCCTTATCGTGACATCCACCCCTATAACCCTCCCCTGCATTACCACGAAAGAATCCTCCACTTTTACCTCCCTGTGCCCACACAAAATCCCTACCCCGATGAGTGCACCCCCAACACCCCAAACCGACTCCCCTTGTCCCACTCCCTCTTAAACCTAATAACATCCCCTCCATCCCTCAGGTGAACCTCCTGTAAAAACAAAATCAAACCCCACACCCTCCAAATAACTAAAACCGCCCTCCTCTTAACAAAATCCCTTAAACCCTTACATTTAAACTAACAAAAGTAAAATTAGACTCCATGAAAAATAAATACATGTAATACACTCAAATTCTAAACCCAGACAGAAAAAAACATAAAACAGGAGACTCACCCGATGCTCCCTGCTCCATATCTACCGGTGAGAACACCATCCGTAATCCCGACATCCCCCCCTCTTCCTCCATCACACCCTCCCAGGATGCAGGAATAGTGTTTGGCTCCGGAGTGCCCTGCACCCTGGGTCTACCCCCACAATCCTCCCCTCCCCAGTGTTGCAGCTGGTTTGGAAAAAAAATTGGGGAGGCTGAGTCCCCAAACAAAAAAACTCCCCACCTCCTCTTGTACCCAGTCCTGAGTCTTGTTATGTGTGTCCCCACCCAACAGAAGTTGAGGGCCTGGGGAAACCAGCAGCAACCCAGAGGTTTCTCCCGCCCCCATCACTCTCTTGGCCATCCCTTCCCCCTCACTGTCGGCCAATCGCCCCTCCTCTTCATACTCTTCTTTGGTGATGGCGGCAGTGAAGAGATACCACCCTCCCCCTGCCAGCTCCTCCACCAACCCCTCATCTCTTCCACCATGGCACTTTCCCCCAGTCCACTTTCTCTTCCACCGTCTCCTTCTCCACCACTCCTCCCTCGCTTTCTTCTCTCTCATGCTCCTCCACTCGGACTCCCGTGCCTTCCGTTTCCTTCTCTCTTCCATCCGCCGCTTCTGGCTCCTCCTCCTTCCTTGTGGCCTTCCCCTCTGGACCTGATCTCTGGTCATGAGGCGTGCTTCCTTCCCCTCCTCTTCTTCCCCATCCCCCGCTCCTGCCCCCCAGCAGCAGACGCATATGACCTCTGCTCCACAGGTGTGCTGGAAGCCACACCCATGTTAGGCTTGTCACAATCCCTCGCCTCGTGATCCTCAGATGCACAAAATCTGCATTTTCTTGCACTGCATGAGGCGAATATTGACCATAGGCCATACAGCGTCTGCAAAATGGGGGCTGACGTGCATAATACAACGTCCCCTGTCAGCCCCTAGGAGAACATAGCAGGAGGATGGAGGTAACCATGTCCCCTTGGGTCCTCTCTGAGGAGGGCCTGGAAGCCTCTCCTCCCATTCCAAAACCCAAGGGAGTCTTTGAGGTGCCTTGCTGAGGAGACGTTATCCATGTATCTCCCCAGAAAAGCCCTCACCTCTTCGTCCTTAACGTAAGGGTTGTAAATGTTTACAGTTACAACCCTAAAGTTATTCTTCGCCAGGCTTGTTATTTCGTAGTGGCACATCGGCCTCTCACCTCCCACTGCTCTTGCCCTTCTCAGGATATCATCGTGTTTTTCCTCTGTATATAGTGCAACGTCGTATGCTCCCTCCAACGAGTTGCCTTGGAAACAAAACACGTCCTTCACCGTCAGCTTTAGAATCCCCATCAATATTATCCTTCCAAAGGATTCCCGTCCTAAAGGCTCAAACTCCTTTTCCTTCCACGCAAACCGAATCGTGTTGGCCAGCCCAATCCCAGGGACCGACCGTGTTGATGTATTTAGCACCATCTCCGCAAGGAGAATGGCGCTCGTTCTCTTCTCTTCCAAAACAAGTGAAAAGAAAAAAACCAAAGTGACTGAGCCTAATCTGGTGCAAACAAACACAGAGACAGGAACAATCACCCACGAAATACACAGTGAAACCCCGGCTACCTAAATACGGTTCCCAATCAGAGACAACGCGAATCACCTGACTCTGATTGAGAACCGCCTCAGGCAGCCAAACCTATGCTACACCCCTAATCAGCCGCAATCCCAAATCCTATAAAACCCCAATACGAAACACAACACATAAACCCATGTCACACCCTGGCCTGACCAAATATATAACGAAAGCACAAAAACACTATGACCAAGGCGTGACACTATTAGCTAGAAAGTTAACTTCAAACACATTTTCGCTAAGAGCAGCTATTTAGCTGGTAAAACAAAGGTTAGCCATGTGTTGGCAAAAATATATGTCCAAGTCAAGAAAGCTTACTAGCAGCAACAGCCACTTACTGCGCTGGTAGCCTATTTGCGGGTGCTTTTTCAAAGCCTATGCTAGGTACTCCAGTGAGTGTAATTTCTTCAATATTAGGAGTTGGGAAATAAAGGTGACATCATTACAAATAATTTATTCTCCTCTTTTCTACTGGCGGTATGTAATTAAACATTTTTTAAACATTTGTTTTAAGTAATATTCCTAAAAACTTTGAAATAAAAAACGTATTATTTTTTATAATCATTTTTTACAAATATTTCCATGGACCCCCTGCAGTATCACGGACCCCTGGATGACAACCCTTGGCCTAGGCTATCAATGTTACATTTACACAATAATCTTCCAAGATTGTAAGGTTCTTGGTAATAACCATACTGTAATCATTTTTATTTATGTTGTTTTAAATCACAGATCCCACCTGTAGTTCACAGCAGAATAGTTTGTTCGATTTGATCGATTTAGCTAGGCTAGGCCAAGCCTACTAAATTTCTGATGTTGAAAATGTCAATGATCATAACCATGTTGAAACTGCAAGCCCTTAAAAAGGTACGGAGTTTCATGAGTTGTATTTTGTAGCATTTTTACCAATGGAGATGTGTTCGTTCTTCCAGCTCGCATACTGATACCGAAGTACACTCTCACAAACTGGCAAATATGTTAAGGATACGGTAAGTAGACCTACTGTGCGGCAAAAGCCTACCAGTATGTACAACATACAGTACAGTGCCTTCAGAAAGTATTCATACCCTTTGACTTAAAACTTGTTGGGGATAGGGGGCAGTATTTTCACTATGAATTGCGTGCCCATAGTGAACTGCATCAAACTCTGTCCTAGATTGCTAATATATGCATATTATTATTACTATTGGACAGAAAACTGTTTGAATTATGTCTTTGAATATAACAGAACTCATATGGCAGGCAATCTTCCAAACAAGTTTTGAAATTCTGAAATTTGGGGCAACTTTGACGTCATCGCCCCCTCCTTTCGCAACAAGATCTGGATCTGGAAGCACTTCCTACGCCTTCCACTAGATGTCCTCATTCAGTAGAAAGTGTAATGGAGCATTTGCTGTGAACTTTGACCTAATGGGAGGGAAAATAGTCGGTGTCGCAACAGAATGCCATTTTGCTGTGGCGCATTTCTCTGTGAGTGCTACGGCTGTTCCAATCAGCCCCAGATGAAAACGAATGATCCGGTTAGAACGTTATTGGATATATATGATTATAATATCCTGAAGATTGATTCTGTACTTAGTTTGACCAGTTTATTCGACCTGGAATATATCTTTTGGAAGTTTTCATGCAAGTTATCTTGGACCAGCAGTCAGTTTTTGGGCACGTGAGCTGAAAGTGATAGCAAATGCAGTTACTTGGACACCAGTATTGGACATTATGGAACAAAACAACGATGTATTGTGGAACTAGGACTCCTTGCACTACATTCTGATGAAAGATCATCAAAGGAAAGGGAATATTTATGTTGTAATTTCGTATTTCTGTTGACTCCAACATGGCGGAGAAATATTGTTAAGTCTGAGCGCCGTCTCAGATTATTGCAATATTAGGCTTTTTCCGTAACGTTTAAAAAAAATCTGACATAGCGGTTGCATTAAGAACCAGTGTATCTTTAATTATATGTAGAACATGTATATTTAGTCAAAGTTTATGATGAGTATTTCTGTTATCTGGCGTAGCTTTCTATAATTCCTCCGGATATTTTGGAGGAATTTCTGGATATAAAAATGCATATTATCGAACAAAACATAAATGTACTGTGTAACATGTCACCTGATGAAGATTTTCAAGAGGTTAGTGATAGATTTGATTTCTAATCCTGCTTTTGTGATTTTATCTTTGGCTGGAAAAAATGGCTGCGTGGAGTTCCCTGAGGGGAATGCCTTGCCCCAACATTAATCCACATTTTGTTGCTACTGCCTGAATTCAAAATGTATTAAATATTATTATTTTTCACCCATCCACACACAATACTCCATAATGACAAAGTGAAAACATGTTTTTAAACATTTTTGCAAATGTATTGAAAATGAAATACAGAAATATCTAATTTACATGCAGTTGAATTCGGAGGTTTACATACACCTTAGCCAAATACATTTAAACTCAGTTTTTCACAATTCCTGACATTTAATCCTAGTAAAAATTCCCTCTATTAGGTCAGTTAGGATCACCACTTTATTTTAAGAATGTGAACTGTCAGAATAACAGTAGAGAGAATGATTTATTTCAGCTTTTATTTCTTTCATCACATTCCCAGTGGGTCAGAAGTTTACATACACTCAATTAGTATTTGGTAGCATTGCCTTTAAATTGTTTAACTCCGGTCAAATGTTTCGGGTAGCCTTCCACAACCTTCCCACAATAAGTTGGGTGAATTTTGGCCCATTCCTCCTGACAGAGCTGATGTGACTGAGTCAGGTTTGTAGGCCTCCTTGCTCGCACACGCTTTTTCAGTTCTGCCCACAGATTTTCTATAGGATTGAGGTCAGGGCTTTGTGATGGCCACTCCAATACCTTGACTTTGTTGTCCTTAAGCCATTTTGCCACAACTTTGGAAGTGTTTTTGGGGTCATTGTCCATTTGGAAGACTCATTTGCGACCAAGCTTTAACTTCCTGACTGATGTCTTGAGATGTTGGTTCAATATATCCATATAATTTTCCTACCTCATGATGCCATCTATGTTGTGAAGTGCACCAGTCCCTCCTGCAGCAAAGCAGACATCATGAAGCGGCCACCCCGTGCTTCATGGTTGAGATGGTGTTCTTCAGCTTGCAAGCCTCCCCTTTTTTCCTCCAAACATAACAATGGTAATTATGGCCAAACAGTTCTATTTTTGTTTCATCAGACCAGAAGACATTTCTCCAAAAAGTACGATCTTTGTCCCCATGTGCAGTTGCATACCGTAGTCTGGATTTTTTATAGCGGTTTTGGAGCAGTGGCTTCTTCCTTGCTGAGCGGCCTTTCAGGTTATGTTGATATAGGACTCGTTTTCCTGTGGATTTAGATAATTTTGTACCCGTTTCCTCCAGCATCTTCACAAGGTCCTTTGCTGTTGTTCTGGGATTGATTTGCACTTTTCGCACCAAAGTACATTTACCTCTAGGAGACAGAATGTGTCTCCTTCCTGAGCGGTATGACGACTGCGTTATTCCATGGTGTTTATACTTGTGTACTATTGTTTGTACAGATGAACGTGGAATCTTCAGGTGTTTGGAAATTGCTCCCAAGGATGAACCAGACTTGTGGAGATCTACAATTCTTTTTTCTGAGGTCTTTTCCCATGATGTCAAGCAAAGAGGCATTGAGTTTGAAGGTAGGCCTTGAAATACATCCACAGGTACACCTCCAATTGACTCAAATGATGTCAATTAGCCTATCAGAAGCTTCTAAAGCCATGACATAATTTTCTGGAATTTTCAAAGCTGTTTAAAGGCACAGTCAACTTAGTGTATGTAAACATCTGACCCACTGGAATTGTGATACAGTGAGATAGTAAACAATTGTGGGGAAAATGACTTGTCATGCACAAAGTAGATATCCTAACCGACTTGCCAAAACGATAGTTTGTTAAACAAGAAATTTGTGGAGTGGTTGAAAGGTTTTAATGACTCCAACCTTAGTGTATGTAAACTTCTGACTTCAACTGCAAGTATTCACATCCCCACTTCAAATTGAGTTCAGTTGCACCAAATTTCCTTTGATCATGGTGCTTGCCTACGGAGCTGTGAGGGGAACGGCACCTCACTACCTCCAGGCTCTGATCAGGCCCTACACCCAAACAAGGGCACTGCGTTCATCCACCTCTGGCCTGCTCGCCTCCCTACCACTGAGGAAGTACAGTTCCCGCTCAGCCCAGTCAAAACTGTTCGCTGCTCTGGCCCCCCAATGGTGGAACAAACTCCCTCACGACGCCAGGACAGCGGAGTCAATCACCACCTTCCGGAGACACCTGAAACCCCACCTCTTTAAGGAATACCTAGGATAGGATAAAGTAATCCTTCTCCCCCCCTTAAAAGACCTAGATGCACTATTGTAAAGTGGCTGTTCCACTGGATGTCATAAGGTGAAAGCACCAATTTGTAAGTCGCTCTGGATAAGAGCGTCTGCTAAATGACTTAAATGTAAATGTAAATGTAATCATCCTTAAGATGTGACTACAACTTGATTGGAGTCCACCTGTGGCCAATTCAATTATTTGGACATGATTTACAAAGAAAGACACCTTTCTATATAAGGTTCCACAGTTGACAATGCATGTCAGGGCAGAAACCATAAAAAAAACATGAGCTGGCGCACACCCAGAATAGTTTGTGTGGAGGTGGGTGCTGTCCAACGGCGAATAAACTATAAACTATCAAAATAAAGAAAGTCGCACACCCCATGTATAATCTTCCAGAAATTGAATGTGTATTTACCAACGTTTCGGCATCACCATACCATGAAATCCAAGGAACTGTCAGTAGATTTCCGAGATGGAATTGTGATGAGGCATATATCTGAGGAAGGGTATAAAATAATTTCTAGTGTTGAACGTTTCCTAGAACATAGTGGTCTCCATCATTGGGAAATGAAAAAATATGGAACTACCCAGACTCTGGTGCCTGGTGCTGGTCGTCCGACCAAACTGAGCAACCAGGCTGGAAGGACCTTGGTCAGGTAGGTGACCAAGAACCCAATGACCACTCTGACAAAACTATAGAGTTCCTTGGCTGAGATGGAAGAACCTGCTAGAAGGAAAACATTCTCTACAGCACTTCATCAATCTGGGTTTTATGGGAGAGACTCCAGACTGAAGCCATTCCTGAGAAAAAGACACATGCCAAAAAGGGTTCTCCTATGGAGACAGCCAAAAAACCCTTTTTTTTCTAAAAGTTTAGACTGGGACAAAAATGTACGTTCTAGCACAATGACCCCAACCATATAGTCAAAGTAATGCTGGAATGGCTTTAGAACAATAACGTGAAAGTCATTGAGTGGCTCAGACAAAGCCCAGACTTGAATCCCATAAAAAATCTGTGGAAAGACTTAAGAAATCGGCCTCTGCTACTTTGTTACGCCCTGACCTTAGTTATCTTTATGATTTTGGTTAGGTCAGGGTGTGACGAGGGTGGTATGTGTGTTTTGGTCTTGTCTAGGTTTTTTTTGTATATCTATGGGGTTTGGGATTATCTAGGTAAATGTAGGTCTATGGTGGCCTGAATTGGTTCCCAATCAGAGACAGCTGTTTATCGTTGTCTCTGATTGGGGATCCTATTTAGGTTGCCATTTTCCATTTTGGTTTTGTGGGTTATTGTCTAGTTGCATGTCAGCACTTGTATTTATAGCTTCACATTCGTGTTGTTATTTTGTTTAGTGTTCTTTGTTTAAATAAAGAACCATGTATTCATCTCACGCTGCACCTTGGTCTCCTCGTTATGACGAACGTGACAGAATAACCCACCAAACCAGGACCAAGCAGCGTGAAAAGAAGGAACAGCACTTAATGGGGAAATGGACCTGGGAGGAGATATTAGATAGAGCAGGACCCTGGACACAGCCAGGGGAGTATCGCCGTCCTAAGGAGGAGTTGGAGGCAGCGAAAGCGGAACGGCGATACTACGAGGATAAATACCGGAGAATAGAGGAACAGCGACGAAATGAAGGGACACGGCTAGCACGGAAGTTCGAGAGGCAGCCCCAAGACATTTTCTTTGGGGGGGCACACGAGAAGATTGCATGAGTCAGGTAGGAGACCAGAGCCAACTCCTCGTGCTTACCGTTGGGAGCATGTAACTGGTCAGGCACCATGTTATGCAGAGATGTGCACGGTGTCTCCAGCTCCTGGCATTTGCCGGGCTAGAATGGGCATCCAGCCAGGACGTATTGAGCGAGCTCTATGTTCTGGATCTCCAATGCGTCACCACGGTTCAGTGTATCCTGTGCCTCCTCCCCGCACTCACCCTGAGGTGTGTGTCACCAGCCCAGCACCACCAGTGCCAACACCACGCACCAGGCTTCCTGTGCGCCTCCAGAGCCCAGTACGCCCTGCTCCTCCTCCCCGCACTCGCCCTGAGGTGTGTGTCCCCAGCCCGGTACCACCAGTTCCGGCACCACGCACCAGGCCTCCAGTGCGCCTCCACGGTCCAGTACGCCCTGTTCCTGCTCCTCGCACTCGCCCTGATGTGCGTGTCCCCAGCCCGGTACCACCAGTGCCCGCACCAGGCCTACAGTGCGCCTCCATGGTCCAGTACGCCCTGTTCCTGCTCCTCACACTCGCACTGAGGTGCGTGTCCCCAGCCCGGTACCACCAGTGCCAGCACCACGCACCAGGCCTACTGTGCACCTCGGCAGTCCAGAGCGTCCGGCGACAGTACGCAGTCCGGAACGTCCGGCGACAGTACCCAGTCCGGATCGTCCGGCGACAGTACCCAGTCCGGAGCGTCCGGTGACAGTACCAGTCCGGATCGTCCGGCGACAGTACCCAGTCCGGAGCGACCGGCGACAGTTCACAGTCCGGAACGACCGGCGACAGTTCACAGTCCGGGGCCTCCAGCGACGGGCCACAGCCCGGTACCACCAGTTCCGGCACCACGCACCAGGCCTCCAGTGCGCCTCCACGGTCCAGTACGCCCTGTTCCTCTTCCCCGCACTCACCCTGAGGTGCGTGTCCCCAGCCCGTTACCACCAGTACCGGCACCACGCATCAGGCCTCCATTGCGCCTCCAGGGTCCAGTACGCCCTGTTCCTGCTCCTCGCACTCGCCCTGATGTGCGTGTCCCCAGCCCGGTACCACCAGTGCCCGCACCAGGCCTACAGTGCGCCTCCATGGTCCAGTACGCCCTGTTCCTGCTCCTCACACTCGCACTGAGGTGCGTGTCCCCAGCCCGGTACCACCAGTGCCAGCACCACGCACCAGGCCTACTGTGCACCTCGGCAGTCCAGAGCGTCCGGCGACAGTACGCAGTCCGGAACGTCCGGCGACAGTACCCAGTCCGGAGCGACCGGCGACAGTTCACAGTCCGGAACGACCGGCGACGGTTCACAGTCCGGGGCCTCCAGCGACGGGCCACAGCCCGGGGCATCCAGCAACGGGCCACAGCCCGGGGCATCCAGCAACGGGCCACAGCCCGGGGCATCCAGCGACGGGCCACAGCGACGGGCCACAGTCCGGGGCATCCAGCGACGGGCCACAGTCCAGAACATCCAGCGATGATCCACGCAGCGAGGGTTCCCAGCCCGGGGCCTACGGCGAGGATCCGCAGTCCAGAGCCTTTTGTGGGTTATTGTCTATGTGTTCTTCGTTTAAATAAAGAAGAATGTATTCATCTCACGCTGCGCCTTGGTCTCCTCGTTATGACGAACCTGACATACGCACGCACAGTAGGCCTGGTGCGTGGTGCTGGCACTGGTGGTACCGGGCTGGGGACACGCACCTCATGGCGAGTGTGAGGAGCAGGAACAGGGCGTACTGGACCCTGGAGGTGCATTGTAGGCCTGGTGCGGGCACTGGTGGTACCGGGCTGGGGACACGCACATCAGGGCAAGTGCGAGGAGCAGGAACAGGGCGTACTGGACCCTGGAGGCGCAATGGAGGCCTGATGAGTGGTGCCGGTACTGGTGGTAACGGGCTGGGGACACGCACCTCAGGGTGAGTGCGGGGAAGAGGAACAGGGCGTACTGGACTGTGGAGGCGCACTGGAGGCCGCTGGGGACACACACCTCAGGGCGAGTGCGGGGAGGAGGAGCAGGGCGTACTGGGCTCTGGAGGCGCACAGGAAGCCTGGTGCGTGGTGATTTCCCCCCCATGAAAGCATTATTCTCGTTCCAGGAAAAGCAAGAAACAAAGACCTTTTTAAAGCTTCCCATTTATATAAGATAATGTTTTACAACCCCGTAGTAGGAAACAGCTGTGATCAGAGTTTGATCCTTCAATCATTTTCTTTCAAGGAGATACTTTACAGTTTGTAATGTACATTGTCTTCACACCTAGAACAGTGAACACTGTAAAAGTATGCCTTTGCTTACTGCATTTCAATTAACATTTCCAGCACGTGTTGTGCGTGAGCCTTTCCGTCTGCGATTTGTTACGAGACAGTCCTATCATCAATCACTGTCTGGGTGAGGCATTGAGTTACCATTGCCTTCCACTTTGATAGGTAATCCCAATGGAACGAGCCTGGCCCGCTTGATCAAGTAGCAGCGAGTCTCATAGAGTGAGCAGATTCACCAGGGGGCCGTGCTGAATGAAAAAAAAAAACTCTCATTCCTCCAGAACCGGGGCAATTTGTATTGTGATTAAGTAGACAGTGAAATGCATTGCAGTCGTATGATAATTGCACAGGGCCCAAGATGAGCACCACGTACATACAAACAAGTGAAGAAGAATGAACACGCACACTCAGCGGACGTATTGTGAGATATCTGACAGACGCTTTTTTTTCTAACCATGAAAGACGACAGTCACATCATGACTTGTCCGTTTTTTTCTGATAAAGAACAAGCTCTTCTTTCTTTAACACTTGAAGTGCTGTCTTGTCTTCAAACTATTTGATTATGCTTTATCAACATGATGGAAATGGCAAGAAAAAAAACGTACAGTATCAGCAGATATGTGAATTCAGTTACAAAAGCACTTTTGTGCATTTTTGTTTTTGAAATAGCAGAATTGCTCATGCTTGATTATGCAAGTTTTACAATGCAGGATCAAATCCACAAAGAGCAGTTTGCATGGTTTATGTAGTCGTAATTCCACCAACAAGCGCTCTTACTGTGTGTATTATTGTTTTTTAGTATGTGTTTCTACTGAACACATTACATTGACCTGCACAGAGGGAGTGTCATTTTATTTGTCGCCAGAAGGGGGAGACAGAGACAGTGTTATGTACTCTCCCTCGGTAAACTGATCCACTATTACTCATTGACTGGAAACGCTGCCATACTTTCAGGCTTTCTCCTCGCCTTACCGATCATGAATTCCTAAATACGATTTGACCAGCTATTGAGGACATTTCATAAACAAGGCAGGGAAATTGTCCATTGTAGTTAGATCTGTCAGCTGTTTAGCTTACTAATTACACAAATGTTTATAGGGCCGTATCCCTCATTAATTTTGGTTTGACCTCACAAAGCGAAAAACGATCTGATGTAAAATGCCTGTAAAATCTCTGTAACATCCCTTTTGTGGGCTGGTGTAAAATGTAACCTTCTTTGGGCTCTGCAACCTTGCTGTGTGAGCATGGAGCATGGTGTCTGTATTCCCCAACAAAGCGTATCGATCACTTAGTACTGTATAGGGGCAGCTGGAGCACTGAGTAGTCACCGAAGTCTGCACAGAAGGCTTTGCTTGCAGCATGTGGTATTGAGAGTACAGTACATTGCTGTTGGCAGTCTAGATGCTTAGCTATGTGTCTATGTGTGAATGAGGGGATTGGTCAGAGTGATTCATCTCCTGCATTTGAGCTCCATTGAGCACGGTAGCATGTGGCACCACACAGGCACCAGTAGGCGCAGTCACCTGGTCATATGAGAAGAACTCAACGAACGACTCGGGGAGCAAGGAACCAGAATGCTTCCATCATCTTGACATCACCCCTTTCCGACTAGACTGTTCCCATACCATGTGACCTCATTCATAGGAAGTGTTGATGCCCAGTGGAAAGCACTACACCCTAGTCGCCATCTATCTGTCTGCCCACTGAGGACCAGGCACTGGGAGTGTCTCTGTGATATTGCACAGTGGTTGGAGGTTGGCTGCTGCTGGCTCTTTCTCAGCCGGTCCAGCTATTATATCGCACAGTCCTCTGGTTGACTCCTCCACTCTGCCACTTGAGAGGGCAAGAGATTACGAGCCGCTCCTTCTCACACTGATTCCAGACGACTCTGGTCTCGGCGGGGCCGGTAGACACTGCCGCCCCACAGGACATAGCAGATGTGTAATGCCAGCAGAACGAGAAGCAGCAGCAATGACTTCATCTTTTTCCATTGCTGTATTTTGCAGTTGTACTGTACTGCGCTCCCAGAGCTCTAACTGTCTCTCCTCTTTCTCTCGCTCTCTGAGAAGGGACGTTTTTCTGTTGATTTTAAGAATGAGCAGTTTCGCCACAAGACTTTAAAGATGCGTTTACTCTTTTGATATTTCAGATGGGTTGTACGATTTCATTTCAAAACATTATACATTAAATCACACCAAATTATATCAAAACATTATACATTAAATCACACAATTATATGATAACAACAAAGTGTTGTTACAGTGTGTACAGTACTTTTATCTTTGATCTTGTTATGTGGATACCAGCATGTGAACTCAAATTGAACTTTCCCTAACTGAATATCCAAGGCAAACTTCAGTCTTTTCTTGTTGTTTTATTTTCCTCTCCAGTCCTCCAACGGCTGTATAAATTCAAAAGAACATCAACACAAACTCTGCCTTTGCATTAAAGAAAGCAAACAAGTAGAAGAAACACAGACACACTATTCCCCAGACCCCATGTTAGCGGGCTCGCAAACACCATTGCCCGGAGTGTGTTCTTGTGTGGAAGCTTGAGATCAGTATACTGGCCCTCTAGTCAGCCTTGGGATCCAGGCTGAAGAGAAAAACAACATTTAAGTGCTCTTCCTTCTCCTCAGAGGGAGACAGAGCTCACCTTGCTACATACAGTGAGCCTGAGCAGCCTGCGAGGATAAAATTGCCTTTTGTGGAAGCATTCATTCAGATGTGTACCGTGCTGTCTCAAGCATCACTCTGAACTCATCTTCCCACTGCTCTGTCTCTCTCTCTCCCCCATCCCAGCTCCCCAGCCCCTTCTTCCGACTGCTCTAAGAATAAGTTATTCCCTGCAACTCCCTTTCCCTTTAAGCTTGTTTGGCTTGTTTCATTGTTTGATCTGGCTTGATAAATATGAGGAAAGCAGTTAGAAATTCATGGCTGCCTCGTTTCATCAATAAATTATTAGTTTTCTGTGCTCCCCAGTGATTGATAGGTTCTGCACAGGATGTATTGGAACCAGATGAATTCAATACAGTGGGAGTCACTGGGGAGCCACAAAGCATATCAACTGATGAAAAAATGTAGGTCAATGGAAAATGTTTAAAAAAAAAAAACAAGGGGAAGAAAGAAAGGAGGAACACGTTTTTAAAGCATATTAGATATAATCCAACATCTTTGAGTCTTTGAAAACAACAAGAAATAGATACTTCTCAATTTAAAAAAACACTTCAGTTCAGATTCGATCCATGGTCTTCATTTTGTTTAGCTTGCGCACACAGGCTTTGGAGAGGACCTTGAGCACACAGCCAGGGGCCATCCCAAGAAGTCCACAGAGTTTTTCTTCTCCGCCAAGCTAGTGAGAGGGAAAGATAAAGCCCATCAACAGAAGCAGGTGTCCAGAATCCCACTTCTTTACACAACAGGCAGTAAGTGGAGTAATTCCTATTGAAATGTCTTCCGATGTTTCATGCGTTTCACTGTTTTGCTACACCCCCCTCTCTTTTCCCCGCTCTCTGCAAAATGAATTGGCCCTTTTGCTTTTGTTAAAGGGAAGGTTCTCTTAGCACTCGGTTTGTGCATGTGTGTATGGAGACAGCAGAGGCATGTCGAAGTCTGAAGCGCTTCCTTTGAATTCTCACCCTGCTCTCCACTCGACTTTCATATGTCAGGGGAACAGAATAGGTTTGCAGCCTCAGAAAGAATTATCTCTTTACACCGTGAATATATACAGTACAATACTTCAAACACCATCCAGCGCTCTAAATCATAGATGAATTCAATCAGGCCATTTTGTTTCATATGTATCCAGAAAAGCCTGGATAACTGTGTCAGGAAAACAAAATGCTAATTTTCTCCTAATGGGGGACTCAAAATGATCATGAGTTATTCATCACAATAATGTAGGGGAGAGATCATAATGCTGACACAATCGTCTGTTAGATTAATGGTATTTAGCATTGCAGCAATTACACATTTTGATCGTGGTATATATATCCTATACAATACATAGTAACTGCAACGATGGCCGTAGATGCTCAACCATCCAATAGTTATTACGCCTGTGTCTCTTTAGTGTGTACGCATACACACAGACAAACATAATGCCGCTCCCCAAACAAATTGACCTCCGGGTCAAGTTTTTTTATTCATCACATGCTTTGTATGTAGACAAACAGTGAAGTGATTACTTACATGATTCCGGACCTGAGAAATTATTACTTAAATGATTCCGGACCTGAGAAATTATTACTTAAATGATTCCGGACCTGAGAAATTATTACTTACATGATTCCGGACCTGAGAAATTATTACTTAAATGCTTCTGGACCTGCGAAATTATTACTTAAATGCTTCTGGACCTGAAAAATGATTACTTAAATGCTTCCGGACCTGAGATATACCATGACACCGTTTGAGCACCCTTCCATAATTTCACATCACCCATTGCAGCTGACCCAGCAGCATCCTATGTCATGGAGTTGAATCCTTTCATCCACTCACATTGGGACAGTGCAGTAGCGCCAAACTGGCTGTCTACAGCCCCTGCGGTCCCGGTTATGAGAGTGCTTCTCTCCCAAGTCTCTGGCCACTTTTTGGCCACTTGATCATCTGGTGATGACACTGGTGGCAAGAACCCCACTCCTCATAAAGTCATTACTAATGGTTTAGGAGAAAAACAGGAAAAATACCTAGGCTTTCTCTGAACTACATCAATCTGACTGCGCACACACACACATCACTCTAGCCGCGTAGGGACAATCAGGTCCTATCAGGCATGTAGTGACTCGCAGTGCTGTTGGCAAGCATCCGCTATCTATCGCAGGAGAGGAGGCAAAGGTTTTGGCAGCAGATTTTCATCACAGATTTTTCTTCAGAACTTGATATCGAAGGATTGATCCGCACTGCAAACCATGTGACATACTTAAATTTGGTGGCAATGTCTGACCTTTCGTTTCACTACTTGCTCACACATTAATCTCTCGTGGACAGACTACTTGAACATAAATGGTACTATAGATCTGTCATGATACAATGGGATGCGTGAGATAACGAGAAGCATTAGTTCCGGTGCTTGGGTTTTTCGTCACTGGTTATTTGGATAAATCACAACTTCGCAGTTGTTAGCATCTTTTAAATTTCGGAAGGTGAGGGGACATTTGGCCCATAGACTTGCCCGTAACTTACAAAGAGAGAGGGTGAAGCTCTTCGTTCTGGTTCCGATCCTCATTCTATGTCTTCTCTTAACATATATGGACCTGAACTTAACAAGCATCTGACCAAGTACGCAAGACTTTAGTTCTGGGTTAACTGAGATTGCTCACATACAGTGTGATTGTCTATTACAAACACACAGTAACTGAACACAGTTTAAATGGTTCTAGGTCCATATGTTACTTTAACCACAGACCAATTATATTTATTTACTACCAACAATTCAAGATGGCGCCGACAGAAACGGTCACCCTCTTTCTAGCTCCTAGCCAACTTTGCAGTATTTGTGTTATTTCTTACACTATTTGCTCAGAACTTCTCTAGTATAATTATCTACAGATGAAAATAACTTTGGGATATTAGATCAGTGGTCATTGAAGGAATCTTATGGGGTTGCTAAATCCGGCGAGAACTAGGACCAGGAAAAAACGTCTAGCTGGAGCTCGTCTGAGTGTTCGGCTGTGAATGCCTTCACCCGCTAGTAAACTTGAACTGATTCACTAAGATCTGCCCATTATGGTGCAGCTGATTCCATTAGAAGTTATTTATATTGTTGTGGTTCTAAAAGGGGGAAAAATATAACCATTAGGATCAATTTACAAGATACTAAGAAAAATAGACATGCAAACTATAAATGGACACCAGGATGTGTAAACACATGCCCTGATAGAAGCACATTAACGATTGCAATAATAATACAGGCTAACACAGGGATATACATTCATACATCAGTCATGTAAACATATTGAGAGGGAGCCAATGCCAACTAGCATTAATGCAATGAATGGAAGTCTATTGGTATCTACTAGCTTGCTTCCAGTCATTGCGCTAATGCTAGTTAGCATTGGCTCGCAAAACTACCTCTTAACTTCCTTCATACTGGACACAGAGACAGAAATGGTATCCATAAGTTCATCTGACGTTGGGGAAGTAGATAAAGGGCATTCCTTTAAGATTCATGGCCCTCTAGCCTGGCAACAGAAGCAATTAGTAACTGTGCCTGAGTGGGCACACGAGAGAGGCTATACTATTCAGCGGTAGCATATAACCATTGCTAATACACTTAATCATGAATAGGCTAGTTGTACTCAATTAACATGCTTGTAGCAATGAATAAACAATATAAACTGGACGAGGTAACATGCTCAGGGTACATAGAACCAGGCAGTGCTAGCATTAGCTCAGAGCTAGCAACGTATTACTCTACAAAGTTACATTACACGGTAAGCTAACCATCACTCAGTATTATTATACCCAATCTTAGTTCAATGAACGCACACATGCACTAATGTGAGATGTCAGGGGCAGGGCCCTGGAGTGCATCCAAGCATCCTATTGGTTGGAATAGGTGGGTGATTCACAGATCTGAAGGCCAATCAGATTAAGAGGGCCAACCTTTTCTACAGCCGCCCCTGGATTTCTGTTCGAAATCCACACATCTTAAAAGACCTCAATTGGAAGTCCTGAAAGGGCCTAGTCCTATTCGGCAGGACGGGCAGAGCAGAGAAGGGACCAAACAAGGTGGGGTCCAGTCCTAGTGTCCATCTGGCTGAACTAGAGGGGCAGCTGATTACTGAAAACTTTAGAGAACCATGGGGGCCAGTAGGGTGCCAGCTCCGGTGCACGCAAGGGGCTGAGGGGCCGCCCCATGAGGGAGATGCACGGAGACGCAGGGACAGTCCTGGGCCATGGGTGGGCGGAGGATCCTTTGACTCAGCTGGTACAGGGCAGCTGGGGCCCATCCTTGGATGCTATGTATTGTGCCGGAGACTGGCCACGGCTGGAGGGGGTGGCTCGCCTACTACGGTGGAGGAATGTGGTACGCCGGCCGCAACTGTCTTTGGCAGCTCACTCACCTGCTGGAGGCGATGGTTCCCATCAGTGATCCGGAGGCTGAGGCAGGCTGGGCCCTGAAGACGAAGTCGGGTGGTCTCCCAGGTACGAGGGACAGAGGGTCGTTCAGTTTAGAAGGTGTGCAGCCCTGTAGAACTGGAGACAGCAGGCTCGTAGCCTAACACTAGTATAGGCAACTGGGCGCAGGCTGCGAACTGGCTAGCGGCAGGGACTGCACATCTAGAGATAACCTATAGCCTGGCGGAGCAGTGGACTGAGGGCCAACTAGAGCTGGAGACAGAGAAACTAGAACAGCTGAGGGCTGGGAGCCTAGTGCTGATAACGTTGGGTCTGACAGGGAAAGTCACTCTAGACCTAAGAGGGAGAACGACTCAGGACCTGACAGGGAAACTGACTCTGCACCTGACAGGGAGACTGACTCTGGACTTGACAAGAAAACGGATTCTTAGCCTGACATGGGCTCTGACTCCGGACTTGACAGGGAGAACAACTCTGAACCTCTGGGCATACCGAAGGAACTGATAACTCTGAGCCGGAAAGGAGCCTGATGACCCACCTGGGCAGGGCTGAGTAGTAACGGATTACATGTAACAGATCTTTTTGTTAAATGTTTAAAAAATATGTTAAGTTACCAGCTAAAAATATTGTAAAAAGGTGCAAGTTTAAGTTTGTTAGTCAGAGAGTCACTATGATGATACACCAAAAGAACAGGAATAGGCTTTTGTAGGATACAGTCCAAGCTATGTCTTCCAATGGTGCGACTGCTGTCGGCATCCAAAGATGATCTAACTTGAATAAATGCTTGGAGTTAAGGATGACAGCAGTGGTGTAGCCTACAGGCAATGCAGATATCACTTAGGCCTATTATTTGCTACATAGCACACTGCTGCTCTCTCATTTAACATTTACATTTAAGTCATTTAGCAGACGCTCTTATCCAGAGCGACTTACAAATTGGTGCGTTCACCTTAAGACATCCAGTGGAACAGCCACTTTACAATAGTGCATCTAAATCTTTTAAGGGGGGGTGAGAAGGATTACTTTATCCTATCCTAGGTATTCCTGAAAGAGGTGGGGTTTCAGGTGTCTCCGGAAGGTGGTGATTGACTCCGCTGTCCTGGCGTCGTGAGGGAGTTTGTTCCACCATTGGACAGTTTTGACTGGGCTGCGTGGGAACTGTACTTCCTCAGTGGTAGGGAGGCGAGCAGGCCAGAGGTGGATGAACGCAGTGCCCTTGTTTGGGTGTAGGGCCTGATCAGAGCCTGGAGGTACTGAGGTGCCGTTCCCCTCACAGCTCCGTAGGCAAGCACCATGGTCTTGTAGCGGATGCGAGCTTCAACTGGAAGCCAGTGGAGAGAGCGGAGGAGCGGGGTGACGTGAGAGAACTTGGGAAGGTTGAACACCAGATGGGCTGTGGCGTTCTGGATGAGTTGTAGGGGTTTAATGGCACAGGCAGGGAGCCCAGCCAACAGCGAGTTGCAGTAATCCAGACGGGAGATGACAAGTGCCTGGATTAGGACCTGCGCCGCTTCCTGTGTGAGGCAGGGTCGTACTCTGCGGATGTTGTAGAGCATGAACCTACAGGAACGGGCCACCGCCTTGATGTTAGTTGAGAACGACAGGGTGTTGTCCAGGATCACGTCAAGGTTCTTAGCGCTCTGGGAGGAGGACACAATGGAGTTGTCAACCGTGATGGCGAGATCATGGAACGGGCAGTCCTTCCCCGGGAGGAAGAGCAGCTCCGTCTTGCCGAGGTTCAGCTTGAGGTGGTGATCCGTCATCCACACTGATATGTCTGCCAGACATGCAGAGATGCGATTCGCCACCTGGTCATCAGAAGGGGGAAAGGAGAAGATTAATTGTGTGTCGTCTGCATAGCAATGATAGGAGAGACCATGTGAGGTTACACCAAGTGACTTGGTGTATAGCGAGAATAGGAGAGGGCCTAGAACAGAGCCCTGGGGGACGCCAGTGGTGAGAGCGCGTGGTGAGGAGACAGATTCTCGCCACGCCACCTGGTAGGAGCGACCTGTCAGGTAGGACGCAATCCAAGCGTGGGCCGCGCCGGAGATGCCCAACTCGGAGAGGGTGGAGAGGAGGATCTGATGGTTCACAGTATCGAAGGCAGCCGATAGGTCTAGAAGGATGAGAGCAGAGGAGAGAGAGTTAGCTTTAGCAGTGCGGAGCGCCTCCGTGATACAGAGAAGAGCAGTCTCAGTTGAATGACTAGTCTTGAAACCTGACTGATTTGGATCAAGAAGGTCATTCTGAGAGAGATAGCGGGAGAGCTGGCCAAGGACGGCACGTTCAAGAGTTTTGGAGAGAAAAGAAAGAAGGGATACTGGTCTGTAGTTGTTGACATCGGAGGGATCGAGTGTAGGTTTTTTCAGAAGGGTGCAACTCTCGCTCTCTTGAAGACGGAAGGGACGTAGCCAGCGGTCAGGGATGAGTTGATGAGCGAGGTGAGGTAAGGGAGAAGGTCTCCGGAAATGGTCTGGAGAAGAGAGGAGGGGATAGGGTCAAGCGGGCAGGTTGTTGGGCGGCCGGCCGTCACAAGACGCGAGATTTCATCTGGAGAGAGAGGGGAGAAAGAGGTCAGAGCACAGGGTAGGGCAGTGTGAGCAGAACCAGCGGTGTCGTTTGACTTAGCAAACGAGGATCGGATGTCGTCGACCTTCTTTTCAAAGTGGTTGATGAAGTCATCTGCAGAGAGGGAGGAGGGGGAGGGGAGGAGGATTCAGGAGGGAGGAGAAGGTGGCAAAGAGCTTCCTAGGGTTAGAGGCAGATGCTTGGAATTTAGAGTGGTAGAAAGTGGCTTTAGCAGCAGAGACAGAAGAGGAAAATGTAGAGAGGAGGGAGTGAAAGGATGCCAGGTCCGCAGGGAGGCGAGTTTTCCTCCATTTCCGCTCGGCTGCCCGGAGCCATGTTCTGTGAGCTCGCAATGAGTCGTCGAGCCACGGAGCGGGAGGGGAGGACCGAGCCGGCCTGGAGGATAGGGGACATAGAGAGTCAAAGGATGCAGAAAGGGAGGAGAGGAGGGTTGAGGAGGCAGAATCAGGAGATAGGTTGGAGAAGGTTTGAGCAGAGGGAAGATATGATAGGATGGAAGAGGAGAGAGTAGCGGGGAGAGAGAGCGAAGGTTGGGACGGCGCGATACCATCCGAGTAGGGGCAGTGTGGGAAGTGTTGGATGAGAGCGAGAGGGAAAAGGATACAAGGTAGTGGTCGGAGACTTGGAGGGGAGTTGCAGTGAGGTTAGTGGAAGAACAGCATCTAGTAAAGATGAGGTCGAGCGTATTGCCTGCCTTGTGAGTAGGGGGAAGGTGAGAGGGTGAGGTCAAAAGAGGAGAGGAGTGGAAAGAAGGAGGCAGAGAGGAATGAGTCAAAGGTAGACGTGGGGAGGTTAAAGTCGCCCAGAACTGTGAGAGGTGAGCCGTCCTCAGGAAAGGAGCTTATCAAGGCATCAAGCTCATTGATGAACTCTCCGAGGGAACCTGGAGGGCGATAAATGATAAGGATGTTAAGCTTGAAAGGGCTGGTAACTGTGACAGCATGGAATTCAAAGGAGGCGATAGACAGATGGGTAAGGGGAGAAAGAGAGAATGACCACTTGGGAGAGATGAGGATCCCGGTGCCACCACCCCGCTGACCAGAAGCTCTCGGGGTGTGCGAGAACACGTGGGCGGACGAAGAGAGAGCAGTAGGAGTAGCAGTGTTATCTGTGGTGATCCATGTTTCCGTCAGTGCCAAGAAGTCGAGGGACTGGAGGGAGGCATAGGCTGAGATGAACTCTGCCTTGTTGGCCGCAGATCGGCAGTTCCAGAGGCTACCGGAGACCTGGAACTCCACGTGGGTCGTGCGCGCTGGGACCACCAGATTAGGGTGGCCGCGGCCACGCGGTGTGGAGCGTTTGTATGGTCTGTGCAGAGAGGAGAGAACAGGGATAGACAGACACATAGTTGACAGGCTACAGAAGAGGCTACGCTAATGCAAAGGAGATTGGAATGACAAGTGGACTACACGTCTCGAATGTTCAGAAAGTTAAGCTTACGTAGCAAGAATCTTATTGACTAAAATGATTAAAATGATACAGTACTGCTGAAGTAGGCTAGCTGGCAGTGGCTGCTATTTGCAGCTTACAGATTGTGGTTGAGGTGGATGGCTGTTCACACATGTATATGTGTATATTAACCCAATAATGGTTGAATTGAAGAAGTTTAAGGTGCCTATCAATCATTGTTTTTGCGACCAGGGGTGTATTCATTACGGAAACCATTTACCATTTAAGAACCAAACAGAAGCAAATAGAGCAAAATGACAGTTTCTATTGGACAAATTCAGGTAGGTCTCTCCCTGTTTTTTTTCACTTGCTTCCATTTTACAGCCGTTTTGCTACAGAATCTGCATAATGAATACGCCTCAGTGGACAGCCAGTGAAAAAAGTGATAGTGCGGATCCCAGCCTTTGGAATGAAAGTTTGAGTTCCTCTTTTCTAAACTCCCCCATAGTATTTTGCTCCATAGTCTGAAAACCGAGTTCAATTTAAGAAGACGAGTGGGGTTTTTATTGCTCAATCTAATTGGTGCTGATCCAAAACAATGTCCATAGGCCTAACGGACCAATGATCGAACTCGTACACTTTTGATAAACTTAAACAGCTGCAAATTATCGCGATATTAAAGTGTCACCAACAAAAACATAAACAATAGGCCTATAGCAAATGCAGCGTATGGCATACATTTTTCACATGCAAATAGTACTTTTCGGTTTGTCTCAAAGCATGCCATTCCAGGAGCAGCATTTAATTTTCAATTTGAAGCAGTGAGCCCAATCAATCTTCAATGACAACAAAATTCTAAACAACAGAGTAAGCTAATAAATCCTTTGTTTTTGGGTTATGCTCAGGTCAAACAATTTGGCTAATCTATACTTCCATATCTCAAAATCCTATTTTTATAGATCAAGAGGTATAAATAAATTGGAATTACTGAAAATCTGACAGGCTCAGATTTTTTTAAATGGAAGGATATATCTTGATTTTAGGGTAGTAGGGGGTAACTATCCCCCTGGGGTAACTACCCCCCCCCTTAATTAACATAAAGACCACAAGATGTCACCAAATTATGAAATAATCCACTTGTTTTGAGAGAAAATGTTAGATTTTTTGTGTAAAGTTACCCCTCCCCCCACTAGAGGGTAATTTATGAATATTTTTCTACCTATTTATACAAAGACTATCCCAGTTAGCACTAGTTTATGCTAGCTGGTTGGCATGGGCTGTGGCAGGGGGGCAGCAGGTAGCCTAACCACAGATTTTTACCTTGTCAACTCAGGGATTCGATCTGGCAACCTTTTGGTTACAAGTCCAACATTCTAACCACTAGGCTACCTCTGTGGGTGGCAGGTAACCTAGTGGTTAGAGTGTCAGACTTGTAACCAAAAGGTTGCAAGATCAAATCCCTGAGCTGCTAAGGTAAAAATCTGTTCTGCCCCTGAACAGTGCAGTTAACCCACTGTTTCTAGGCTGTCATTGAAAATAAGAATTTATTCTTAACTGACTTGCCTAGTTAAATAAAGGTAATAAATAAAAAAGGAGTACTAGCTAGCAACCTTACTAGCAGATCGTCTGAGGTAAAATACATTTAAAAAAGTAATGTAACCTAATTTCAGTTTTAATCACTAGTGAGTGCAACTGACTTTTAGCTATTTTACACAGCATTTTATGTCATATAGCTAGATAGTTATCTACGTTTTTAAGAGAGTGCTTTCAATTGGCATCTTTCCCCCTGTTTTCAGCCACAGGTGCGGACTGGATTAGGTGTGAGCAGGATGTGGGCTCCAATTTTACTGTGACCTACAGGTACAAATTAGATCGTTCAATAGCAGAGCATAAGAGAGTTGCCACATCAATGTTACACTGAGTTAATTAGTTAAGTTATTGTTATTAAATGTTATATTCATATTCCATTCCAATATTATTTACCAATGAATAATGTTTTAATGAATTTAAACTATTGAAAACCTTTTCCTCCTGAATGTAATTTTAAAGACTGCCGGGAATTAAACTCTTGCATTATTTAAATCATATTTATTGCAATTGTACATAATGGAAAAGGAACAACAAAGAAAGAACAAAGAAAAGTAATGTGCAGGTGAGGGACTTTACATCAAGTCTCCTCATAGTGTGGATATTAATGGCGACATGTGCAACACCATTTCCCCCCCATATTTATTTAAATAATTCAAATAAGACAACTAAGACTTAGCTTTAAAGTATTACTTACTAAATAAAACTGATTAAATTAATTTTAACACACTGAAACCCTATGCCAAAATCTTCACAGGGGCCATGAGGGGGACAGTTACCCTGGGACTTAAAAAAAAAACTTTTCTAAAAACAACTTTCCATGAAATAACTAAAAAAGTGTAAACTGTAGCCATTTATTTCCCTTGATAGTATATTCGCCTAAGCATGACCTTCATCCACATACTATTTTTTTTCCTAAATGTTGCTTTTTTGTCTCAGCAATTAGACATTGTTCTTAGGAGGGGTTAGTTACTCCTAGTACCCTATTACCTGTAGTAGAAAGCAATGGGTTAAAAGAAGTCTTCATAACCAACCCGTAAAGTACATTTTTATTGTATTTGTATTTTATTTTACCAGGTAAGTTGACTGAGAACTCCTTCTCATTTACAGCAACGACCTGGGGAATAGTTACAGGAGAGAGGACGGGGGACTTAGTTGTCTTAAATTAGCCAATTGGAAAATACAACATCCATTTATGGCCAGCTATGTAAACTCTGACATTGATTTATCGTGCAATGGATGTTCATTTGGTAATATCCATTTTTGTCCTCTTCTAATGCCTCTTAACCAGGTTGACGTTTATTGGGATGAGTATTGTTCTTGAGGTAGAAGTGAATGATTTCCTCTAAATAGGCCAGATGCAAACTCAAAATGTGCTATATTGTAAAAAATAAATGAGAACAAAAATGTTGGTCTTAGGCATTAGGGTTAGAAGTATGATTAAGGTTAGGGTTATTTAAAGTTAGGGATTAGGGTTATCAGTGTGGTTAAGGTTACAGTTAAGGTTAGGTTTAAAATCAGATTTTATGACTTTGTCGCTTCGCCAGCTATTAACCTGCACCTCTTAAAGGGAAAGTAATCTAAAAGTAATTGAAATTAATCAGATTAGTTGGTAATCCAAAAGTTACGTTACTGATTACAATTTTGGACAGATAACTAACTAGCAACGGTAAAGGATTGCGTTTCTAAAAATATCCTACCTGGGTTAGGGACTGAGGTCTGACTAGTGCTGCAGACCTAGTAAAACTATTTATAATGATGTTTTATTGTCACATACACCAGATAGGTGCAGTAAAATGTGTTGTTTTACATAGTCAACCATAGAAGTTTGGCACCCCTGCAGCAAATTAGGGTTTAAGTACCTTGCTCAAGGGCACATCGACATATTTTTCACCTTTTCGGTTACTGGCCCAATGCTCTAACCGCTAGGCTACCTATTACAGCTGGAGACTGAGGACCTATTGATAGGGACTGATGGCAGAACCTAGCAGAGGCAACTTGTGGACTAGCAGGGCAGGATGCTCTCAGCCTGGCGGTCTAGGCAACTGCCTACCAACTTGAAACTGAAACTCTGACCCTACCGAGAAGGAAGGGAACTCAACATCTATGCCAAGGGGGACATCAGAGGTGACTTCTGGTGGGTCACACAGGGTGATGTCTGGCGGGTCCCCTAAGGCAATGTCTGGAAGGTCTAGAGGTATCAGGACCCTCGGGGCTGGAACTAGCACGGTACTGGCAGGTGGGACTGGAGAGGCTCCAACGTCCTGGCTGCACTTGACATTTGCAGTAGCTGCAGGCTCCATCCTAGGAGCAGATGAAGAATCCCCCGCCGGCTTTGGCTCCGGGCCAGGAGCAGGCGAGGCAGGTGGAGACTTCGTGGTTGAATGTTCCAGGGCAGCAGACAGTCGAACCCCGGGCACAACTAGTAGGGGATCCCCACTGGGAGGAGAGTACGACTCTGCAATGGCAACCAGGATGGGCCTGTCATGCCAAAAAGTGTCCCCCCTGCGTCACAATAGGATTCAATGAGTTCTGGCTTCTGTTGCTAGGGCTGTTGCTAAAACTTCCAAAATTCTGACCGCCCTACCTAATGAACCAAAGTGTTTATTGCTATGCTGGTTGCTTGGCTCTATTTTACCTGTAGCTTTCGCGGAGGACGGAGGATGTGGGCAGTTTTAGTTCTATTTCACCTCATAAGTGTACGCTCAGTCCGTGCGAAATTATTACCTCAGAATTGCTCTCCAAGGATGATTTTTTTGACCCTACTGACTACTTACTGCTTCAGAGGACCGAAAAGACTGTAACGAGAATGCTCTTTCTTTACCCTATATTGTATTTGTCATTATATAAGAAAATGTTGTTAAATAGGAATAAATAATTGCAGCTGTTTTTAGATAGACATTGCTAGCTACTGTACTTATTTACCTCAGCCTGCCTAGTTAGCTAGATAGCCAGCCATAGCTTTATTTAGCTAATGTTAGCTAGCTGGCTAACTGTTTTGTGTCTTTCTATTTGTATGTAGCTTGCACTTCAATGGCATCCTTCGAGGACATTTTCTTCTTTTTCCAACCAGACGAAGTACTATGAAGGCACCACTGATCTTGACAAGAGGCACAACATTTGTATGGGGCAGAGGTTTTCCCAAATCAGTGTAACGTTAAGCAGTTAACTTATATTAGATAACTGGAAGGATTTAGCTATGTACAACCATTTTTCAACAACTATTTTCCATCTAGCTAGTTTGTCATCTACATGTTGATAGCTATACATATACATATATGTCTGTCATAATGAGGTATATAGCTATAAGTTAAACATGATCAATCAAATGGAAAGGTGTAAGCAATTATGGTAATTACAACTGCACTTAACTAGGTGTCTTCGAGAGAGAGAGAGAGAGAGAGAGAGAGGAGAGAGAGAGAGAGAGAGAGAGAGAGAGAGAGAGCCAGAGAGCCGTGCAAATGCACTTAGACTTGAGTATTTCAACAACTCTTCTCCTCCAAATTGTTAGGCAATCACATGTACCTACGGTGGAAGCCACATAGGAGGGTGATTTTCACTGAGGAGAAGGATGCCGTGCTGACCGAGATGCACGCTGGCCATTTCGGAGTGAAGCACATGATTGCCAACATCAACCTAAGCTTCTTCTGCCGTGGGATTGTCAAGGATGTGGGCAGCTGGGAAAGTGGAATAACCTTTTGTTAATCAATCACATTCTATTATATCTGAAATGATTATGATTTCAATGAATGTCATTTCAGAGAGCACACAATGTTTCAATGTGTAACTTTGTACTTAAAGGTCAGTACCTGTCTAGCCTGCCAGAAGTTTGAGAGTGTGAAGACTGTCACCGGAGTTGAAGCCCATCAGTTGTTTCACATGATTGCTAAGTGTCACAATAAAAATGTTGCACTGATAACTTGTTTTGTAATGGTTGCTTTATTTGACTACAGTAGTGTTCAATATTATAACCTCAGACCCTTCACGAAATCCAGGAATGGCAACAGCTGGTGTCTGACAGCGAACGATTACTTTACCAAGTGGCTGGAGGCAATCAATACCCATTAAGGTCAGTAAAGAAAGAGAAAGTGCTTAACTCTAAATTCCCTTCTGTAACTCATTAAAAAGTGTGCTTGGAACCAAACATTTATACTTGTGTTGTATGAAACCAATCAAGGATGAAACTGGCGATACCCATTAGAGATGAGACTGGCGAGGCCACCTCCAAGGCGATGATGGACATCTTCAACACCCACGGTTCTCCTGAGGTCATGAACTCTGGAACAAGGTACGGATGTTATAGGTTATATTCTGTCACCAATGTATTTCTTTCTTCTTTTTTTTTTACTGTTCCATAGTACATAATCAGACATATTTCAATATCTTACATTGTCAATAGATATCCCTTTCCTACCCCCTCCTCCAGGTTTGGATGAACGGACCAACCAGACCCTCAAGACTGACTTGGGAAAGTCCCTTGATGGGTACCAGGAACGGTGGCATTCTCTCGCCCTATCACCTGCTGCAAGGACGGCAGCCGCAGCTGTTGACTGAGGTAAACAATGCAATTGTATATACAATTATTGCATATAATGTAGTCTTTAACATTTGTGATTGACTTTGTGTTGTTGTTTGTCTATTGCTATTTTTGTATTACATACTTTCAGATCACTGAAGTCCCACCTGATGAGGTGGAAGTTGTCTAGAGCAGAACCCCCCCAAAAATCTCAGATAATAACTACTTGCATTTGCACACAAAATAACCTGAAGCTAGTTTTAGTTAAAAAAAGAAATCTTTGTCTATGGTTACTTCGGAGAAAACAAGAAACTTCTCCAGTTGGAGCAGTTATACGGTCGACCACTGAAAGCCCCGAGGCCCTTACACTTCAGTGAAGCACAATAGACAAAGTATGTTAAGCTTTGGTTGACATTTGAGAAAGTAAAAAATGGTAGTTATGCTGAGTTAATAAAAATGTACTTCTTCAATTGACCTCTCCAGATGACTTTAGGACCATTGACTGTCTGAGTCATCCAGGAGGTATCCTATTCACTAGAGCCAGTGAAGTGAAGTTGAAGGGGGACCAGCTTGAGGTAAGCTATACCTTCAAAAACTGTGGAAAAGTACATATCTTCCATTTATAACATTGCAATAATCCGTCCGATTTTCTCACAGTAAAGTGTAACCTGTGCGTTTGCTTGTTTACGTCTCTATCCCCACACCCTGCTCACTTTAACTCTGCTCCTGTTCTCCAGTACCTAGGGGTTCACATGAATGTGTTGTGAAATCTGTTGTGAATGTATTGTAATGTTTTTACAATTGTATAACTGCCTTAATTTAGCTGGACCCCAGGAAGATTAGCTGCTGCCTTGGCTATTGGGGATCCATAATAAATACAAAGACGCAGATGTGGATCCACCTGATGTCCTCCATTACCAACCACCCTCCAACTTTTCATTACATCATCTACAGCTACTGTTAATGTCATGTTGTCATTATCTGCTAAGAAAGTTTTCTTGCCCTATCATACTGGGCACATAATATGTGATATACACAGATGAACTAAAAACACTAGCTCTGCAAACACTCAGAACAAAGAGAGCAGCAGTGCCTGGACTTTGTAGTCTCCCTCTTCAAGTCCCCCTTCTGAGACTGGCTGCCTGTTGAGAACAAGTGACAGGCAGAACCTCCCACCTACACAGCAACCACCTACTCACTATTCCACACACCAAAATTCAGTATATGATTGCCAAGTGAGTGTACAAAAAACGGTGAAAATAAATGAATGATAAAACTGTACCAAATCAAAGTTTATATATTTCAATCTTAAATATCGCCAGGTTGGGTTTCACAGCTGTTTCACAAGGTGTTCATTGTAAGGTATCCCTTGATGGTATTTGTTAGTTCCACACATTATTTAATGAAATATCTACATAGGCGTACAGATGCCCATTATTAGCAACCATCACTCCTGTGTTCCAATGGCACATTGTGATAGCTATTCCAAGTTTATCATTTTAAAAGGCTAATTGATCATTCGAAAACCCTTTTGCAATTATGTTAGCACAGCTGAAAACTGTTGTTCTGATTAAAGAAGCAATGAAATTGGCATTCTTTAGACACGTTGAGTATCTGGAGCATTACAGGCTCAAAATGGCCAGAAACAAATCACTTTCTTCTGAAACTCGTCAGTCTATTCTTGTTCTGAGAAATGAAGGCTATTCCATGTGAGAAATTGTCAAGAAACTGAAGATCTCGTACAACGCTGTGTACTACTCCCGTCACAGAACAGAGCAAACTGGCCCTAACCAGAATAGAAAGAGGAGCGTAAGGCCCCGGTGCACAACTGAGCAAGAGGACAAGTACATTAGAGTATGCCATTGGAACACAGGAATGATGGTTGCTGAAAATAGGCATCTGTATTCCATTACAAATCAGCCATTTCCAGCTCCAATAGTCATTTACAACATTAACAATGTCTACACTGTTTTTCTGATCAATTTGATGTTATTTTAATGGACAAAGGACATTTGTAATGGACAGAGGACATTTCTAAGTGACCCCAAACTTTTGACCAGTAGTGTATATTCAACCACATGGGTGTACTCATGAGCTATGCGAGATAGAAAACAAACAGTCATTTTAGAGTACTACTGAAATAACATGCCAGCCAGACAAGCTAGTGCATCAATCAAATTCATTTGCATATGAATGGCGTGGAAATTAGTTGACCTTTTGATCTGTAAGGTAAGTAACATTAATGTGTCAAGCAGTTTAGACGTTTTATTTGCCATTTCCGAAACAGAGCAAAATTTGTGAAGGTTTCCCGCGAGAGAGTAACTGTTAATTAATGTGTTTGGATGTTAATTATTTGACTAGGCTTCCTGTATTTGACATTGTGTTGTTATTTCGCTGAACACTAGATGGTTTCATTTTATTTTTGGCAGTGAAACGAGGCTACTCAGGCGCGAAAGAAACCTCACCCAAATGTGTAGCTCCTTTGAAAAATATAAATGTACTGTTTTTGAAAATATGAATCACATTTGTATTTGGCGTACCCCCGTAACCCAGTTTGGGAATACCTGGTCTAGGGTATCCGGGAGGATGCTGTTGATGTGAGCCATGACCAGCCTTTCAAAGCACTTCATGGCTGCTGATGTGAGTGCTACGGGGTGGTAATCATTTAGGCAGGTTACCTTCGCTTCCTTGGGCACAGGGACTATGGTGGTCTGCTTGAAACATGTAGGTATTACAGACTCGGTCAGGGAGAGGTTGAAAATGTCAGTGAAGACACTTGCCAGTTGGTCCGCGCATGCTTTGTGTACATGTCCTGTTAATTCGTATGGCCCCGCGGCTTTGTAAATGTTGACCTGTTTAAAGGTCTTGCTCACATCGGCTACCGAGAGCGTTATCATACAGTCGTGAAGAACAGCTGGTGCTCTCATGTATGCTTCAGTGTTGCTTGCCTCGAAGCGATCATGAAAGGCATTTCGCTCATCTGGTAGGCTCGCGTCACTGGGCAGCTCTCGTCTGGGTTTCCCTTTGTAGTCCGTAATAGTTTTCAAGCCCTGCCACATCCAGCAAGCAGAGCCGGTGTATTAGGATTCGATCTTAATCTTGTATTGACACTTGCTTGTTTGATGGGTCGTCTGATGGCATAGCGGGATTTATTATAAGCGTCCAGATTAGTGTCCTGCTCCTTGAAAGCGGCAGCTCTAGCCTTTAGCTCGATGCGGATGGTGCATGTAATCCATGGCTTTGGTTGGGATATGTACGTACGGTCACTGAGAGGACGATGCCGTCGATGCACTTATTGATGAAGCTGATGACTGAGGTGGTATACTCCTCATTGACATTGGATGAATCTCAGAACATATTCCAGTCTGTGCTAGCAAAACAGTCCTGTAGCGTAGCATCCGCATCACAGTCCTGTAGCGTAGCATCCGCGTCTTCTGACCACTTCCGTATTGAACGAGTCACTGGTACTTCCTGCTTTAGTTTTTGCTTGTAAGCAGGAATCAGGAGCATAGAATTATGGTCAGATTTGCCAAATGGAGGGAGAGGGAGAGCTTTGCATGCATCTCTGTGTGTGGAGTAAAGGTGGTCTAGAGTTTTTTCCCACCTGGTTGCACATGTGACATGCTGGTAGAAATGAGGTAAAACGGATTTAAGTTTGCCTGCATTAAAGTTCCCGGCCATTAGGAGCGCCGCTTCTGGATGAGCATTTTCTAGTTTGCTTATGGCCTTATAGAATTGGTTGAGTGCGATCTTAATGCCAGCATTGGTCTGTGGTGGTAAATAGACGGCTACAAATAAGATAGATGAGAACTCTCTTGGTAGATACTGTAGTGTGGTCTACAGCTTATCATAAGGTACTCTACCTCAGGCGAGCAATAGCTCGAGACTTCTTTAATATTAGACATCTATTAGTGTTAACATTAGACAGCTGTTATTGACAAATAGACAGACGTAGCTTCTCTGTTCTGCCGGTGCATGGAAAATCCTGCCAGCTCTATATTATCCATGTCGTTTTTCAGCCACGACTCGGTGAAACATAAGATATTACAGTTTTTAATGTCTCGTTGGTAGGATAATCTTGATTGCAGGTCATCAATATATATATTTTTAAATAGCTCAGTTGGTTAGACGCATGTAAAATGTCAGCCATTGCATGCGAGAAGATGAACGAATCGAATCGGTTCTGAATAAATCATTGACGGATTGTGGCAGTACTATATTTCACAACTGGTGTGAATGGAGTCATAAACAAGACGTAGTCATATTATGCCGATGAAAATAACTGACTTGGTGAGAAAGGGCCTTTACTGAAAATAGGCCTTTAACAAGATTAAATCTTGACAAGGGCTTTTGATACTTATTATTGAAATAAAATTCCAGATAGGATACTTTAGGAAACTGGACATAGGCCCATTGAGATAATCAGCGAACTCACACACACAGCATAAAAAGACACGTGAATCAAAGCCGCCAGCGTATGTCAGACACAAGCAAATATTTATCCTTTCCTTAAAATGTATTTAAAAATCTAGGCTCACCTTTCCGAAAGTAGGCTATAAGACAATGAATTGACAAGACAATTATGAATGGGAGAGAGACAGCTATGCTATAGCATGATGATGAAACTGACAATCATTCAAATAGAAACAAATACACGCAACATGTCCATAGCCTATTTATCAGTGTTTATTGGTAGTCTTTAAATTAAGAAAAGATTCCATATCAAATTATACCATGCCAGGCTGGATAGCGTCCATTTGACTCAATATTAGAGCCAGAACAACCTTGTCAACTGCTTTTGAATAATTAATGAATCGTCAGACACATCCAACCTGTTTTAAAAGAAGACCGATTTATATAAAAGAAAGTCCACGCATCAATGTTTTTACTGAAGTGCCATAACCTATAGGCCTATAGGCTAGCAGATTAACGTTAGCTGCTCGAGTATCAAATGACAGTCGGAAAGAGGAGGAGATGTAGACAGACTGTTAGCAAAACAATTGCTTATAATCATTAATAAACACTCCTGCTATTTGGTATAGTTTATCGACATGAAAATGAAGTTAATAAAAATAAAGAATGAATCAAAATGAATGTAGGACTATTTCAACGGCTTTGACAGTTATTTTATTTTCATGGCTGTCTTCGTCCGGTCTTCACAGCCCTATCTACTTCATCTGGTCTTCACAGCCCTATCTACTTCATCTGGTCTTCACAGCCCTATCTACTTCATCTGGTCTTCACAGCCCTATCTACTTCATCTGGTCTTCACAGCCCTATCTACTTCATCTGGTCTTCATAGCCCTATCTACTTCATCTGGTCTTCACATCCCTATCTACTTCATCTGGTCTTCACAGCCCTATCTACTTCATCTGGTCTTCACAGCCCTATCTACTTCATCTGGTCTTCATAGCCCTATCTACTTCATCTGGTCTTCACAGCCCTATCTACTTCATCTGGTCTTCACAGCCCTATCTACTTCATCTGGTCTTCACAGCCCTATCTACTTAATCTGGTCTTCACAGCCCTATCTACTTCATCTGGTCTTCACAGCCCTATCTACTTCATCTGGTCTTCACAGCCCTATCTACTTCATCCGGTCTTCATAGCCCTATCTACTTAATCTGGTCTTCATAGCCCTATCTACTTCATCTGGTCTTCACAGCCCTATCTACTTCATCTGGTCTTCACATCCCTATCTACTCACAGCCCTATCTACTTCATCTGGTCTTCACAGCCCTATCTACTTCATCTGGTCTTCACATCCCTATCTACTTCATCTGGTCTTCACAGCCCTATCTACTTCATCTGGTCTTCACATCCCTATCTACTTCATCTGGTCTTCACAGCCCTATCTACTTCATCTGGTCTTCACAGCCCTATCTACTTCATCTGGTCTTCACATCCCTATCTACTTCATCTGGTCTTCACAGCCCTATCTACTTCATCTGGTCTTCACAGCCCTATCTACTTCATCTGGTCTTCACAGCCCTATCTACTTCATCTGGTCTTCACAGCCCTATCTACTTCATCCGGTCTTCATAGCCCTATCTACCCTCTTCACAGCCCTATCTATTCATCCGGTCTTCTTATCTACTTCATCCGGTCCCTATCTACTTCATCCGGTCTTCACATCCCTATCTACTTCATCCGGTCTTCACATCCCTATCTACTTCATCCGGTCTTCACAGCCCTATCTACTTCATCTGGTCTTCACATCCCTATCTACTTCATCCGGTCTTCATAGCCCTATCTACTTCATCTGGTCTTCACATCCCTATCTACTTCATCTGGTCTTCACAGCCCTATCTACTTCATCTGGTCTTCACATCCCTATCTACTTCATCTGGTCTTCACAGCCCTATCTACTTCATCTGGTCTTCACATCCCTATCTACTTCATCTGGTCTTCACAGCCCTATCTACTTCATCCGGTCTTCACAGCCCTATCTACTTCATCCGGTCTTCACATCCCTATCTACTTCATCTGGTCTTCACATCCCTATCTACTTCATCTGGTCTTCACATCCCTATCTACTTCATCTGGTCTTCTTCATCATCCGGTCTTCACAGCCCTATCTACTTCATCTGGTCTTCACAGCCCTATCTACTTCATCTGGTCTTCACAGCCCTATCTCCTTCATCTGGTCTTCACAGCCCTATCTACTTCATCTGGTCTTCACATCCCTATCTACTTCATCTGGTCTTCACAGCCCTATCTACTTCATCCGGTCTTCACATCCCTATCTACTTCATCCGGTCTTCACAGCCCTATTTACTTCATCTGGTCTTCACAGCCCTATCTACTTCATCCGGTCTTCACAGCCCTATCATGAGAAAAAAAGCACAAAAAAACAAATAAGAACACAATAAAGTAAGTAAGCATGCTATATACAGGGTCATTTCCAGTACCATATTTACAGGACAGATAGAGGTAGATAGTGTATGTATAGGGGTAAGGCATCAGGATATAAATAACAAAGTAGCAGCATATATGATGATTCTAAGTAAGTGGGTGTGCATGTGTAGAGTCAGCATAAATGTATGTACATATTATGTCTGTGTGAGCAAATTATGAAGTGAGTGCTAGTGTGTGTTGGAGTGTCAGCATGCGTGTGTAGGGCCCTGTGAGTGTGCATAGAGACAACTCAGATAGTCAATGTTAGCTATTTAGCTGTCTTATGGCATTGGGGATAGAAACTGTTCAGAAGCCTGTTGGTGCCAGACTTGATGCACCAGTACCGCTTGCCATGCGGAGGCAGAGAGAACAGTCTATGTCATAAGTGGTTGGAGCCTTTAACAATTTTCTTGGCCTTCCTTTCACACCGCCTAATATAGACGTCCTGGGTGGCAGGGAGCTTCGCTGGGCTGTCCACACTACCCTCTGTAGCGCCATGCGATTGAGGGCGGTGCTATTGCCATACTAAGCAGTGATGCAGCCAGTCAAGATGCTCTCAATGGTACAGCTGTATAACGTTTTGAGGATTGGAGGGCCCATACCAAACCTTTTCAACCTCCTGAGGGGTTTCTTCACGACTGCGTGTGTGTGGACCATGTTAAGTCCTTAGTGATTTGGACACGAGGAACTTGAAGCCCTCAACCAACTCCACTGCAGCACCTTGTTTCCTGTGGTCCACGATCAGCTCCTTGATCTTACTGACTTTGAGGTAGAGGTTGTTGTTCTGGCAACGCACGCCAGGTCACCGACCTCACCCCTGTAGGCAGTCTTATCTTTGCCAGGGATGAGGCCTACCACCGTCGTGTCGTCAGCAAAGTTGATGATGGGGTTGGAGTCGTGTTTGGCCACACAGTCATGGATGAACAGGGAGTACAGAAGGGTACTAAGCACACACCCCTGTGGTGCCCCCATGTTGAGGGTCAGTGTGGTTGAGGTGATGCTGTCTACCCTCACCACCTGGGGTCGGCCCATCAGGAAGTCCAGGATCCAGTTGCAAAGGGAGGTGTTCAGTCCCAGGGTCCTAAGCTTGGTGATGAGCTTGGAGGTGAAATTGGTGTTGAACGCTGAGCTGTAGCCAATGAACAGCATTCTCACATAGGTATTCCTCTTATCTAGGTGGGTGAGGGCAGTGTGGAGTGCAATTGAGATTGTGTCGTCTATGGATCTGTTGGGGCGGTATGCAAATTGGAGTGGATCTAGGGTGTCTGGGATGATGGAGTTGATGGAGTTGATGCCATAACCAGCCTCTCAAAGCACTTCATGATTACATATGTGAGTGCTACAGGGCAGTAGTCATTGTGGCATGAAGCTTTCGAGTTGGCAACAGGAATGATGGTGGTCATCTTAAAACATGTGTGGATGGGTCTCCCGAGTGGCACAGCAGTCTAAGGCACTGCATCGCAGTGTTGTGGCGTAACTACAGCCTGGTGTTTGATTCCAGAGTGTGTTACAATTGGCCCAGCATCGTCTGGGTTATGGGAGCAGCACCGACACATTGGTGCTGCTGGCTTCCGGGTTAAGCGAGTGGGTGTTAAGAAGCACAGCTTGGCGGGTCATATTTCAGAGGATGCATGACTCGACCTTCGCCTCTCCCGATCCCGTTGGGGAGTTGCAGTGACGAGACAAGATTGAAATTGGGGAGAAAACGGGGGTAAAATAAATACAAAATAATAATACATGTGGGGATAACAGACTGGGACAAAACGAGGTAGAAAGTTACCATGAATATGCCTGCCAGCTGTTCTTAGCATGCTCTGAGAACGCGCCCTGGAATACCATCGGGCTCCGCGGCCTTGCGGGTGTTCACCTGATTAAAGACTTTACTCACTTCGGCCTCGAAGAACGAGATTACCTAATCGTCTGGGTCAGTGGCGGCCCTCACACCTGGTACAATATTGTTATTGTCAAAGTGTGCATAAAATGCATTGCATTCGTCTGGTATAGAGGCATCATTGGGCAGATCACAGCTGGGTCTTCCTTTGTATTCCATAATGGGCTGTCTGCAACAGCCCTGTGTGCGGTAGCCCAATGCTTTAGTTTAGCACAAACCTCAGTGTTAATTCAGGGTTTTTGATTGGGGAAGCAGTGATCCTTCACTGTGGGGACAATGTCGCCTATGCATATTCCTAACGAAGCAAGTGACGGAGGTGATTAGCTCGTCGATGTTATCGGTGGAGTCCCAAAACATATTAAAATCAGCACTAGCAAAGCAGTCCTGTGGCATAATCTCTGATTCTGGTGAACATCTCTCCACGGGTACTTCTGCTTGTAAACAGGAGTACGGATTCCTGTTCTGATTTGCCGAATGGGGGATGGGTGGGCATTCTATGGTAGCCCTTTTTCCCTCCTTCAGTGTGGGTAGTTAACTTTGTTTGTGGCACTTATAGGCCCTTGTATGCTTGCTTGTGGGGAGAATTACAGTGGTCTAGGACTTTATCGCCCCTCGTGGCGAGGAAGACTGTCACGTCCCGCGCCAGAGCCGCTACCGCGGACAGACGCCCACCCAGACCCTCCCCTATAGGTTAAGGTTTAGCGGCCGGAGTCTGCACCTTTGGGGGGGGAGGGGGTACTGTCACGTTCTGACCTTTATTTCCTTTGTTTTGTATTTATGTAGTATGGTCAGGGCGTGAGTTGGGGTGGGCAGTCTGTTTGTTTTTCTATGATTTGGGGATTTGTATGTTTCGGCCTAGTATGGTTCTCAATCAGAGGCAGGTGTCATTAGTTGTCTCTGATTGAGAATCATACTTAGGTAGCCTGGGTTTCACTGTTTGTTTGTGGGTGTTTGTTTCCGTGTCTATGTTGATTGCTTGTGTCAGCCCAGTTTTCATTAGCTTCACAGTCGTTATTTTGTTTATTGTTTTTGTATAGTGTGTTTCAGTGTTCAGTGTTTTCTTTATTAAAATTCAAGATGAACACATACCACGTTGCATTTTGGTCCTCCGATCCTTCTCGCCTCTCCTCTTCAGATGAAGAGGAGGACGTCCGTGACAAAGACATGTTGATGGAAGCTGGACATCAAATGTCTTAATGAAGCAGAATTCAAATCGCATATGGATGTAAGTGTTCCTGCTTGTTTTTAGCCTCGTACAGTTCGTTAAGTGCCAGCTTATTTTTCTTGTCCTGAGGGGGAATGTACACAACAGTCACGATAGCAGCTGGAAACTCCCTCGGGAGGAAGAAAGGTCAGCATTTTCCCATCAGGTATTCAAAGACGGGGGAACATTGGCTCGACACTTCCATACACACTCGAGCCAGCACACCAGTTGTTGTTGATGAGGCGGCAAACCCCTCCCCCTCTCGATTTCCCCGACTCCACTGTCCTGTATGCACGGTGAATGGAGAATACATTGAGTTAGACAGCCATGGTCGGTATCTAGTCTCAGAAAAGCAGAGAATGCAGTTTCAAGAGTCCCATTGGTAACAAATCTGCGAACAGAGATAATCAATTTTATTATCAAGTGATTGGCCTGTAGAATGGAGGGCAGAGGTGGCCGGTTTGCCCTTCTCCTTAATCTCGCCAAGATTCCCCCCTCTCGTTGTCGTTTCCTCTTGGGTAGCCCAAAAATTGGGTACGAATTACAGAAAGAGCCCAGGAAAGATGTCGAAGTGTCACGGGTGTCGTTGGAAGTAGACCAAAGTGCAGCGTGGTGAGCGTACATTTTCTTTTTATTAGATAAATGTCACTAAAACAATAAACAATACAAAACGACCGTGAAGCTTACAGGACTAAGTGCCACAAACAAAATTAACTACCCACACTGAAGGAGGGAAAAAGGGCTACCTAAGTATGATTCCCAATCAGAGACAACGATAGACAGTTGTCCCTGATTGAGAAACATACCCGGCCAACACATAGAAACACAAATCATAGAAATAAAGGACATAGAATGCCCACCCAAATCACATGACACGAAGTCGAAGTTGAATCTGGAATTGAAGTAAGTAACTGCCGATCTGATGTTCAAAATTCTTGTTGGTTTTAAGAAATGTTAGAGGATACATTTTGTGAAAATAAACTAAATAAATACAAAATAAATCACAAAATAGCAAAGTAGTGTCAGAGCTTCCAAAATGCCAGCCATCCAGTACGGCGCCATCTTCATTAGTAACATAAGCATTTCGCGGTACTCACCCTAACATCTGTTAAACTGTGTACGCAATCAATAAACTTTGATTAGATTTTGAGGATTTTTGTCAAAGAACAGAGTGATGTGCATTTCTGAAATGCATCAAGAGTAAACTGTCACTGTCAGAAACTAACATCGGAACATATCCTCACGCAGGGTGGCAGAGAAGTCTTGGCTTACAGTAACCTTTAGGTCTTTGTGTGCACTCTAAATAAATGAATAGTTTGACATGAACATTGATCACTTCTGAAGTTAAGGAGGAAAAAGAGAGAGCAAGAAAGAAAGAGCGGGAGAGAGAGTAGCGAGAATTGTGATCAATCACTTTAACAGAAGGCAGTGTGTTCTGAGCCGAAGACAAAAGGGAAACAGTGGGAGCGAATGAGGTCCAAGAGGATTGCAGAGTGAGGTGAACTTGCCAATTGACAAGATAAAAATCAACTCTGTTAGGCCTTGATGATCTCCACTACATGGTCATAAAACATATGAAAGGACTACCCAAAGTGGTTGTGCTGTAGCCTTGTCCCAGATCTGTTGATGCTGTCTTGCCAACTTCTATGGTCAAACAGACATCTGGAACCAGGCTAGCTGTAACTGACCATCAACAAACATGTGTACAAGACAAATTATGCAGGGCTACTGTATGCTGACCGGTAATAAACTCAGAGGGTTTCCCTTTCTTTCTCCCCAGGTTGAGACCATGGTAAGACGGAGCTGCTCTTCCTCCCGGGGAAGGACTGCCCGTTCCATGATCTCGCCATCACGGTTGACAACTCCATTGTGTCCTCCTCCCAGAGCGCTAAGAACCTTGGCGTGATCCTGGACAACACCCTGTCGTTCTCAACTAACATCAAGGCGGTGGCCCGTTCTTGTAGGTTCATGCTCTACAACATCCGCAGAGTATGACCCTGCCTCACACAGGAAGCGGCGCAGGTCCTAATCCAGGCACTTGTCATCTCCCGTCTGGATTACTGCAACTCGCTGTTGGCTGGGCTCCCTGCCTGTGCCATTAAACCCCTACAACTCATCCAGAACGCCGCAGCCCGTCTGGTGTTCAACCTTCCCAAGTTCTCTCACGTCACCCCGCTCCTCCGCTCTCTCCACTGGCTTCCAGTTGAAGCTCGCATCCGCTACAAGACCATGGTGCTTGCCTACGGAGCTGTGAGGGGAACGGCACCTCAGTACCTCCAGGCTCTGATCAGGCCCTACACCCAAACAAGGGCACTGCGTTCATCCACCTCTGGCCTGCTCGCCTCCCTACCACTGAGGAAGTACAGTTCCCGCACAGCCCAGTCAAAACTGTTCGCTGCTCTGGCCCCCCAATGGTGGAACAAACTCCCTCACGACGCCAGGACAGCGGAGTCAATCACCACCTTCCGGAGACACCTGAAACCCCACCTCTTTCAGGAATACCTAGGATAGGATAAAGTAATCCTTCTCAACCCCCTTAAAAGATTTAGATGCACTATTGTAAAGTGGCTGTTCCACTGGATGTCTTAAGGTGAACGCACCAATTTGTAAGTTGCTCTGGATAAGAGCGTCTGCTAAATGACTTAAATGTAAATGTAGTAGATGAGGAGGAGCAGTATGACCAGGGGTATTCTTGGCCGAGCAGTCCTTACAAAGCTTTCTGATGCATCTAATGTTGTCCAGAGACCTGTGTCTGCAGGCTTCAGGAAAGTCATTAGGCTGGACTGCCATGTGGACAGTGCAGTGCATTTGTGAATGAATGAATGAATGGATGGATACATTTAATTGAATGATACTGCATTGATCCGTTAGAGGGGAAATTGTGCTTGAAGTTCGGTGTCGTGGAAATATTCAGTCAATAATATTTCTCAAATACCGGAGCCTGTGAGTTCAAAAAGACTTTTATTACACTATAATAAAAGCCGAGCTGGTTCATGAAAACTGCCTTTTCAACCTTGGCACACACTTCTAATACATTTTTCCTCCTTACATCACACACATAGTAACTCCTTTTTATGTTAATAATTCATCCCCTCTGACATTTAGCTACCGTTATCTTTTTGCCTTGCACTAATTTTAGTTTGGCTTCATATTAGGGCATGGAAACATGAGAGCCATACCAATAGTTCAAAAATAAACAGACATGTCATCCTGCTAACTCCTCTGAAATGAACACACATGTTCTGGAATATTCTCAATTGGCGTAACCATAGCAACAGTAAATATTAGGCCATAGCACTGTTACAGAAATAAACAGTCATGTCCACTCCCCAGACACGTGCATGTCTAATGGTGTCTAATGACCCAAAGCACATATAGAGTGCACTATTCTTGCTGGCTCCTCTGAAATGTATAATGGCCACACATTGCCTCCATCCTCTCTCGCTCTCTCCTCACCCTCAACATTTATGTTGCATCTCGCTCCCTACACTGTACTGGCAGCACAGTGTGTGTGTGTTTGTCTTTCATTATGATTAAACCATGCTGTTATGGCAAAATACAATTTGCTCTTAACGACATTCCTATACAGATTAAATGATTGAATCGCAATCTGCTCTATCTGCACTGATTTGTGAAGTAATTTAATGTTGCTAAATGTAAAAAAATATATGTTTCAGAGGTTTGAAAAGGAACAGAAAGGAACGATATAAACCAATACTTTGTTTGGTTTCCAAAAGCTGGTCGGAACAGAACAAATTTTTTTTGTTTTTGTTTCAGAATTAAATGGTTGGAAAATACAGTAATTTCAGTTCCAACCCCTGGTATGTGTGCCTGTGTGCGTGTTCCTGTCCTCGGCCCCCTTGTCAGGTTTCGGAGAGTCAGGTAGAGGCACTGGTCTGACCAGCCCCAGAGACGGAGGACTACAGGCACCTTTGGAACCTGAGCCACACACACCACACACACACACACACACACACACACACACACACACACACACACACACACACACACACACACACACACACACACACACACACACACACACACACACACACACACACACACACACACACACAGTTTATCTCCAGCTAGCAGAATGAACAGAGTGATGGCTACTAGACTGGGGAAATACACCATGGACCCATCTTATTAGTGTAGAATACCGTAACCACCACATTTACTTGTGCTAGATCCCCATCTCTCCCTTATTCTAGTTATTATGTATGTCATGAAGAATGGTTAGAGCGCTGTGTATACAGATGTTTCTGCATGGATGTGTGGTTTCTAGAAATTGCACTCATTTAAATACACTTATTCTGGTATAATAATTCTCAAAGGAGTTAGATGGGGAGCTTCATAACAGTGATGAACGTACACAATAGTTGGGCGATATTACTATTCCATGTAATTGAAGCCAGCTTTGCAAATTAGAAGATATAGTCTTATTTAAGCAATCAATAACAAGTGAACATTTTGTTTAATGAAAACTATAATTTCAGCCAATGGCAATTATGGCATAGGGAGATGTTTTGGTGTGGTATGCACTTTTGTAATAAAGATGTTCTTATTTTCTTATCTAAATCATTATTGACTTCAGGGGGTAGTTATGACCCTGCTAAGGACCTCATCAATAGCTTTATTTATTACTTATCGCATTTACTCAGAAATTAATATTGCTGAGTCAGAATGGCTATAGATTCCGTCAATGACCAGGAGATAATTGGGAATAATGATATTCCACAATCCTGACTCAGCTAATTTGTGGAATCATCTCACCACCAATGCACCAAACAATGTTTGATTTGCAGCAGCTAACAAGAAGTAGTGCAATTGTAATTGTGTTATTCACACTTCTGTCCTGTACTGTCAAGAGGTGAGTGTAGCTGGTGCATCGAAGTCAGGCGCAGGAGAGCAGAGATGAGTGGACAAAGCACTTTACTATGGCAATCATTTGCACAGAACGCAACTACGTCACAAAACAAATGCCCAACGAACCAGTAAGGCAGCACAAAGTACAAAACACACAAGTACAAAGTACAGGCTGCCACAAAGCACGGTAATGAAATAAACCCGGCGCAAACCAGCCGGGAGTGTGCCCACCTCAACAATAAACAATTACACAGACATGGGGGTTAAATACACTGCATGTAATGAAGGAATGAATACCAGGTGTGTGGGAAAACCAGACAAAACAAATGGAAAACGAAAGGTGGATTGACGATGGCTAGAAGACCGGTGACGTCGACCGCCGAACGCCGCCCAAACAAGGAGAGGGACCGACTTCGGCGGAAGTCATAACATATACAGATACAGTGGGGCAAAAAAGTATTTAGTCAGCCACCAATTGTGCAAGTTCTCCCACTTAAAAAGATGAGAGAGGCCTGTCATTTTCATCATAGGTACACTTCAACTATGACAGATAAAATGAAAAAAAAAATCCCGAAAATCACATTGTAGGATTTTTAATGAATTTATTTGCAAATGATGGTGGAAAATAGGTATTTGGTCAATAACAAAAGATTATCTCAATACTTTGTTATAGACCCTTTGTTGGCAATGACAGAGGTCAAACGTTTTCTGTAAGTCTTCACAAGGTTTTCACACACTTTTGCTGGTATTTTGGCCCATTCCTCCATGCAGATCTCCTCTAGAGCAGTGATGTTTTGGGACTGTTGCTGGGCAATACGGACTTTCAACTCCCTCCAAAGATTTTCTATGGGGTTGAGATCTGGAGACTGGCTAGGTCACTCCAGGACCTTGAAATGCTTCTTCCGAAGCCACTCCTTCGTTGCCCGGGCGGTGTGTTTGGGATCATTGTCATGCTGAAAGACACAGCCACGTTTCATCTTCAATGCCCTTGGTGATGGAAGGAGGTTTTCACTCAAAATCTCATGATACATGGCCCCATTCATTCTTTCCTTTACACCAATCAGTCGTCCTGGTCCCTTTGCAGAAAAACAGCCCCAAAGCATGATGTTTCCACCCCCATGCTTCACAGTAGGTATGGTGTTCTTTGGATACAACTCAGCATTCTTTGTCCTTCAAACACGACGAGTTGAGTTTTTACCAAAAAGTTATATTTTGGTTTCATCTGACCATATGACATTCTCCCAAACTTCTTCTGGATCATCCAAATGCTCTCTAGCAAACTTCAGACGGGCCTGGACATGTACTGACTTAAGCAGGGGGACACGTCTGGCACTGCAGGATTTGAGTCCCTGGCGGCGTAGTGTGTTACTGATGGTAGGCTTTGTTACTTTGGTCCCAGCTCTCTGCAGGTCATTCACTAAGTCCTCCCGTGTGGATCTGGGATTTCTGCTCACCGTACTTGTGATCAGTTTGACCCCACGGGGTAGATTTTGCGTGGAGCCCCAGATCGAGGGAGATTATCAGTGGTCTTTGTATGTCTTCCATTTCCAAATAATTGCTCCCACAGTTGATTTCTTCAAACCAAGCTGCTTACCTATTGCAGATTCAGTCTTCCCAGCCTGGTACAGGTGTACAATTTTGTTTCTGGTGTCCTTTGACAGCTCTTTGGTCTTGGCCATAGTGGAGTTTGGAGTGTGACTGTTTGAGGTTGTGGACAGGTGTCTTTTATACTGATAACAAGTTCAAACAGGTGCCATTAATACAGGTAACGAGTGGAGGACAGAGGAGCCTCTTAAAGAAGAAGTTACAGGTCTGTGAGAGACAGAAATCTTGCTTGTTTGTAGGTGACCAAATACTTATTTTCCACCATAATTTGCAAATAAATTCATTAAAAATCCTACAATGTGATTTTCTGGATTTTTTTTCTTCTAATTTTGTCTGTCATAGAAGTGTTCCTATGATGAAAATTACAGGCCTCTCTCATCTTTTAAAGTGGGAGAACTTGCACAATTGGTGGCTGACTAAATACTTTTTTGCCCCACTGTATCTACATTTAAGTGGTTTGAAGTACGGTTGGTGAAATAGGGTTGATGAAATTAACTTTATGTGTACAAAAATGACTATTTATTAGTGTTAGAACAGGGAATTGCTGCTTTAACAGCAAAGTTTGACTTCCTGAAGTTTATTGTCGTAATTAGAGAATACCTGAAGCATATTAAAGTCATCCCAAGTGAATATATTTAATGTGTTTTGTTTTGCTACATTTTATGAGCTGACATTTTTATTGGAGATGATAATATTAATATTATTTATTGTAGCTTTGATGGCAGGTAAAACTTGAAGCTAATATTCTGGCTAAACAATCTATTACAATTAGTCAATTCTCTCACCAACTCTTTCCCAGTCTCCTACAGTATATGAAGATGAGCAAAATATTTCCATCTTCATCATCTAGTGTAAATGATAATACGAGACTATGTCTATTACCCCTAGGTGAGCTGAGTTCGAAATAGATTGCATCCCAGTCTGGCCACGCTTGTGAAATACCCCTCATGCCGTAAATATTGATGACCAAATTCAATTACATGATTGCATTCTCAGCCAAACCCTCTTCCCTTCAGCTTAAATGATACATTGCAGTGAATTCAAATAGTGAATAGTTCCACTAAACAACATAAAGAGTTATTACATTCAGCATGTATGTCTGCCAAATGGGGACACACAATGTCTGGTGGGTATCCTTCATAGGTATGACAGCATATGACTGCAATAGACTGATGCAAAGGTGGCTGGTACAGGGCAATCATCTAAAGAGTTGGTCCATTTTAGCCTTGTTTGAGAGTTCGACCTGATCACAGACTGACCTACAAATAATAGTGAGTAGTAATTTAGAATGCAAGGTGATTAGTCGATCAGTCATTGTGCAGATGCCGACTGCAATGCAGCCGGTCTCAAACATGACCATTGAGTTGAATTGACAGTAGTTGTTTCCAGATGGGTCTTTTGGAACGTCACACCTTTAGTTACGTTCCCCCTAACTCAGCAATATACTGTTTTCCTTTAGCCTAGAAACAATGTAGAAATGGCAACGGTTAGCTGAATGTTCCTGGATGTTAAACAAGGGTAGAGTTGTAATTTTCTGTTTTTAACAATCGTTTGTTGTGTTAATGATATCAGATGATTTGTCATTTATCTTCATTAATATCACTAGAAATGCCAATAAGGACTAGGCGTTTTATCAATCTTCTTCCTCAGAATTTTGTGATAAGAAATCAAAGAGTTATCGTTTGTGCCATCGACCTCCCCTATTCTTTGCCAATGCAATTCCTTTTCATTTGTCTTGTCCTGTTTTCCTGGCTACTATTCCCTAGCTTAGGTTCGCTGTTTCTAAAGCTTCTCCTCTCGTGCAAGGTCAACTATAATCAACCCCAGACAATGTCACTGGCTTCTGCAGCAACCAGGCGATTCCTCTGGGGCTTGGAGGGCCTACTGCATTGTACCATTCAATTACTGTTCATTAGACAGTGTACAGCCATTCATCAGACTGAGATGTTCTGCTATTCCTCAAAGGGCCATTGGACCAGGGAGGAAAAACACATGCTGTTTATCCTGGTTTCCTGTTTTGAGATACTGTAGGAGTACAAAGAAGACACTCTGGGATTCCCACTGATATGTCTCTGTTTTTTACGTCTCCTCCACAAGTCTTGGAATGCCAGATTAAGAAACAGAGCGAGCTAGAGATTTATCGCATATGCACCGCAGTATTAGGAATCAAATAGATCATTTGGAGGAGACAGATTTTGTGAATCGGGCCCATATGCATTGAATCTGGCTGGATGATGATATGAGATATGATTTATGTGCCTTCGTTCCAGGAGACTAAAGAGGAGGTGGAGGCGGTGTCGTCCTCAAAGCTGTGCGGAATAAAGGTCACGGATCTCCAAGTTCTTCAAGGCTAGTTTCATCAAAGCATAGTAGCACCGCAAGCTAGTAGCCCCGCGTTTCCTCCACAACACAATTGAACATAATGCGCCCATAACAGACCATAAAGAGACCGCTAATACACTCAGCGTTACCCGGTTTCCCCCTTCGCATGTCACCGGATCCCCAACCGCAGCTCCACACATCTGGGAGAGCTAATGTACTTTATGTTTACCATCTGGTCGAGAGGTTGAAGTCACATTCCCTGATCTCAAATGACTTATTATTTAGTATTAAACACACCTGCACTTCACAAAATGCCCCATACAGTATGTCCTGTACTGTGGGTTATTCACCTTTATTTTCCCCATGTAATCATGGTGGTGCTGCTGAGTATGGCTAGGGGAGAGTCCCGGAGGGGGGCATTGCCCCCCCTTAGGACTCAGAGATTTTCGAACACCTGTATCTGCAATTTCCTTCAATCTAGAGCAAAAAATGTGTTCATATGATAACACATCTCTTAGATTATTTGGGGAGAACCTTGGATATTGTATATGGTCTTAGTTTAGATTGCCTGTATCTTCTAAAGTATTTCATTTTGGATACAGTATTTTAAAATGGGTTGAATAGTATGTATGACTATCAAAAATGTAAATGGCAGATTCTTGAATATGACTTCAAATCATGTGTAGATGAGCACAATGATTAGAATGATATACCATGACAGAAAGAGACTCTTCTATGTCGGAGGATGTGCCTCACACCTAAGCTCAAACAATTTTCTCTAATTGGCCACAAATCATAGTCTGTAGGAGCAAGGCCATTCAGTGATCCTGAGGTGTTCCAGCATTTCCCATTGTCCCGTGAGAATTCCATTAGTGAATAATGACAGGCCGGGGCCTTCCATGTGGTTATTTACTGTCCCTGATCTGAGGTGGCGCAGCATAATAACTACATCCTGTGTTGCTAACAGTAGGCAATTTACAGAAGCCGTCTCATCTCCATGTCTCACCCATATTTTCTTTATATTCACATTTGCTTTATATTGACTGGACTGGAGCTCTGGCATGATGACAGAGATGGGAATTTTAGCGAATGGATAGAAATATTGTCTGTTAAGTCCTTCTCTTTGTGTGGAATAAAGATATTCCCATTAGGGAATCCTGACTTCTCATCATTGGCATTGTGAACTCTAGACTTGTCCTTTCTATTTGTATGCACATTGCTGTTAATTGTCATTATTTGTCAACGAGACTTAATGACTTGGTGTATATGCCAGCAAATGTAAATCTACCTTCAAAGAGCTATTTCTTCATATTTGCGTTCAGGTTGGATTAGGTATGGCCTCTATACTAGGGCATTCTGTCCTGGATTTCCTTGTATAACAGTAGACAATATAGTGTTCAGTTTGTTTGCTGGAGATTCTCCATCAAAAGTTATTGGCAACATGAACAATGGTCTGGTAATTTACAGTGAATGATAGGGCTGCTGACAGAAGTTGTAAAGCATCATGACTGATTGTTCTGATGTACAGGTTGTCATATTTATCAAAGGTCATGATGGTACTGTTTAAGTCAAAAACATTTTGTTTTTCATTTTACCATAAGTCTTCTGTTAAATTATTTACAGTAAAAAAAGAAGAAGTAATTTATCAGACGCTTTTGTCCAGAGGGACTTAAGTGCATACATTTTCATACCCCCCCCCCCCCCCATACTGGTCCCCCAACCCTGGCGTTGCAATGCTCCAATGTTTGTAACCGAGTCTTTTTTATTAATTTTTTTTTACAGAGAAAAGCTAAAAGTGACCAGCTTCTAGACCAATATACCATTTATTCAGTCAGAGGTAGGTTGTGCGGGGTAGAGGGTAAAAAAACATTGCAAATTAAAAGCCACCTAAAGATCTAATTATGATTCCTGCATTTTCACAGACCCTGTAACCAAAATACAGGTATTGGGTCTGTGTTAATGGTTCTCTGCTTTTTTTCAGGTAAATTCATGAACACTTCCATTGCTTAACACCTCCCTAATTTGAAATGCACCCATGGTTTAACATAATCTCCCACTCTTGATATTTATAAAAGGGGAATGTCATGATATTTTTCACATTGGTAATTGCATGTTCCATGGATATTTGAGCACACAGTTCATTTCATGATACGCCTTTTCATACTCAAGTTGAGTACTGGTTTATGCTCAGAGCAAATAATACCCCTATGGAATTGAACACTTGAGGGGGAAAAAAACCCATTTGATTAACTATGGGTGAACATGTATTCTTCTCATTCATCAGTTACATGGCATGAAAGAGCCTTTCAAAGCAACTCCACTAGCAATATGTTTTCGCCATGGAAAAATAATAAGTTCCAAAATAATTTGCCATTGTGATGTGAGGAGAAGAGAGGGGTTGTACTGCGTGTGATCTCAGCTGCCATTGTGATGACGGGCCCCTGTGAAGTGCACCACTGGCCAGTTGCACATTAGCTTTGATTGCCAGTCGCACTGGCCGCGGTCCGCTTTGGACTGCATCTCGAGATGAAAGCCGTCCTTGTCCAGTGTGTCCATCCGTTGTGAATACTCCTCCAGTTCTTTGTTTGCTCTTTGCACCATCAAGGGCATGCTGCGATGAGCATTATGTATAATTTATCATACCATGCATCTATGACAGCAGTGACATCTCTGTTCCTTCATTTTAATTGAATGCCATTTTTTATTTCTCCCATTGACAGACTGTGTGCTCAACCTATTGCAACGAGGTATGGCGTTGTTGTGTTGTTGGATGCACTTTGACATGGGTGGACCCTGTGGTTCCGAATGCATTAGCATCTCTGTTCTCTCTTTCTCTACACAGAAAGAACCAGAGCCAGGGAGTCCTATAGTAGCATAAACAGTTGAGGACAATGCACCCTTCTCCTTTGTGAGACCCCCATGTACGGGATTAAACGTGTTATAAACCAAATAAAAATGTCTTCGTCTTGGCAGCCCCACCGAAGATATATGGCCTCTTATTCCAGGGACTATATTGCATAATTATGTATGGCTATGAATATTGCATGGTGCCTCACACTGAGCGCATGGTAAGATGCCTAATTGCAGAGTTTAATTATTAAGAAGCAAAGTTCCTGGGTGGGTTTCACAGAAGCACTTTTGATAAATTATATTTGGAGGTTTTCCTGATGAATTATTTTGGGGCTGGTACCTCATCAGCGGGCATAGTGGACAGTGTAACCACTGCTGAGAGAGACTTATCCTCCCGGGAAGAGGAATTACTATGCTGATTCAAATTCGGTGGAATCAACAAATAACAAAATGATATTGGAGTGGATCAAACAAATTATTCACTCCTCTCACAGTCAATGCTATTAAAACACAGAGGCGCTGTGATGGGAAGAATAAGATCTGTTGGCATTGACCTTCTGTTGTTTGCCTGAGCGCAGAGGACTCTATGTCAGTGGTTCCCAACCAGGGGTACTAGGACCCCTGGGGGTACTTGGCCTATTCCTATTGCCAGGTCGCAATTGTAAATGAGAACTTGTTCTCAACTTGCCTACCTGGTTAAATAAAAAAATAAAATAAAAATTCACAAGGGGTACTTGAGAAGACTCATGAGACCATTGGCCTACTGGTAAAATGCACACGAGGGGGTACTTCAGGGTACTCTCTGGGTAGAGAAAAATTCAGTTGGTTGCACAGTAACCAAAAAAGGTTCAGAACCAATCAATCAATCAAATGTATTTATAAAGCCCTTCTTACATCAGCTGATGTCACAAAGTGCTGTACAGAAACCCAGCCTAAAACCCCAAACAGCAAGCAATGCACGTGTAGAAGCATGGTGGCTAGGAAAAACTCCCTAGAAAAGCAGTTGCTCTTAGTTGTAAATACCATATATTTCCTGACACAATCCTGGGAGATACTTAGCAATCAAGGAGAGAGAAAGGAAACCAACTATTCACTTTTTCCTCCAACACGAATGCGGCGAAAGCTGTAGATTATATCTATATATCTGTGAAATGAAGCCTCCAGTGGAGGCTCTCTGATTGCTAAATTGACTCATTGACAGTGATTGTTTTACCCAAAAACGATTTCCTCCCCACAAATGAATAATGGCCTATCTACTGTACAGTGGTTGCTCCATTACCTACTTCCACTGTTCCACAATGGTTGTAAGACATTAGCTATTTTTCTATTTTTTGGTGAACTGCATGGGAGAGGCCACCCAACGTCTCCTTTAACACCCATTAGCATGTCATTGTGTGAAAAAAAATGGAAGCCACTTTGGCCTATAATGGAGGTCAATAGCTGTTTTTGGAGCCCCTTTCCACAGTTAGCTCATGTTGCGACATAAGTGCAACTTTAAAGGCTATCTTCTATAACTACAACAATAATCATGTTGACAGCTGACCTGTAATACTCAGTGCCATGCAGTCTACCCAAGACAAGATATTGCAGTGTGAACAGTAGCTTGGCACGACAATAGGTTCAAACTCAGAGTAATGGATCAAATGGCTCCTGCAAAATGCATTGCAGTCTCGCACTTACGAAATCCAGTCCAGCTGCTTTTTGCAAGACCAGCACAAATAGCTGAATAATTGATCAGGATCAATGGGACTTGAGTGTGTCCAGCAGTGTTTGGTCTGGCTTACTCTCCTATACCCAGTCTGTCAATGATGTGTCAGTGGTCTTATAGCCTACAGACATGCAAGACATTTAGACATGCAAGATATCACCTAGCTATCCACTTCGTTTGTGTGTTTTTGAACAACCAGCTACGCTTTGAAAGTTTGAAGATATCCTGACAGAATATTGTCGAACATTGAAAGAGATTCTGGAACAGGTTAAAAATAAATACAATAGTGAAAGAAAGCAAAGGATCACAAATTGGTAAAAGTCAACACATAACCAAGGCTTTTACTTAAACAGACCACTGGGTGACTGATTGACTAAATGTCCTCCTCAATATCTTACTTTCTCTGGCTTCAGTCAATGCTTAGGTCCACTAGCCGCGGCGACATTTTAGAAAGCAACCAGCATCAAGATTTTCATAAATGATGGATCAAGATATAGTTGTAGTGTGTGTGTGTGTGTGTGTGTGTGTGTGTGTGTGTGTGTATTTGTGAGAGAGTGTATGTGAACCGGTATGCTGCCTATGTACCAGCAGCTCTCTGAAAGGCCTAAAGTGGTCCTCCTAGCAGGCAGTCTTACAATCCCGGTCAACACTGACATCATCCAGAGCCACCAGGAGCCACTTATTTTTTCCCCCTCGCTCTCTTCCGGTCGGCGAGCTACTGCTAATGGCTGGAGGCTCAGCTAAAAGCCCCCAGTGTGAATAGATGTGAGTCAAAGACAGAGCGAGAGGGAGACTGTATCATTGGGCCAGATACAGTTGAAGTCGGAAGTTTACATACACTCCACACATTTCTTGTTAACAAACTATAGTTTTGGCAAGTCGGTTAGGACATCTACTAAGTAATTTTTCCAACAATTGTTTTCAGACAGAATATTTCACTTGATGATGTCAAGGCTTGAGAAGCTTCTGATGGGCTAATTGACATTTTTTGAGTCGATTGGATGTGTACCTGTGGATGTATTTCAAGGTCTACCTTCAAGCTCAGTGCCTCTTTGCTTGACATCATGGGAAAATCAAAAGAAATCAGCCAAGGCCTCAGAAAATAAATTGTACACCTCCACAGGATGAACCACCACTGGTTCATCCATGGGAGCAATTTCCAAATGCCTGAAGGTACCACTTTCATCTGTACAAACAACAGAACGCAAGAATAAACACCATGGGACCACGCAGCCGTCACACCGCTCAGGAAGGAGAAGCGTCTGTGTCCTAGAGATGAACCTACTTTGGTGCGAAAAGTGCAAATCAATCCCAGAACAACAGCAAAGGACCTTGTGAAGATGCTGGAGGAAACAGGTACAAAAGTATCTATATCCACAATAAAACGAGTCCTATATCGACATAACCTGACCGCTCAGCAAGGAAGAAGCCACTGTTCCAAAAATTATAAAAATGCCAGACTATGGTCTGCAACTGCACATGGGGACAAAGATCGTACTTTTTGGAGAAATGTCCTCTGGTCTGATGAAACAAAAATAGAACTGTTTGGCCATAATGACCAAATGTGAAGCACGGGGTGGGAGCATCATGTTGTGGGGGTGATTTGTTGCAGGAGGGACTGGTGCAAATCACAAAATAGATGCCATCATGATGTAGGAAAATTATGTGGATATATTGAAGCAAAATCTCAAGACATCCGTCAGGACGTTAAAGATTGGTCACAAAAGGGTCTTCCAAATGGACAATGACCCCAAGCATACTTCCAAAGTTGTGGCAAAATGGCTTAAGGACAACAAAGTCAAGGTATTGGAGCGGCAATCACAATGCCCTGACCTCAATCCCATAGAACATTTGTGGGCAGAACTGAAAAGGCGTGTGCGAGCAAGGAGGCCTACAAACCTGACTTAGTTACACCAGCTCTGTCAGGAGGAATGGGCCAATATTCACCCAAGTTATTATGGGAAGCTTGTGGAACGCTACCCGAAACATTTGACCCAAGTTAAACAATTTAACGGCAATGCTCCCAAATACTAATTGAGTGTATGTAAACTTCTGACCCACTGGGAATGTGATGAAAGAAATTAAAGCTGAAATAAATCATTCTCTCTACTATTATTCTCTACTATTACATTTCACATTCTTAAAATAAAGTGGAGATCCTAACTGACCTAAAACAGGGATTTTGTACTGGGATTAAATGTCAGGAATTTAGTTTAAATGTATTTGGCTAAACTTCTGACTTTAACTGTATGTCAAATCAAATCAAGAAATCAACAAATGTATTTGTCACATGCGCCGAATACAACAGGTATTCCCCTTACCGTGAAATGCTTACTTACAAGCCCTTATGTACTGATTACTCTGTGATGAGGAACTGGAAAAGGCTAGATGATATCATCCCCAGATTGCTGACAATGGCGACTGTAGAGCAATTGGAGGGAGGAGAGTGTGGGGGATGGCAACTTCTCTGCCTCTTTAAATGACTTGACCTTAGAGAAATATGGTAGAAGATTAAACTGGTGCTAGTAAGGCTAGTTAATAGCATGAGGAGAGGCCACCCATCCACAGATAGTGTGCAGGACTGACACAATATTCTTTAACTTACATTTTTGGTTGAGATGTTGACGTGAATCCAACCTACCAATTATTAATTTGTAGGTAGACAAACTGGAATTAAAGCAAGACTAAGGCACAGGTTTTTATGTTCGATTCTTCCACTCAACAAAAAATAAAAGTTAAATGGGATTCAACCAGTGGCTCAGATGGACCTATTCAAGCAGTAGATAAACAGAATGTATTAGGTACATCCATCTACAGTAGTACTGGGTCAGACATCCCCTTTGCCTCCAGAACAACCTGAATTATTCGGGGCATGGATTCTACAAGGTGTGGTGTTCAAATGTTGCTCAATTGGTATCAAGGGACCTAACGTGTGTCATTCTCTGCAAACCTTAGACAATGTCGTGCGTGAAAAGCCCAGGAGGCCGGCCATTTCTTTGATACTGGAACCAGTGTGCCTGGCACCGACGAACATATTACGTTCAAAGTTACTTAAGTCACTTGTTTTGCCCATTCGAATGTTTAATCAAACAGTAACTGAACACCTTTATGCCTGTCTGCCTGCTTTATATACAAAGCCATGTGTCTCACTGTCTGTAGGAGTGAACCATTGTTTTGTGAACGGTGTACATCTCCACTGAGTGTTGAATCTTGATATTTGATTGCTTGGTAAACTAAACACAAATCAATATGAATTTTGTAATACAGTAAATAGCCTAAAGTTAAAGCTATTTTACAAACCAATGTAACATTCAACCTTAAATTGAGTAACACATCCATGGCCACATTTTGAGGTTACTGTAACTATACATTTCTTCTTATGTAATCATGATAGCATGCTAAGGTCACAGACAAAGGTCTGTGGAGATCTTCACAATTGCTATAATAATCTGTGCAGAATCTCGAACAGCATTGATCACTTACACTATGCACTTTTAATGTAATCTCAACTGCAATCCAGGTCCTTTGGTTGTGCTATTAGTTGAAGCACAGTGATACAATATGTTTCCTGACATTGTTTTCCCATTGGAATTTGGTTGTGCTTTTAGATGGTCGAAAGCATAGTGATAACACATTGGAAATTCAACACACTTTTGGCTGTCTTTTTGAGTGGCTGAATAAAGGTTGAAATGTCATTGGTCAAGGTCTCAACCAAATATGACCCACATCTCCGTGTTGAAATTATGTGGTGTGCCCAGTGGGAGACTACTGTGTAGCCAGAAATTCGTAGGTGGGTTAGCCAGCAGCAATTTGGATGGGCCAATGAGGGGGTGTTTGACGAGTCATTTTTAAAATAATAATGTAGAATTGTGTTATTTTTGCTCAATCCGATTGGGTGGGCCTGGCAGGGCCTGCCTGGCCCACAAGTGGGTGGGCCTGTGTCCACTCAGGCCCACCCATGCCTATGCCCGTGGTTGAAATGCACTGAATTAATTAAGGAACATGATAAGGCTCAGAATTTATGAACGGCCTGTTTCACAATTCACAGCAATGTCTTTGGTGAACAAAAACAGTCACTCTATCATTACTAAATATACGTTTAATTTGCTATCAAATCTTAGCTTCTGATTTCTGCAGTATTCCCAGGGACTCTGGAGATATGAATTATTCCCTGTATTGAAACGGTAGATTTTTGGGAAAATATGAATCTCCCTACATCCTATACATTTTTCCATACCCTTTAAATCATACATAATTGGAAAGCTTAGATTCACAGCTATCCGTCAGACACATTTTGGGGATGTTCAGGTCAGCAGAACATCGACCTATAGGGTATATACCACAATTAAATGTATACATTGCTTTAAAGGAAACCCTGATACATTTTAAACTTTGTTTGACAAGTGGTTATGAAAGGTCATGATATTATCTTTCAAATTATATATAATATAACCAACTTTTAAAGCACCAGCCACAACTATTGTTTAAAAATCGCCCGGCTGAGCTCCCTGCCATCCAGGACCTCTATTTCAGGCGGTGTCAGAGGACGGTTCCCAAACTTTGCCGTAGACTCCAGCCACCCAAAACATAGACTGTTCACTCTGATACCCAGGGGCGCAACTTTGGTTTTAGAAGTGGGGGGGAAGAGGCAGAAATATAATATTTATTTCGTCCAGTCGGATAAACTCTCCAAACAGCCTACCCGACCGCTCAGAGGCGTCCGCATGGTCCTAAAGCACACCGTTGCTTCATTTTGTATCACATTCCAATGATAAAACTGGGGGGGACAAAAATGCAATTTCAGAATGTGGGGGGGGGGGGGGGGGACATGAAAGTTGCATCCCTGCTGCTATCATCCAGAAAACGGTACTGGAGCATCGGCTCTCGGACCAACAGGCTTCCGAGACAGCTTCCACCCCCAAGCCATAAGACTGTTAAATAGCCAGACTGCTAAATAGTCAATTAATGGGTCCCAAACTAGCTTACCTGACTATCTTGCACTGACCCTATGCACACTCACTAGAGAACATATACTCACCATATACACACAGGGTGTTTCTCAATATCCATACTAGAGGTCGTCCGATTATGATTTTTCAACGCCGATACCGATTATTGGAGGACCAAAAAAAACGATACCGATTAATCGGACGTTTTTTATTTATTTATTTGTAATAATGACAATTACAACAATACTGAATGAACACATATTTTAACTTAATATAATACATCAATAAAATCAATTTAGCCTCAAGTAAATAATGAAACATGTTCAATTTGGTTTAAATAATGCAAAAACAAAGTGTTGGAGAAGAAAGTAAAAGTGCAATATGTGCTATGTCAGAAAGCTAACATTTCAGTTCCTTGCTCAGAACATGAGAACATATGAAAGCTGGTGGTTCCTTTTAACATGAGTCTTCAATATACGCAGGTAAGAAGTTTTAGGTTGTAGTTATTATAGGAATTATAGGACTATTTCCCTCTATACCATTTATATTTCATTAACCTTTGACTATTGGATGTTCTTATAGGCACTTTAGTATTGCCAGTGTAACAGTATAGCTTCCGTCCCTCTCCTCGCTCTTTTGTCACATACACATGGTTAGCAGATGTTAATGTGAGTGTAGCGAAATGCTTGTCCTTCTAGTTCCGACAATGCAGTAATAACCAACGAGTAATCTAACCTAACAATTCCAAAACTACTACCTTATACACACAAGTGTAAAGGGATAAAGAATATGTACATAAAGATATATGAATGAGTGATGGTACAGAACGGCATAGGCAAGATGCAGTAGATGGTATCGAGTACAGTATAAACGTACATATGAGATGAGTAATTTAGGGTATGTAAACAAAGTGGCATAGTTTAAAGTGGCTAGTGATACATGTATTACATAAAGATGCAGTAGATGATATAGGGTACAGTATATATATATACACATGAGATGAGTAATGTAGGGTATGTAAACATTATATTATGTAGCATTGTTTAATGTGGCTAGTGATATATTTTACATCATTTCCCATCAATTCCCATTATTAAAGTGGCTGGAGTTGAGTCAGTGTGTTGGCAGCAGCCACTCAATGTTAGTGGTGGCTGTTTAACAGTCGGATAGCCTTGAGATAGAAGCTGTTTTTCAGTCTCTCGGTCCCTGCTTTGATGCACCTGTACTGACCTTGCCTTCTGGATGATAGCGGGGTGAACAGGCAGTGGCTCGGGTGGTTGTTGTCCTTGATGATCTTTATGGCCTTCCTGTGACATCGGGTGGTGTAGGTGTCCTGGAGGGCAGGTAGTTTGCCCCCAGTGATGCGTTGGTGCAGACCTCACTACCCTCTGGAGAGCCTTACGGTTGTGGGCGGAGCAGTTGCCGTACTAGACGGTGATACAGCCCGACAGGATGCTCTCGATTGTGCATCTGTAGAAGTTTGTGAGTGCTTTTGGTGACAAGCCAAATTTCTTCAGCCTTCTTCAGCCTCCTGCCTCCTGCGCTGCTGCGCCTTCTTCACGACGCTGTCTGTGTGGGTGGACCAATTCAGTTTGTCCGTGATGTGTACGCCGAGGAACTTAAAACTTACTACCCTCTCCACTACTGTCCCATCAATGTGGATAGGGGGGTGCTCCCTCTGCTGTTTCCTGAAGTCCACAATCATCTCCTTTGTTTTGTTGACGTTGAGTGTGAGGTTATTTTCCTGACACCACACTCCGAGGGCCCTCACCTCCTCCCTGTAGGCCGTCTCGTCGTTGTTGGTAATCAAGCCTACCACTGTAGTGTCGTCCGCAAACTTGATGATTGAGTTAGAGGCGTGCATGGCCACGCAGTCATGGGTGAACAGGGAGTACAGGAGAGGGCTCAGAACGCACCATTGTAGGGCCCAAGTGTTGAGGATCAGCGGGGTGGAGATGTTGTTACCTACCCTCACCACCTGGGGGCGGCCCGTCAGGAAGTCCATTACCCAGTTGCACAGGGCGGGGTCGAGACCCAGGGTCTCGAGCTTGATGACGAGTTTGGAGGGTACTATGGTGTTAAATGCTGAGCTGTAGTCGATGAACCACATTCTCACATAGGTATTCCTCTTGTCCAGATGGGTTAGGGCAGTATGAAGTGTGGTTGAGATTGCATCGTCTGAGGACCTATTTGGGCGATAAGCAAATTGGAGTGGGTCTAGGGTGTCAGGTAGGGTGGAGGTGATATGGTCCTTGACTAGTCTCTCCAATCACTTCATGATGACGGAAGTGAGTGCTACGGGGCGGTATTCGTTTAGCTCAGTTACCTTAGCTTTCTTGGGAACAGGGACAATGGTGGCCCTCTTGAAGCATGTGGGAACAGCAGACTGGGATAAGGATTGATTGAATATGTCCGTAAACACACCAGCCAGCTGGTCTGCGCATGCTCTGAGGACACGGCTGGGGATGCCGTCTGGGCCTGCAGCCTTGCGAGGGTTAACACGTTTAAATGTTTTCCTCACTTTGGCTGCAGTGAAGGAGAGTCCGCAGGTTTTGGTTGTGGGCCGTGTCAGTGGCACTGTATTGTCCTCAAAGCGGGCAAAAAATTGATTTAGTCTGCCTTGGAGCAAGACATCCTGGTCCGTGACGGGGCTGGTTTTCTTTTTGTAATCCGTGATTGACTGTAGACCCTGCCACATACCTCTTGTGTCTGAGCCGTTGAATTGTGACTCTACTTTGTCTCTATACTGACGCTTAGCTTGTTTGATTGCCTTGAGGAGGGAATAGCTACACTGTTTGTATTCGGTCATGTTTCCGGTCACCTTTCCCTGGTTAAAAGCAGTGGTTCGAGCTTTCAGTTTCACTCGAATGCTGCCATCAATCCATGGTTTCTGGTTTGGGAATGTTTTAATCGTTGCTATGGGAACGACATCATCAATGCACTTTCTAATGAACTCGCTCACCGAATCAGCGTATTCGTCAATGTTGTTGTTGGACGCAATGTGGAACATATCCCAGTCCGCGTGATTGAAGCAGTCTTGAAGCTTGGAATCAGATTGGTCGGACCAGCGTTGAACAGACCTGGAGCTTCTTGTTTTAGTTTCTGTCTGTAGGCAGGAAGCAACAAAATTGAGTCGTGGTCAGCTTTTCTGAAAGGAGGGTGGGGGCCTTGTATGCATCGCGGAAGTTAGAATAGCAATGATCCAAGGTTTTACCAGCCCTGGTTGCGCAATCGATACGCTTATACAATTTAGGGAGTCTTGTTTTCAGATTAGCCTTGTTAAAATCCCCAGCTACAATGAATGCAGCCTCAGGATATGTGGTTTCCAGTTTGCAAAGAGTCAAATAAAGTTTGTTCAGGGCCATCGATGTGTCTGCTTGGGGGGGAATATATACGGCTGTGATTATAATTGAAGAGAATTCCCTTGGTAGATAATGCGGACGACATTTTATTGTGAGGAATTCTAAGTCAGGTGAACAGAAGGACTTGAGTTCCTGTATGTTGTTGTGGTCACACCATGTCTCGTTAATGCAGGCATACGCCCCCGCCCCTCTTCTTACCAGAAAGATGTTTGTTTCTGTCGGCGCGATGCGTGAAGAAACCAGCTGGCTGCACCGATTCCGTTAGCGTCTCTCGAGTGAGCCATGTTTCCGTGAAGCAAAGAACGTTACAATCTCTGATGTCCCTCTGGAATGCTACCCAACAATAACAGCCACCATAAAAGCAGCGTTACCCATGCAGAGCAAGGGGAGCAACTGACGTTTGAAACGCTATTAGCGTGCGCTAACTAGCTAGCCATTTCACTTCGGTTACACCAGCCTCATCTAGGGAGTTGATAGGCTTGAAGTCATAAACAACGCAATGCGTGACGCACAACGAAGAGCTGCTGGCAAAACGCACGAAAGTGCTCTAATTAATCGGCCATTCCGATTAATTGGTCGACCTCTAATCCATACTACCGTGCTTCACACTCTCATGCTCAGAGGACATTCTTTTGAGTACATTTTTGCGAGGCCGAGAGTGTAGACAATGCATAAAACATTACATTAGAGAAGCTCTCCCCCTACTATGTGACCTCACGCTGCACCTCCCCATTCACTGAACCTTCTTCCAGCCAGGACAATAGCAACAATAGAGACAAATCAAGATATACAGTGTATTCGGAAAGTATTCAGACCCCTTGACTTTTTCCACATTTTGTTACATTACAGCCTTAACCTAAAATGGATTTAAAAAAAACTATCCTCAGCAATATACACACAATACCCCATAATGACAAAGCGAAAACCATTTTTTAGAAATGTGTGCAAATAATAAATATGTTATTTACCTACGTATTCAGACCCTTTGCTATGAGACTCGAATTTGAGCTCAGGTGCATCTTGTTTAGGTTGATTATCCTTGAGATGTTTCTACAACTTGATTGAAGTCCACCTGTGGTAAATTCAATAGATTCAACATGATTTGGAAAGGCACACACACGTCTATATAAGGTCTCAAAGTTGACAATGCATGTAAGAGTAAAAACCAATCCATGAAGTTGAAGGAATTGTCCGTAGAGCTCTGAGATAGGATTGTGTCGAGGCACAGATCTGGGGAAGGGTACCAAAACATTTCTGCATTATTGAACATCCTAAAGAACACAGTGGCCATCATTCTAAAATGGAAGAAGTTAGGAACCACAAAGACTCTTCCTAGAGCTGGCCACCCAGCCAAACTGAGCAATTGGGGGAGAAGGGCCTTGGTCAGACATGACCAATAACTCGATGGTCACTCTGACAGAGCTCTAGAGTTCCTCTGTGGAGATTGGTGAACCTTTCAGAAGGACAACCATCTCTGCAGCACTCCATCAATCAGGTAGATTGGCCAGACGGAAGCCACTCCTCAATAAAAGGCACATGACAGCTTGCTTCGAGTTTGCCAAAAGGCTCCTAAAGACTCTCAGGCCATGAGAATCTTGGATTCTCTGGTCTGATGAAACCATGATTGTGATCCACTATGCTCTTGATAAGAAGTCTCCTTGTGTGTCTGTCTTTATTGATTTGTCAAAGGCTGTGGACCATGCTGTGTTAGTGCAATGTCTAACATGTTGTGGAATTACTGGTCATGCTTTAGATTGGTTTATAAATTACCTATCAAATCATACACAATGTGTAATGGCGGGTGTTCCACAAGGTTCTGTTTTGGGCCCACTGTTGTTCATTTTGTGTGAATGTTCATTTTTATGCAGATTATACTGTTCTTTATTCAAGTGGTAGTAGTTTATCTTTAGCTTTTGAAAATGCCCAAAGAGCATTTAACGTCATACAACAGAATCTGTATGATTTAAAGCTGGTTCTAAATTCGGGGTAAAACAAAATGCATGGTATTTTCAAATGGTAGGCATGTTACTAATCATGTCATTGCTACATTGACTGGACGTACTATAGAGCAAGTTAAAGTGTACAAATATTTGGGTGTGTGGGCTGATGATAAGCTGAGCTTCACTGTGCATGTAGAGAACTTGATAAGGAAGCTCAAGCTGAGAATAGGTTTTTATTACCGGCATAAGGATTGGTTTTCTTTGGAGGCCAGCAAAAAGCTGGTACGGTGTACGTTACATTACAGCGCTGTTGGCTGGTCGTCATTGACCTTGCGTCATTGACCTACACTGATTTACAAGGCCATATTGGGTAAAATTCAATTTTCTCTGTTCTTTTTTTAGTCATGTCGGTAAATAAATATCAATTACGGTCCCATTCTCAGATGTTCTAACAGTACCAAAAATTAGAACAGGTCATGGTAGAAATAGTTTTAGTTACTTAGCTCCGTGGTCCTGGAATTCTCTCCTGAACATTTACAAATTTGATGATCTAGTTTCGTTGGTGGAGTTTAAACAATTGATCGATGTATATATATCATAGAAGAGTGTAATTATCTTTAGGACAGCTGTTTTTAGTTAAGACTTTCATGTTTTTAATGTAATATGTAATTGTTGTACTGTATAGGTGTTTATAGTTTTGTTTAACACTTCTTATGGCTGCAGGGGCAGTATTGAGTAGCTTGGATGAATAAGGTGCCCAGAGGTGCCCAGAGTAAATGGCCTGCTCCTCAGTTGCTAATATATGCATATTATAAGTACATTTGGATAGAAAACACTCTGAAGTTTCTAGAACTGGTTGAATGATGTCTGTGAGTATAACAGAACTCATATGGCAGGCAAAAACCGGAGAAAAAATCCAAACAGGAAGTGGGAAATCTGAGGTTTGTAGTTTTTGAACTTAGCCCTATCAAATACACAGTGGGATATGGTTCAAGTTACACTTCCTAGGGCTTCCACTAGATGTCAACCGTCTTTAGAAAATTGAATGAGGCTTCTACTGTGATGTGGGGCCAGATGAGAGCTCTTTGAGGCAGTGGTCTGGCAGAGAGTCAGGTCCTGGTCACGCGCATTTCACATGAGAGCGACCTGAGCTCCATGGCTTTTCTACAGACAATGGAATTTTCCAGTTGGAACGTTAATGAAGATTTATGATAAAAACATCCTAAAGATTGATTCTATACTTAGTTTGAAATGTTTCTACAACCTGTAATATAACTTTTTTATCTTTTCGTCCGACGTTCGGCTGGACCTGCACGGGTGTTTGGATTTGTGTACCAAACGCCCTAACAAAAGTAGCTACTTGGACATAAATAGTGGACATTATCAAACAAATCAAACATTTATTGTGGAACTAGGATTCCTGGGAGTGCATTCTGATGAAGATCATCAAAGGTAAGGGAATATTTATAATTTTATTTCTGATTTCTGTTGACTCCAACATGGCGGATAATTGTATTTTTTGTCTCACACTTTTTCTGATAGAAAATAGATTTAGATAGATTTTCTGTGTTCACAATCATGCTTAAACCACATCAGGGGATGACTTTCGAGGTCTGTGAATGTTTTTCTATATATTCTAAATATATATATATATTTTTGAGTGTAGTTGCCCTTTAATTCAGTAAGCATGCCCTGCACTGTTGTTTGGTTAGAGGGTTTTCTGTAGCGCAGTAATTGCACATTTGATGATTATGTGTTCCATACAGTGATTCACATTGTGGCAGCCAATGGATTGGGTGGAGTAAAAAGCCACTCCGTATTATTCAGAGCCCCATGAAGTGACACCATATATACCTTCTACAGACCCTATGGAGTACTCCTTCAATAATTTTACTGGGGCACCCAGAATAGTTTTTGCTCTATAAGCCAATATATGGCATTGGTAGCAGTGATTAGCAATGGGGCCATTTATATGACCTTGGATTTGTTTTACAACCCACAGTTAACGCAAATGTCACAACAAAATATGGAATGAATGTTAATGTTTAGACAATTATTTTTCATATATAATTAATAAATACAGGTTGTTGATACTTTTATACTATTACGTGGGGGACTTTTATTTTGAAAAGTTTCGAAATTCCATGACCCAGAAGTACTCACAAATGCTGATACTCAACTATTCTAAAGGACAGTTTTATTGCTTCTTTAATCAGTAAAACAGTTTTCAGCTGTGCAAACATAATTGCAAAAGAGTTTTTTAATGATCAATTTGCCTTTTAAAATTATAACCTTGGATTAGCTAACACAATGTGCCATTGGAACACAGGAGTGACGGTTGCTGATAATGGGCCTCTGTACGCCTATGTTGATATTCCATAAAAAATCTGCCGTTTCCAGCTACAATAGTCATTTACAACATTAACAGTGTCTACACTGTATTTCCCATCAATATGATGTTATTTTAATGGACAAAAAAATGTGCTTTTCTTTCAAAACAAGGACATTTCTAAGTGACCCCAAACTTTTGAACAGTAGTGTATGTGTTATGAATGACTAAAGGTGACTTACTTTATAGTAAGTACAGCGTCATATTATATAAGGCATTTATGCATGTGTTATGATTGACCAACGGTATCTGACTTAAAAATTAAGTAATGCGTCATGCAATATAGAGTCTTTATCGCTGTGTTATGAATGGCCGAAGGTGTCTTACTTCAAACAATCTATTACAGGACACTACATAAAATGTCAATAAATAGGTTATTAATGTTCTGCTGATTTATGAAGGTTCTCTCATGATCCACTGTAGGGTGTGAGAGGTATTTAAATGGGTTTATGTACCTGTGAAGCTTGTGTGTCTGTCAGAGCCAAGATGATTTGGAGTACCAGGTATTCCTCTTTTGTTCCCATGCTGGAGACCAGGGCTTGATTACAACCTGTTACAATGGTGCCAATATTTTGTGGCTAATCTTTCAGTGGGGGAATGGGTGAATGTGTCAAAGACCTGACTGGGCCCAGCACCGTCCGTATGGCTTGTTTTTGTTGTGTGCGTGTTTGTATACTGAGGAATATGTAACTTGGTTCCAGAAGAAATACACTTCTAACATCTTTAGGTTGGGGGCTTTCATCAAGGTAAAGTGTTTATTGGTGTAACGTCATCTAGCCAACTGGACACAACTGTGTGAAGCATTGGAGTCAACATCACTTTGGAACACTCAACACCTTGTACAGTCCATGCCCCGACGAATTGAGGATTTTCTGAGGGCAAACATGTAAAATACCGTCAAATACTGCCATACCATCAAAAATGGGGGAAAAAACTCATAGGCTGCATTTACACAGGTAGCCCAATTCTGATCTTCAGATCAGCTCTGAAAAAGATCTGATGTGAAAAGAGCTGATGTGATTGGTCAAAAGGCCAATTAGTGAAGAAAACAATCTGAATTGGGCTACCTGTGTAAACGCAACCATATTCAAATTATGCCTGCTTCTCAGAGCTGATTACATTGCTGAGCCTGGGGAGAGTACAGTAACCTTAGTCTACCACATCATTGCATCTGTGTATTGTTACTAACTGCAAGAGTGATCACTCCTTTTGGGGGGTAATCCTGTTCTCAAACTCCTAGTGGTTCAGTAAGTGATATGGCAAGATAGTAGAGTTGGTACTGTACAGCAGGGACTCTACTATTTGAGAAGGATTTCCGAGGTGGGAAAGGTCCGGATGGATATTTTTCATTGATCGGCATAGTAACAAACCGTCACATGCGACCCCAAACTGTTCACACCCCTCTTGTTGGCGTAAAGAAAATGTTGCCGTTAACTAGGATCTTTTCCTACAACTCTACACATTTTCACATGGGGTGGAGAGACACTGTTGCAGTTTTAAGCTAATTACATGCAATTCTACACATTTTGTCATGCGTTATGTGTGTTCCAATGGAGGCTGCTGAGGATGGCTCATAATAATAGCTGGAGTGGAGTAAATGGAATAGTATTAAATAAATCAAAGCTTTTATTCCCAGTGGGTCAGAAGTTTACATACACTCAATTAGTATTTGGTAGCATTGTCTTTAAATTGCTTAAATTTAGTCAAACGTTTTGGGTAGCCTTCCACAAACTTCCCAGAATAAGTTGGTGAATTTTGGCCCATTCCTCCTGACAGAGCTGGTGTACCTGAGTCAGGTTTGTAGGCCTCCTTGCTCACGCACGCTTTTTCAGTTCTGTCAGTTCAGGGCTTTGTGATGGCCACTCCAATACCTTGACTATGTTGTCCTTAAGCCATTTTTCCACAACTTTGGAGGTATGCTTGGGGTCATTGTCCATTTGGAAGACCCATTTGCAACCAGGCTTTAACTTCCTGACTCACCCAACTTGAGATTTTGCTTCAATATATCCACATAATTTTCCAACCTCATGATGGCATCTTTTTTGTGAAGTGCACCAGTCCCTCCTGCAGCAAAGCACCCCATAACATGATGCTGCCACCCCAGTGCTTCACGGTTGGGATGGTGTTCTTCGGCTTGCAAGCCTCCCCCTTTTTCCTCCAAACGTAACGATGATCATTATGGCCAAACAGTTCTATTTTTGTTTCATCAGACCAGAGGACATTTCTCCAAAAAGTACGATCTTTGTCTCCATGTGCAGTTGCAAACCATAGTCTGCCTTTTTTATGGCGGTTTTGGAGCAGTGACTTCTTCCTTGCTGAGCGGCCTTTCAGGTTATGTCGATATAGGACTCGTTTTCCTGTGGATATAGATACTTTTCTACCTGTTTCCTCCAGCATCTTCACAAGGTCCTTTGCTGTTGTTCTGGGTTTGATTTGCACTTTTCGCACCAAAGTACGTTCATCTCTAGGAGACAGAACACGTCTCCTTCCTGAGCGGTATGATGGCTGCGTGGTCCCATGGTGTTTATACTAGCGTACTATTGTTTGTACAGATGAACATGGTACCTTCAGGCGTTTGGCAATTTCTCCCAATGATGAACCAGACTTGTGGAGGTTTACAATTTGTTTTCTGAGGTCTTGGCTGATGTCTTTAGATTTTCCCATGATGTCAACTAAAGAGGCACTTAGTTTGAAGCTAGGCCTTGAAATTCATCCACAGGTACACACCCAATTGACTCAAATGATGTCAATTAGCCTATCAGAAGCATCTAAAGCTATTATATAATTTTCTGGAATTGTCCAGGCTGTTTAAAGGCACAGTCACCTTAGTGTATGTAAACTTCTGACCCACTGGAATTGTGATACAATGAATTAAGTGTGTTGGAAAAATTACTTATGTCATGCACAAAGTAATGTCCTAACCGACTTGCCAAAACTATAGTTTGTTATCAAGAAATTGATCAAAAACAAATGTTATTGACTCCAACCTAAGTGTATGTAAACTTTCGACTTCAACTGTAAATTCAGTCAGGCCCAGGCGGCCATATTATTGTGAAAGGCGGAGCAGGGAAGCCAACACGGGTCTCCGGGGTGAAAGGCGAACATCCTACGCATCGCGCCAATAGGGTTAATCCACTTGGTGGGAATTAATACCTGGCTCTTAAAGTCAGGATTTTTACAATATGCTATGCTCTGTGATATTGACATCTTTGTCTAGAATGCTTAACCCCAACCACCACAACCTTCATTTCAATATCAGCACGCGATCGGAATGTCGTTCCTTAGCTCTTCCTATCAGATCTAATAAAGGTACTGCCACAAAGGTGAGTGCCATAATTGATTAAAAACCATCATGTTTTTCGCCTGGGCTGAATGCTGGACGTGTGTAGGCATCAAAGTTGTGCAGCACGCCACGCACCGGCACTATTTCATCCTGGTTAATGAGCAAACGGTGAGAGTGCTTCTGGGTCACCATGGGAACATGCCCGGCGAGGTTACTTCAAAGGCGGGATAATGACGGATTAAGTTTAAATCAAGGCAATGGTTTAGTCCCTGCATTACATTTCCCGTTGTCATTGTGCATTTGATTAACAAATCATTGCAATATGATCTGGTAAAATGTATCCGGTGTCATTTTCCTTGTCCATCTTACTCTACTATCCAGATTACTGGTAGACAGACTGGGCAGTAGGTATTTTATAAAGCTCTGATAATGGTGATGAAATATCCTTTCATTATAGCCCTATATCTCTTTGGTGTATTCATATTTTAATGTAATGCTGTCCTCACTTCCTTAATTGCCTCTTATGGAGGTGTTGTCAAAATGATAGGGACAGGGCAGAAGTGGATTCAAAATGGCTGTCTCCCTCTTCATCCACTCCAGTTTCCAGTTTGTTTTAGTGCTCCTCTATCCAAGAGGAGTGGCTGTCAGCAGGAGAATATAAATAGGTGATATATGGGATATATATCTCCTTCAGTTTATAACCCTGACCATCTCTCCCATCGGCTATTCCAGACTCCTTCTCGTCAAAGGTATGTGCTGAGATCACTCACTGTACCTGCAGGTATGAGACCACTTAAGACCATAAATGAAGCTGAAAAGATTTATGCACCTGTAGGCTATCCAAGTGCACTCCAGCAGAGAGACACTCTTGTCAGCACACACCCCAAATTATATTAGGGAGGGTATACATTAGAAGGAGTAAATAGTGTCTCTCTGGATAAGGATTTAACCAAGTGGTTGTTTATGACACGTCTCGATAAAGTGCCGATAACGATTATGGATTTAAGCGTTTGTTCTGACAAAGGTCAAGAAGGGGTCAAGGTTTTGTATGACAGCTCTTAAATATTGGGGGCCGATAATCTGTATCAGCCACAATAATAATGTTTACATTTATGCCTGTAAACCATGGCAACAGCAAATATAATCCAGGATACATGCGTTATTATTAAGATCAACAGTATGTCAGTATCCGTGTCGGCATATTCGATCGTTTTAGTTTAGCTGTGATTAGTGGAGGTTGTAGCAGCTGAGATTGGGCAGTCTACTCCACCCCCTGGCCAGAGGGGGGAAATCAGGCTCATTTAGCTGCAGGCTCTGAGGTGGCTCTCATTTCACCTGAGTTCTCCAATGTTTAATTGGCCTCATTATGTGATTAACTTAGCAAATGTACCTCTTCCCCTCAAGGGCACAGCGTTTAACAGTAGCAGACCAAGAGGCTTCCCAAAGTCTCCATCATACAAACCACAGTGTCAGCATGTGTAGAAGAGCTGCCGTTGGACATTGGAACTGAAGTTTGAGGAACATTTCCAAGGTCTCAGCAATATTGTTTTGGACGTGTGGCTACAGTAGCACTAATGAGTTTGACTCTCAATTCCCAATGGCTTAACTCTATGATAAATGTGTTATGTCAACCAAATAACCAATAACAAACATAAAATAACTGCACTACTAGTTGGAGCTTTGGCTAGTTTGATATTCTGAAGGACAGTATGTTCTGTACTGTAATACAAATGTCTTCTGGCCCTATGGATCGTGTAGTATTGTATTTATGTAGTGTGTTGGTTTAGGATGTTTGCTCTATTACAGTCATCATAACAAAGGACAAACACTACAGTAGTGTCAATGGCACCCCTAAACCGTCAAAATCTAAACACACCATCTTGTCAAGGATCCTTGAAAGGCTGCAGTCTTGTCTGCCTTTGGTGCTGATGCATATTGTTTTTTTTTCTCCTTTGGGGAATACAACAAATGAATGGTAGATGAAAAACAAAGGGCATGATATTAATCTGTGTTGAATTCATCATTGAATTCTCCAAGTCCTCTGTGAATTCCCTGACAACCAGATGGAATGGCAGGGCTAAAGTGCCAATTTAACCGGTTCACTTCTTATTTTTCCGGCAAAGTCATTGGGCCACTTCCTGTTTTAATGACCACTGGCAGACCTCTGTTGAAAGCCCAACGATGGGGGCTGGAAGAGCACGGCTTTACAAATGGGATCCGTCATTTTTCATGCACAGGGTGACGTCTACCCGACAGCCAATTTCGCTCCGATAGCTTCTCTCCAGGATCATTGATATCTGCATTAGAGACCTTTGTTAAAAGGTCTCATCTAAATGCATTGGAAAAATGCCTTGCTCTCCTGTGTACTTCCTGCTGAAAAAAGCAACGGGTTGGTTGTGTGTGTGCGCTCGCAGCGCTGAGATTTGTCCGACGTGGCTTTGTCTACATTAATGTTAGCACTGTGACAAAGCAATATGGTGTCGCTGAACCCGGGCGCTAAACAACTGTAGGAAAGCAACAGGAAAAACAAAACATATGGGCTTTTAGAGGGTTCTTACAGCAGTGCATTCAGGTACATTTTACCGGTGTATCGTCAACAATGAATTGAAGGAAAATGCCATGCCTGTTATTGTATAAAAATTGCTCAAACATTTACATGTACAGCACAGAGAGTAATATGCATATATGAGTTAGTCAAAGTATGAGGGTAAATGCAGACAAAACATAACAATGAGGCAGTCTTTGAAAAAAGATTATAATTGACATGGAAAAATAAGGCTTCAAACAAATATTAATATGCTCAGCGTCTTAAATGTGACTTTGGTTTGAATAGCTCTCCATGAACCAAAACCCTACAGAAGCACTTATTTCTATTTGACTAAACCCTATCTCAAAAGTATCTTCATATAGTAGCCCATGCTTGACAATTACTCTGCCTTTCCCTCTGATCCTTAATGCGTTACTTGCTATTACTGCCTTTCTATCTCCCAGAGCTGCACGAGAAGTGATCAAGTGTTCACCTGCGTTGTAAGGTAATAATGTCACCGTCTATCCACCATCTCTTCTCCTCTGTGACAAAACATTTGGCTTAATTTCCCCTCTAATCAAAGCGCCGCAGAGCTTCAAGGGGCCTCACTAATGCACTCAATTTGAAATGGCCCCAACCTCTCTGCCCACTAATGTAGCCACTGTAAAATACCACATAAAAACCTCAGACCTGCTTTCAGGCAATCCAGTAAACCAGTTATATATAGGATACAAATGTATGTCGAACACTTCATTAGGATGTAATAGGTAGTTGGGCTATATCTTCTGGCACACTTGGAAGATATATTAAGAATAGTAATTAACAAACCTGATAATTCAGAGTATCTTGAAATGGACTAATAATGTGGTGCTGGAGGACATCCCCGCTGTAGGGTTCCATAGGGACCCCATTAAGGGCCTCTTCAATAAAATATTTTACGTTTCTATAGTTGTGCCATTTGTACAGTTTGGCCATATTATCCCTCTCACAACAATACTGAAATCCACTTTCAAATGTCATTGCAGTAAATATTGTATTTGGACCATATTCATATTATCACAATGGCTAATTGTTACATAGACGGTAGTTTTAGTTTGTCCAACGTTTACAATTTCACTGGGGCCGTCTGTCATTGACGTTCACGTTCTTGAAGGAAGAATTTGACAACTTGACAAAAGCTGTTATCAGAATGCGTGAGATCCTGTCGGTGTTTCTGTCACAAAAATGGAAAATGTGTCAATGGTTACCAACATCAAGCATCTATTTGATAGACAATAAATGGAAGATAAAAATACACAAAATACATCAAAGGAAAGCATAAAGTATGCAATTTTCTCCCCCTTCTATTTGAAATATAAATATCAGAAGCACTCAACTACTTTATCATGTGAGGCGGAAATTTCTTCTTTTTTTTTTACAGCCACAACTCCAACAGAGAACACCCAAACCCCAAAACATGGAGAAAGATTGGATGAGAAATCAGTGCAAGGGTCACTGACAAAAGAAATAGGTTTTTATGCAGAGCGTGTGCTTCAATACACAACACTCCCAACAGCTCTGTACCAAAGTAAAGGCACAGCCTTACAGCTATTTCCTACCCCTCATTATTCCTCATAAATCCCAAACTAGTCCAGACCACTGCCTCTGACAACATGACTGATGAGTTTTCTGTCGTGAATGTCAAGAGAAATGGTCTCCCGCACCTTATCTCCCCCATTTCTTCATTGTGTGTGAGACTTTGGGTTTATGGATAAATACAGCCGTTGCAATGAACATTACTCGGTGATAATGAAGGTTACGTTGATGTTGCTGTCAGGTTCTTACCAGCAGGCAAACCCCTGTGCAGAGATGTGGAGACATTGTCCATTCAGGCATTTCCCTTGCTTTTATCTGGAGCCCAGGGATAAATAAGCATATTTATACATATTTATATATTTACATTGTGTCAACGTGATGATTGCCTTATCTAGCACCGCCTTTACTCATGAATAGAAATGTCAAGAGGTAATCAAGTCACATAGCGCCTTTATCAATGCTATTCCTGTACGAGAAATTGCATATTGAAAGCATTTTCCCCTTCTTTCCCACTTTGGACAAATGTTCCAGATCCTTGCAAGTTTTGCTCAACTTTGCTATGCAAATAATCCTACATCTTCACTATCCGTTATCGTCATAGCTAGTCTGTGTAGATCATTATGCTTGAGCTAAACACGAGATGAACATTTTAGATGAAATGAGATGAACATCTCTTTACTTAAAGATTTACTCAGCACAACACAGTAGCTCAACCCATGTTTTGTTTTGAAAATCTGACTGATTCACGAGCACCTGATCAAAGAGGGCTGTAGTCTTCGAAAGCTATTGTAGGGATTTTACTTATTCCCCTTCACCCTTTGCAGCAACAGCCTCTCAGCGGAGCCTACGGATAATGAGGGCTGAGCCAGGTTTTAGCAATGGCTATTAGCCCCAGCAATTGCACATTTATGAAAGCTTTATCAAGCATTTACAGCTTGGTTTCATCAGACAGCTTTCCTTTGAGATTAGTCTCCGATACCCTTGTTAGATGGCAGTCTGCACAGATCAGTTTTCCCGCTGTTTCCCCTCCTCCCTGAAAGAAAGTCCTCCTCGGCTCTTAGGTTCTACTTCTGGGGCCCTGTTACACAACTGATACGAATCAGGGTAAAAGCGTTTGTTTACTGTGATGAGCGAGGAGAGACAGCGAGAGACAGAGAGAGCGTGCAGCTCACCGCTGTGGTAAATCAGCGTTTGTTTACTGAGAAAAAAAGAGAGCGAGACAGAGAGGGAGAGACAGAGAGAGACTGAGGGAGTGCAGCTCAGCGCTGTGGTAAATGTCAAGGATGATGAGGTCGGTCAGGCTGGCAGCGCTGTTGCCATTACGGCAGCAGTCGTCTTCGCATGGCATCATCACAAACTCTGACAAAACGCAGTAAGACCCAGTAACGCATGCTTTAGAGACTTGCTCCTCCGAACCCCGCTGTGTTTCACCGGGAAATTAGATACACATGTTATCTTTGAGAACATCCTCCTTCATCGCCCTGCTGCCAGCGTCGGGAGTAGGTAAGGGCCAGGTGCCCCACTGTGCTGTTGTTAAATCAATGAGCAAAGGACTTAGGATTTGGAATGTTGTTGAAAACTTTTTACTTTGTGGTTAGATGAGTACTTCTGAAACTAAGTCGACAAAACACATTCAGAAAACACGTTCTTTGTATGGCAGTATGGTATTGTCTTCTAAAAATTCACTAAAGGGCCTAGAGTAGCCTACAATATTGTGCAACTTCAACTTGTGCGGTCAAGCAAGCATAAAAGGACAAGTTACTTCAAAGAAAGGACACAGGAAAATAAGAACAAGACGTGTTTGACCTCACTATGGCACATACAAGACAGTAAACATGCCTTCGCAACATTACATAAGGGAGCTGCTACAGCCAGGCTCTCTGTCTGTTTGCTGAGCCTTGTGTGTGTATGATTCTTTCATGAGCTGTGTGCTGGCTGGCCTCTCGCACGCGCACATCTCATTGAGCACTTCATCAATAGCCGTCATCTCCCAAGTCATCCTCCAAAGTAGCCCACCATTCTGAGTCTGCCCCATAATCCATCACCATAGGGTTATTTGGATTTGCATTAGACGCTAAGAGGATCTTCTTTTACCGTAAGGTGACTTAAAGGATTGTTTTAAGGACCTTCAGTACGCAGTTTCATAAGCACAAGACCTGCTTTATTAAAATCTATACAATACAGCCTGAGGTCCTGAGGCGGCCTGGTAACAGGTGAAAGAGGACGTGTGGAGAATCCTAGTTTTCCCATCTAGTTCTCCCACCCAAAGGCAATTTCAGTGTTTAGATTTTTCTGATTGTTTTGTAAAATTGTTTTTTATTAGTGTTTTTCTCCAGCTCCTGTATGTATTTGCTTTCGGTTGACAAAGGTAATTTATGGCATTTACTCCTTGGAGGAGAGTGTTTATAAGGTGTTTCTAAAGCTGACCTACTCCAGACTGCAGAGAAAGCAAGTAGACTGGTGGAGTGAGTGCACTGGTGGCTTGGGATTGTACTTTGTGAGTTTATCTGAAGTAAACACTAATTGTATTCTCTGGGCAAAGTCTATAAAGGCATTCTTCCAAGTGATTGTTCTATGTAGTTTGTGAGTTTATCTGAAAGAGCACTGATCGCATTGCAGACGTAACGCCTGTATACAGTCTATTTGAGTGAATATTTTGTTTTCAATGTACTCTCAGTTCTCTACAACACAGCAGTCTCAGCAGATATACATACACTAATCTGTTGACCCGACACAGTTAAAGAAACTGTTTGAGAAAAGATTTTTGAAATAGTAATTGGAGGTCAATGGAAACAAATGCTTAAATAGTCATTGGTAAGTTGCTCCGCCACCTCTACAGAACCTAACCCTACAGAGAGTAGAGTAGAGGAACAGCCATACAGGCTGCCTGTCAATCAGCCAGCGTTTTGCCTGCATCGCCCCTTAATTTAATCACTGTTTAATTACTGCCGTCCCCGGAGGGGTCGTTCTGCTGGGTTCGGTTACTGAGCTTTTCCTTCTTCCTCTCTTCCCTCTCCTCATCTCCTCAGTCTCTCGGCGCGTATTTAGCCCTCGGACACTCTGAAGCAGGTCACTCGTTCTCGAAAGCCTCAGCAGTATTTCAACCTTACCTCGGGGCCTCAGCACATCTGCTGATGATAATGTCAAGGGCAAGCACATATGCATAAATGGGATGAGAGTTGCCTGCGGGAGTGTAGAGGAGGCAACTTTAGCTAGCCCGGCGAGCACATGCAGGAAAAAGCTTGGAAACATCTTGTACTAGCTCCACGACTTCCACTTCTACCTTCTCCACCCCTTTTCCACTCAAAATCAAATCAAATCGAATTCTTCCTCCACTCTCACGTGCGAGGATGATGTACTACGACATCCTCGAGCTCTACAAATCATCCACTTACAATCACTGCTGAAAGGCCAAAGTGGGGGATGGGTGAGGGGAACAGGTTCCAGGGGAGAACTACTGCCCCCTCTCATTGAGGGCTCCCGAGTGGCATAGCAGTCTAAGGCGCTGCACCGCAGCACTTGAGGTGTCACTACAGACACCCTGGTTCAACTCCAGGCTGTATCACAACCGGCCGTGATTGGGAGTCCCATAGGGCAGCGCACAATTGGCCCAGGTTTGGCCGGTGTAGGCCGTCATTGTAAGAATTTGTTCTTAACTGACTTCTCTAGTTAAATATATATTTTTTTAAAGCCATTGAAGTCCAAGGCCAACTGTGGTACTGCAGGCATTGTTAGCAGAAAACAGGATCCCCCATTATAATGAATGGGAAAATGTCAATCTTTGTGTAAATTAAAAGACAATCATGGTACCAATAATTGCTTCTAATACATCAGATGTATGTCCTTGAACCGATTATTTAAAAATCGCACACAGAATAAGTTATAAGGATAATTTAGTTTCTCATGGCAGCCTGCATTATCCCGGGCGAACTTCAACTTGAGCACTCAATGAGAGGGGGCAGCACTGAGCTAGCCTCAAACATGGCATGTTATGTCTCCATGAGACGCCATCGTAACTGACTTATTTTGGCGACAATGCGTTATTGAGTCTTCACATAGGAATGAATGCGGTCACGTGATCGATGGCTTTGTCCATTCATATATTAAGTCATTAATATGTTCATATACCGGTACTGTATAATACGACCATTTCTACACCAAACACAGTGCACATGTTGAAGCTGGATTAACAGCTCCACCACGGTATCATACATACACAGCCATTGCGCCAGGGGAATAACTGACGTTTAGCTATTAAACTACAGCAATCAATATAAATGTAGCATGGTAATGATCGTGCAATGGAGGTATAACTCTCCAGTGCCCTGCCTCTTCCCCTCCTGCTGCTGCGATAGTAAACTACACGCTCCCCACAGGCTCAGAGGGAACACTATGGGCCTCTACTGAGGATTACGACAAGGATACACACAGTCAAAAGAGGCTGTTTAGAGAGCATAGTTTGTAAGTGGAAGTGCCTGTGAGTGCGTGTTCCTCCTTAGACCTAGGGAAGGCAGCAGGGGGACATTAGAGTGTGTTAAGGATGTAAATGAGACAAACAGAGTGAACGCATCGAGGGTTGTGTGTGTGTGTGTGAGTGACAGATAGATGAGATGCGGTCTCTGAGGAGAGGGACTGGGGTGATGACTATCACTCAGTGTGTGTGTGTGTGTGTGTGTGTGTGTGTGTGTAAACAGTTTTTTACATTTTAATTTAATTATTTTTCGGTTCTTTAGAACGGATGGATATGTCGTCAGAACATTGAAGCCTCAGTGTTTTGACATGTTTCATGCCTGATGCTTACTGACACACAGCGCAAAACATCTGCAGTGCTATTCTGTGAATCATTTGACGAGTTTTCCTAGTGGGATCATTTATTTCGATAACGATGTGAGAAAATAAGTGAATCATGTTAATAGTTAGCTAGATGCGTCGGAACCCCTGCCCCATTCCAATCTACATGACATCCCTTTAAGTCATTTTACATTTACAATGGCGAGGCCCACTTACTCTATTAATGCCCCCAAACTGGCTCCAGAATTGTGCCAAGCCTAATCCCGTTCGCCCAGTGAGCCAAAGCCTTTGTTTATGTCACCAAATGCATCGCCAGGGAGTCGAAGGCCCTTAATGCAATTGGCGACCTGCTGTCCCTGACGTTAACAAAGATGGAACATGTACAGGCAATGAAACCCTCACTTTTCTAATGCAATGAGATCTTATCCATCACGCCATTGTTTACAATCAGATCTAACAATCAAATTGAATCTCAATCAGAGGCTCAAGCGCCACGCCATCTCTGCAGCCTGCCGCCATCACTCCTCTGAATGGACGGGAAACAGAATTTAAATAAAGACTCTATATGTTAATGGTGAGGAGGGTTAGAGCTCCCTGGTGCTCTGCATTATATAGAAAGAGGGGAAGAGGAAGACCAGAGACCGGGTTAGAGGTCTCTGTGTCTCTTGTGAGTTGCAGAGCTTATGCAATATAAACGTTAAGACTTCATTCTGAATGCTTTACAAAGTGCATGACCAACATTTAACATGTTGACCTAAGCAGAAAATGTGGAACCCACCACAGTATGGTTTGGAGAGTGGCCACAAGAGGGGAGTAGCTGCACAGAGGACGGACCAAGGCCAGACAAAACAGCCCACCAAGGGGTTACAGACAGCTGGGATAGGAGGAAGAATTACGAAGAGCTATAACACATTATCATTCATTTCAGTTCCCTTTATGATTACGATTTTTTGCATCTCCTTTAAGGTGTCTATCATGTCTAATATAGATGGTGGAAAAAGGCAATGTAACATTGAATGGTATGAGCTTTTATATATAATAAGGATCCTGATCAAAGGTTCACATTACTCAGATGTAGCAAGGTTGCACTCAAGAGGTGGAACAAGTGCTCTCTAGCCCCATGCAGCTCACTAAATTGCCAGATCAGCTAATCAGAATTCAGCTGGAATACGAAGTTAGTTGAGAGTAATTGAAGACAGATTTCAGGGCATCCATCTGGATAGCTACCCCACTCCGTCTCTTTGCCGTAATTTGTGGTGAATCTTAATACTGTTTTCTTTTAATATAATATGTATAATAGCTGGCTTCCTTAAAATGAAGTCTAAAAGAGCTTTGGACGCATTGGGAAATATCTGAAGTACACTATCCATTTACTTTGTCCCTCTCCAAGGGTCTGGCATGGTGGAGCTTGATGTTGTCGTATTCATGAAAAACAGTGCATGAGGGACATTAACAACATCTGCTCATGATAAGTATTGTGCAAGCCAATTACACAAGTCCCATCCTTTTCTAGGTGGGAAGATGCATATGGAGTGTGTTCTTCTACTTGACCTCATCACCATAATCAATTCAATATTCTCCTGAAAAATATTGATTAGAGAGGGCAGTATCTGTAAAATGAATAGTTTAGTAATAGAGCCCCACCAGGAAGTAAAACCACAGAGTGTGTTAGATAATACAAAACACTTATTGGGTGATTCCTCACAACAAAACTAAACAAGACCATGATTTTGGGGATATTCACTATCAATACAAGGCCAAAATGTTGCAAATACTCCAACCTCAATTAAATGATTTCTTAAGTTTAAGTCAACAATCCTTCCTCCAAAGGATCATTGTTTTGTTGTAGTTTCTTGAGGAATCACCTAATAAGTGTTTTGTATTATCTAACACACTCTGAGAGGTTATATTTAATTAATCAGTGGTTTTCTCCATCTGGAGTGGGCTTTCTTCCTAGTGGGGCCCTACTAGTTTGTGAGGAATTACCCTATTTAGAAGAATGCAAAGCACTGGAGATTTCTAAAGAGAAATCTAGCGGTTCTACACTGTATGTGTTTATTTACATACAGCACATGAAGTGTGGAGTGTATGAGGCCTCGCTCATTCAATGTTCATCTGCCCACTATTAAAATCAATAAGGCTCCGTGTTTTGACAATCAATAAGCATTATTTAAGTGGCTGGCTTGATTCTGCCGGTAGTACTGTCGTAAGCGTTGATCAAATGACATCATCAAAATGCGCTTTCACTGTTTCACGATTATGTCTCAACGTCATCTTATTTCTCTTAACAAAGTCTATTTTCAATCCAATTTCATGTTTAGTCTTTACCCCGATGGCACCATTCAGTCTTCATCCTCTCAAAACGTGTTAATATCTTACAGTAGCCTATAGTGCACACTTCAGGCACATTGTCAATAGGGCACACAGCAGCATGAATGGTGTTATTTCCCCTAGGACTTAAAATATGACGTTTTAATGATACCCCGGGATCTTATTTAGCAGATGGACCTCCAAGCTGACAGTACTGTAACCAAAGTAACCTTACTGACTGTCACACTGCCTAACAGACAAAAAAACAGCCTCTGCCAAACTACCTTCCTATCACCCTCATACACTGTGATATCAGGATATTTAGAGAAATGATCCATCTTAAAGCTGTCATCAGACCCAGAGATCACATTTAAGGTGTGATTACTGTCCCAGGTGTCAGTAATGATGGAGTCGACACGGAAGTGAGCATGATGATTATTAGTCCCCGAAGGCTAGAAGATATAATATGTTCCCTTTTTTTAACTTCTCTCATTCCGGGATGCATTTTCACTCTCCAATGCTTTGCTTTGCCTGGCTGCTTCCAGCGTGTTACTCCGTAAAGAGCCCCCCTGCGACAGACAGGTGTCTGGTTCCTATTCCCGACAGGAGATGTGTCCTACTACTACTAGATGCAGATTGCATGTGGAGATCGCCGCTTGAGCAAAATGATAGTGGTTTGGGAAATAACGGTGCAGAGGCCTTTAGTGATGCATTCCACGAAGAAAAGATACAACAGTGAAAGAATGATTGCTATAATGATAGAGCCCTAGTAACCAGACATTTTTCATAGACGGAAACATGGAATTTTGGCCTGATTTGAGAAGAGAGAAGCCGTCCATATAATATACGGTATGATGTCTCAGACAATTTGGAGATGTTTTATTCTAAATTGCTGCATGGATGCTTTGGATGCTTTAAGCCGGGTGTACCCTACACGATTTGGGCCACGATTTAGCTCTCCCAGTCAAGTTTTTGAGACCAGAGACAAAATCCCCATGTCGTTGCCTACTCGGGGCTCGTTTAATGTGAGCTAGGCAGAGACGTAATCTGAGGGCTCGTCCTGATATTTTCAAACATGTTTGGTTTTATTTTTATGCAGCTATTTTGATCCCAATATCAAATCAATTCTGGGTATCAATTCTGGGTACTGTGATTATTTTTCATCATTTTAATTGAAAACATACAAAAAATAGCTTCTTAGGGACAGATCGATATTCACTGGGGGGAGGTGTGGTTCAGAATGCTTTGGGGAGGGTCGAGTGGTTTTTATTGGGCACGGGAGGGTAGTGAGCTTTTCCCTGGTTTACATTCACTCTTCTGCTCGTTTTTTCCCTATAAACAATGGCTCGACTTACTTTTGATATTACCCTAATAAAGTTTAGAAAAGTTTGTGAAGGTTTGGTATGGTGCGGCTATTATTAAGCTTTAGCTACTGCAAGCCTACATATGAAGGCAATGCACCCTGGCGCTCCAACTGACTCAGACAGTCGAACTTGAGGTAAGGAAGTCTGTTTCAGGCCTACCAGAGTTACTCCTATGATATAACAATATAACGCTTATGTTTATGCAAAATATTCAGATTTTTGTAGATTTTCAGAGCCTCCTTCTGTATGTCTATATCTGTATAGCAGACGCATTAGCCATCTGACATAAAGAAGTGCATGTCGGTGTCGTAGCATGCCACCGGCATATCTCTATCTCTCTGGGATTAGGCCGAAGCTTCTCTTCCTTTATACAGTGCATTCGAAAAGTATTCAGACCCCTTGACTTTTTCCACATTTTGTTACGTTACTTCCTTATTCTAAAATGTATTAAATTGCTTTTTCCCTAATCAATCTACACACAATAACCCATAACGACAAAGAGATGTTTGATTGGATTAAAATCCGGGCTCTGGCTGGGCTCAAGGACATTCAGAGACTTGTCCCGAAGCCACTCCTGCGTTGTCTTGGCTGTGTGCTTAGGGTAGTTGAACTGTTGGAAGGTGAACCTTCGCCCCAGTCTGAGATCCTGAGTGCTCTGGAGCAGGTTTTCATCAAGGATCTCTCTGTACTTTGCTCCATTCATCTTTCCCTGACTAGTATCCCAGTCCCTGCAGCTGAAAAACATCTCCACAGCATGATGCTGCCATCACCATGCTTCACCGTAGGGATGGTGCCAGGTTTCCTCCAGAAGTGACGCTTGGCATTCAGGCCAAAGAGTTGTATTCATCAGACCAGAGAATTTTGTTTCTCATGGTCTGAGAGTCCTTTAGGTGCCTTTTGGCAAACTCCAAGCGGGAGTGGCTTCCGTCTGGCCACTATCATTAAGGCCTGATTGGTGGAGTGCTGCAGAGATGGTTGTCCTTCTGGAAAGTTCTCCCACCTCAACAGAGGAACTCTGGAGCTCTGTCAGAGTGACCATTGGGTTCTTGGTCACCTACCAGACCAAGGACCTTCTCCCCCAATTGCTCAGTTTGGCCAGGCGGCCAGCTCAAGGAAGAGTCTTGGTGGTTCCAAACTTCTTCCATTTAAGAAGGATGGAGGACACTGTATTCTTGGGGACCTTCAATGCTGCAGACGTTTTTTGGTACCCTTCCCCAGATCCGTGCCTTGTCAAGATCCTGTCTCGGAGTTCTACGTACAATTCCTTCGACCTCATGGCTTGGTTTTTGCTCTGACGTACACTGTCATCTGTAGGACCTTATATAGACAGGTGGGTGTCTTTCCAAATAATGTCCAATCAATTGAATTGACCACAGGTGGACTCCAATCAAGTTGTAGAAACATCTGAAGAGGATAAATGAAACAGGATGCACCCGAGCTCAATTTTGAGTTGCTCAGCAAAGGGTATTTCTGTTTTAATACATTTGTAAAAATCTCTAAAAACCTGTTTTTGCTCTCTCATTATGGGGTATTGTGAGGGAGAATAAGGCTGTAAACGTAGCAAAATGTGGAAAATCGAAGGGTTCTTAATATTTTCCGAATGCACTGTATATTCTGTATATGTCATACACTAGGCTTGATCGGTATACCATATATATTGTGTGCTGGGGTATTAGCCCAGGAATGGTTTTACCACAATTGGTTGTGCGCCGGTAAAACTTTTCAGTATTGACGGTTTTCAATACATTTTTATATTCGTAGCCATTTTTTAGGGAAATACCTGCAGTCAACGTTAGGTGATGAAGCAGATCACGTTCTTCATTTCACCTGTAACATTATTTTACATTATGAAGCTTACCATTGTTCCCCAGAACAGTTGAGCCAGTCTCGTGTTTGTTTGTAAATAACAGAATGGGTGAAAACGGGAGCAGGTGAGTCCAGCTGTGTATTGACAGGGGTGGGTTTTGTATTGAAAGTCAATGTTTGTTTGTAAATAACAGAATGGGTGAAGACGGGAGCAGGTGAGTCCAGCTGTGTATTGACAGGGGTGGGTTTTGTATTGAAAGTCAGTGTTTTTTTGCTTCAATAGATTGAAAATACATTAGTGCAACACATTCAGGGGAAAATAGCTTCATTTTCATTTGGCTGGCAGCCACACAAGTAAATGAGCTTACAATGAAAAAGCAAGGTATTTTTTGCAACAACAAAAAAATTGCATGGCCAGCTACATTCCTAATGTTTTGCTCAAATGTATTCTTGAATTGTATGAAAAGTAGGCTGGCTACACCGAGAAAAGTACTGGGAGAAAAAAGCTACACCTCAGTCAGAGCGCTGTCTGCTGATAGAATGCCTGTGTGAAAAATGAAGAATTCTGCGTTAACTAGCAAGTTAAACTTAGTGGTCGAGTTATCTAAGTAAGTTACTCAATTAATAAGGTGAGGGCCATCACATTGTGAAAGCTTTCTGCCGTGTTTGAAAAGTCAACTCCCTTTGGATGAGTTATCTGTACAGCTGCCACTGCTCTTTTGATTTCCTTGTTTTTTTCTCCTCAGTTCTTGGTCTGCTCCTCCCCCATCTTCTCCAAGCATAGGAGGCAGGCCCTTTGTCCTAGGGATTCCAGAAAGACACAGTGTGTACACATGCTGCTTCAGAGCAGACAAGAATGCATCAAAACTACATTCATTTGCACAAAGTATCTCGATCACATTCTCTTGTAAATGTCCAAACTCAAAATCTCCAAACAAAAATGACATTCAGTAATGCCTGCAGTAGGACTTTATGAGCTGGATTGCCTGTCTTTGCAATTTGTTTGCTCTTGTTAGCATATTTAGCAAGCCGGCCTCCATGGAAATTCACTATTACTTCTGCTAATTGTGTTAGCATTCTGGTAACAGATGCCCAATGGTCTTTTTTTTGGGACACCTCTTGTGTACTAAACAGTAATACCGTAAATATCAGAATGAGAGAAGGATGGTATGATGATATGAAAATCTGGAAATTGCCCAACCCGATCATACAGTGGACATCTAAGCCTATAGGCCCATGCATAGGCTGATACATTTAGTGCTGAAATCTATGACAGCTGAACCGTAAGGTGGACAAAGTAGCCTAAAAACGAATACAAAAAAAAAAATTGTCAAAAAAAGTTTTGCGTATGCTACACACCAAAAGGAATAGTGTTTTTGTAATTTGTTATAGCGGTTTTTAAGAGCATGTAAATGTGGTTAATTTGGCTAAACTTTCTCGTTTATTGATGACACTGGCTGTGCCAGGTCGGATCTGAATGCATATGGATATCTGTTACATTTTGTAAACGTCCGTCAAATTAAAATATTCCCTGTCATGTTGTCCGGAGGCAAATTGTCTTAAAGGAAACTCTGAAATGGCATATTGTTTTTATAAATATTTTTGAATATTTGCATGAAAATCTCTCATCAATTGGATGGAATCCCGAAACCCTAAAAACTCCAGAGTCACTTTGATTATGCCAGCACATCATGGTTCAACAGCAGCCCTGAACACTTAAAGAATACGCTTGTTTGGCTACCAGCCAAATAATTGTACCTAAACTCTCCCCTCATACTCATCTGGAGATTCAATATGTGTTCGTCTTTATCTTTGTATCTAATTGTATTTATGTAAAAAAAAAAATAGGGACCACGATGGAAAAAAGTCCAAAACTTTATTGTACAATCACTTAAAAAAAAGCATTTGTGTAGGCCTACAGTGGCAAGAAAAAACCCTTTGGAAATACCTAGATTTATGCATAAATTGGTCATAACATTTGATCTGACCATCTAGGTCACAATAATAGACAAACCACAGTCTGCTTAAACTAATAACACACAAACAATTCTATATTTTCATGTCTTTATTGAACACACCGTGTAAACATTTACAGTGTAGGGTGGAAAAAGTATGAACCCTTGGATTTAGTTCCTCGGCGTACACATCACAGACAAACTGAAATGGTCCACCCATACAGACAGCGTTGTGAAGAAAGTGCAACAGCGCTTCTTCAATCTCAGGAGGCTGAAGACATTTGGCTTGTCACCGAAAACACTCAAACTTTTACAGATGCACAATCGAGAGCATCCTGTCGTGCTGTATCACCGCCTGGTACGGTAACTGCTCCTCCCACAGCCGTAAGGCTCTCCAGGGGGTAGTGAGGTCTGCACAACGCATCACCGGGGGCAAACTACCTCCCCTCCAGGACACCTACATCACCCGATGTCACAGAAATACCAAAAAGATCATCAAGGACAACAACCACCCGAGCCACTGCCTGTTCGCCCCACTATCATCCAGAAGGCGAGGTCAGAACAGGTGCATCAAAGCTGGGACCGAGAGACAGAAGCTGTTTTTCAATCTCAAGGCCATCCGACTGTTAAACAGCCATCACTAACATTGAGTGGCTGCTGATAACATACGGACTCAAATCTCTAACTATTTTAATAATTGGATGTAATAAATGTATCACTAGTCACTTTAAACAATGCCACTTTATATAATGTTTACATACCCTACATTACTCATCTCATATGAATATGCTGTACTCTATACCATCTACTGCATCGCCATCGCTCATCCATATATTTGTATGTACATACAGTGGGGCAAAAAAGTATTTAAATCAGCCACCAATTGTGCAAGTTCTCCCACTTAAAAAGATGAGAGAGGCCTGTAATTTTCATCATAGGTACACTTCAACTATGACAGACAAAATGAGGAAAAAAAATCCAGAAAATCATTGTAGGATTTTTTATGAATTTATTTGCAAATTATGATGGAAAATAAGTATTTGGTCAAAAACAAAAGTTTCTCAATACTTTGTTATATACCCATTGTTGGCAATGACAGAGGTCAAACATTTTCTTTAAGTCTTCACAAGGTTTTCACACACTGTTGCTGGTATTTTGGCCCATTCCTCCATGCAGATCTCCTCTAGAGCAGTGATGTTTTGGGGCTGTTGCTGGGCAACACGGACTTTCAACTCCCTCCAAAGATTTTCTATGGGGTTGAGATCTGGAGACTGGCTAAGGACCTTGAAATACTTCTTACGATGCCACTCCTTCATTACCCGGGCGGTGTGTTTGGGATCATTGTCATGCTGAAAGACCCAGCCACGTTTCATCTTCAATGCCCTTACTGATGGAAGGAGGTTTTCACTCAAAATCTCACGATACATGGCCCCATTCATTCTTTCCTTTACACGGATCAGTCGTCCTGGTCCCTTTGCAGAAAAACAGCCCCAAAGCATGAGGTTTCCACCCCCACCCCCTGTTCTTTGGATGCAACTCAGCATTCTTTGTCCTCCAAACACGACGAGTTGAGTTTTTACCAAAAAGTTATATTTTGGTTTCATCTGACAATATGACATTCTCCCAACCTTCTTCTGGATCATCCAAATGCTCTCTAGCAAACTTCAGACGGGCCTGGACATGTACTGGCTTAAGTAGGGGAACACGTCTGGCACTGCAGGATTTGAGTCCCTGGCAGCATAGTGTGTTACTGATGGTAGGCTTTGTTACTTTGGTCCCAGCTCTCTGCAGGTCATTCACTAGGTCCCCCCGTGTGATTCTGGGATTTTTGCTCACCATTCTTGTGATCATTTTGACCCCACGGGGTGAGATCTTGCGTGGAGCCCCAGATCGAGGGAGATTATCAGTGGTCTTGTATGTCTTCCATTTCTTAATAATTGCTCCCACAGTTGATTTCTTCAAACCAAGCTGCTTACTTATTGCAGATTCAGTCTTCCCAGCCTGGTGCAGGTCTACAATTTAGTTTCTGGTGTCCTTTGACAGCTCTTTGGTCTTGGCCATAGTGGAGTTTGGAGTGTGACTGTTTGAGGTTGTGGACAGGTGTCTTTTATACTGATAACAAGTTCAAACAGGTGCCATTAATACAGGTAACGAGTGGAGGACAGAGGAGCCTCTTAAAGAAGAAGTTACAGGTCTGTGAGAGCCAGAAATCTTGCTTGTTTGTAGGTGACCAAATACTTATTTTCCACCATAATTTGCAAATAAATTCATTTAAAAATGCTACAATGTGATTTTCTGGATTTTTTTCTCATTTTGTATGTTATAGTTGAAGTGTACCTATGATGAAAATTACAGGCCTCTCATATTTTTAAGTGGGAGAACTTGCACAATTGGTGGCTGACTAAATACTTTTTTGCCCCACTGTATTCATCCCTTTACACTTGTGTGTAAGGTAGTTGTTGTGAAATTGTGTGTAAGGTAGTTGTTGTGAAATTGTTAGATTACTTGTTAGATATTACTGCACTGTCGGAACTAGAAGCACAAGCATTTCGTTACATTCACATTAACATCTGCTAACCATGTGTATGTGACCAATACAATTTATTTTATTTGACCATACTTCACAGTTAAGATGAGGTTTTGATGTTGGTGTGCTGTGCCTTTTTTTCTCCACACGTAGTGTTGTGTGTTCCTTCCAAATAACGCAACTGTAGTTTCATCTGTCCACAGAATATTTTGCCAGTAGCGCTGTGGAACATCCAGGTGCACTTTGGCAAACTTCAGACGTGCAGCAATGTTCTTTTTTTTGGACAGCAGTGGGTTCTTCGTTGGGGTCCTCCCATGAACACCATTCTTGTTTCGTGTTTTACGTATCGTAGACTCGTCTACAGAGATGTTAACATGTTTCAGAGATTTATGTAAGTCTTTACCTGACACTAGGATTCTTCTTGACCATTCTGCGCTGTGCTCTTACAGTCATCTTTGCAGGACGGCCACTCCTAGGGAGAGTAGCAACAGTGCTGAACTTTCTCCATTTATAGACAATTTGTCTTACAGTGGACTGATGAACATCAAGGCTTTTAGAGATACTTCTGTAACCCTTTCCAGCTTTATGCAAGTCAACAATTCTTTATGTTAGGTCTTCTGAGATCTCTTCTGTTCGAGGCATGGTTTAGATCAGACAATGCTTCTTGTGAATAGCAAACTTTTTTGTGACTGTTTTTTATAGGGCAAGGCGGCTCTAAACACATCTCCAATCTTGTGTCATTGATTGGACTCCAGGTTAGTTGACTCCTGACTCCAATTAGGTTTTGGAGAAATCATTAGGCTAGGGGTTCACATCATTTTTCCAAACTACACTGTGAATGTTTAAATTATGTATTCAATATAGACAAGAAAAATACAATAATTTGTGTGTTATTAGTTTAAGCACACTATGGTTTGTCTATTATTGTGACTTAGATGGAGATCAGATCAAATTTGATGTGTCACGAGTCCGACCGAGGGTGTTTCCCCTTCCCGGGCGGGTGGCGCTCGGCGGTCGTCGTCACCGGCCTATTAGCTGCCACTGATTGTTTTTCCTCCCCCTCCTTGTATGTTTAGTGGTAGCACCTGTTCTTGTTTAATTAGTTTGTCTTTATTAGACAGCTGGCCCGCCTGTTGTTGTGCGGGATTATTTTTCATTGTAAACTTTCGGCTCTGTTGTAGGAGGTACGTGCTTAGTTGTGATTTTCTCCATTGTATTTTTTCCCCTGTGTTTGGGAGACATTACTTTTGTGAGCACCCTGTGTTGCGTTGGTGCTAGTAAAGACGCACAGCATTGAACTCTGTCTCCTGCATTTGACTCCACACCCACGACACCCGGAGCATTACAGATGACCAATTTATGCAGAAATCCATGTAATTCAAAAGGGTTCACGTACCTTTTCTTGCCACTCTATTTTTTAAATTGACAAATAAAATCAATAAAACAAGACTTGTGCAGCGGCCATTTGATGAATGGAAAGATACATCTGTTAGAAAACACCAAAAAATGTAATGACATTTGGAGATTACTGGGTGAGCCTGCAAGGTAGGGAGGGATGTATTTTCTATTTGTCTAGATTGAAATACTCTCCTAATTGTAGTGTTGAAACACTAAGCATGATATTGAAGTGCTCAAATCAGTATGCTTTGCTTATTGGATTGTGTGGTGCATTGGCACAGAAACCTGTTGTTGGAAAATTCATTGCATACATTTTATATAATAATAAATATGGCATCAAAATGTTGAACATCTGATTTCCCAGTACCTGATCATTGTCTGATTGTAGTGTAATGAAACCGGCGTGGAGAGTGAGCTCATCTGTGGTGGTCGGCGAACCCTCAACTTTCTGGCAGATAGCCCTGCGTGGCATCGACCATGCCACAAAAGCATTCTGAAGTGCCAAAATTAGGGTTGCTACAATTGTTATTTTTGGTCGTAAATATTATTTTGAGTTAATTCTATGAGGGTATGTATTTTACACTACAAGGGGAGGGTCACGTGAAACATGTATACAGTCTATATACAGTCAAAAGTTTGGACACACCTACTCATCCAAGAAAGTGTTAAAACAAATCAAAATATATTTTATATTTGAGATTCTTCAAAGTAACCTTGATGACAGCTTTGCACACTCTTGGCATTCTCTCAACCAGCTTCATGAAGTAGTCACCTGGAATGCATTTCAAGATGTGCCTTGTTTAAAGTTCATTTGTGGAATTTCTTTCCTGCGTTTGAGACAATATTTTGATTTGTTTAACCTGATTGGAGTCTGCCTGGGGACAACTCAGTTGATTGGACATGATGTAGTAAGAAATACACCTGTCTATATACGGTCCCACAGTTGACAGTGCATGTTAAAGCAGAGTCCAAGGAACTGGCCACAGATCGTCGAGATAGAATTGTATTGAGGCATGTATCTGGGGAAAGGTATAAAACTATTTCTAAAGTTTCCAAAAGCACAGTGGTCTCCATCTTTGGGAAATTGAAAAAGTATGGAACTACCAAGACTCTGCCTAGAGCTGGCCGTCTGACCAAACTGAGCATCTGGGCAAGAAGGACCTTGGTCAGGGAGGTGACCAAGGACTACTCTGACAGAACTACAGAGTTCCTTGGCTGAGATGGGAAAACCTGCCAGAAGGACAACAGTCTCTACAACACTTCACCAATCTGTGCTTTATGGGAGACTGGCAAGACAGAAGCTCCTCCTGAGAGAAAGGCACATGAAAAGAGTCAGAGCATAAAGCAAAAGATTATGTGTTCCGATACATATGTCTGGAGAAAACCAAGCCAAGCTCATCACCCGTCTAACACCATCACTACCATAAAGCATGGTGGTGGCAGCATCATGCTATGGGGATGCTTTTCAGTGGCAAGGAGTGGGAGACTGGTGAGGATAGAGGGAACAATGAATAGAGCCAAATACAGGCAAATCCTTAATGGGAACATGCTTCATAGTGCAAACGACCTTAGACTGGTTGAAGATTTACATTCCAACAAGACAATGACCACAAGTATACAGCCAAAGCCTATTACCAGCCTGTTCAACCTCTCTTTCATATCGTCTGAGATCCCCAAGGTTTGGAAAGCTGCCGCAGTCATCCCCCTCTTCAAAGGGGGAGACACCCTGGACCCAAACTGTTACAGACCTATATCCATCCTGCCCTGCCTATCTAAGGTTTTCGAAAGCCAAGTCAACAAACAGGTCACTGACCATCTCGAATCCCACCGTACCTTCTCCGCTGTGCAATCTGGTTTCCGAGGCGGTCACGGGTGCACCTCAGCCACGCTCAAGGTACTAAACGATATCATAACCGCCATCGATAAAAGACAGTACTGTGCAGCCGTCTTCATCGACCTTACCAAGGCTTTCGACTCTGTCAATCACCATATTCTTATCGGCAGACTCAGTAGCCTCGGTTTTTCGGATGACTGCCTTGCCTGGTTCACCAACTACTTTGCAGACAGAGTTCAGTGTGTAAAATCGGAGGGCATGCTGTCCGGTCCTCTGGCAGTCTCTATGGGGGTGCCACAGGGTTCAATTCTCGGGCCGACTCTTTTCTCTGTATATATCAATGATGTTGCTCTTGCTGCGGGCGATTACCTGATCCATCTCTACGCAGACGACACCATTCTATATACATCCGGCCCGTCCTTGGACACTGTGCTATCTAACCTCCAAATGAGCTTCAACTGCTCTTAAACGCTAGTAAAACCAAATGCATGCTTTTCAACCGTTCGCTGCCTGCACCCGCACGCCTGACCAGCATCACCACCCTGGATGGTTCCGACCTTGAATATGTGGACATCTATAAGTACCTAGATGTCTGGCTAGACTGTAAACTCTCCTTCCAGACTCATATCAAACATCTCCAATTGAAAATCAAATCTAGAGTCGGCTTTCTATTCCGCAACAAAGCCTCCTTCACTCACGCCGCCAAACTTACCCTAGTAAAACTGACTATCCTACCGATCATCGACTTCGGCGATGTCATCTACAAAATAGCTTTCAACACTCTACTCAGCAAACTGGATGCAGTTTATCACAGTGCCATCCGTTTAGTCACTAAAGCACCTTATACCACCCACCACTGCGGGTGCACAGCTTAGTTGAGGTAATTGAGGTAATATGTACATGTAGGTAGAGTTAAAGTGACTATGCATAGATAATAAACAGAGTAGCAGTAGTGTAAAAGAGGGTGGGGGGGCTAATGCAAATAGTTTGGGTAGACATTTGATTAGCTGTTCAGGAGTCTTATGGCTTGGGGGTAGAAGCTGTTAAGAAGCCTTTTGGACCTAGTCTTCACGCTCCCGTACCGCTTGCCACACGGTAGCAGAGAGAACAGTCTATGACTAGGGTGGCTCGAGTCTTTTACAATTGTTAGGGCCTTCCTCTGACACCGCCTGGTATAGAGGTCCTGGACGGCAGGAAGCTTGGCCCCAGTGATATACTGGGCTGTACGCACTACCCTCTGTAGTGCCTTGCGGTCGGAGGCCGACCAGTTGCCATACCAGGCAGGATGCTCTCGAAGGTGCAGCTGTAGAACTGTTTTAGAATCTGAGGACTTATGTCAAATCCTTTCAGTCTCCTGAGGGGAAATAGGCTTTGTCGTGCCCTCTTCACGACTGTTTTGGTGTGTTTGGACCATTCTAGTTTGTTGGTGATGTGGACAGCAAGCAACTTGAAGCTCCCAAACTGCTCTACTACAGCCCCGTCTATGAGAATGTGGGTGTGCTAGGACCTCTTTTTCCTGTAGTCCACAATCATCTCCTTTGTCTTGATCACATTTGGGAAACGTTGCTATCCTGGCACCACACGGCCAGGTCTCTGACCTCCTCCCTATAGGCTGTCTCATCGTTGTCAGTGATCAGGCCTACCGCTGTTGTGTCATCGGCAAACTTAATGATGGTGTTGGAGTCGTGCCTGGCCATGCAGTCATGGGGGAACAAGGAGTACAGGAGGGGACTGAGCACGCTCCCCTGAGGGGCCCCGTGTTGAGGGCATTATGGTGTTGAATGCTGAGCTGTGGTCAATGAATAGCATTCTCACATAGGTGTTCATTTTGTCCAGTGTGGAGTGCAATAGAGATGTCATCTTCTGTGGATCTGTTGAGGCGGTTTGCAAATTGGAGTGGGACTAGGGTTTCTGGGATAATTTGTTTGAAACATGTTGGTATTACAGACTCCGTCAGAGACAGGTTGAAAATGTCAGTGATGTCACTTGCGAGTAGAAGCAAGCATGGTAGGCTCGTGTCACTGGGCAGCTCTCGGCTGTGCTTCCCTTTGTAGTCTGTAATAGTTTAAGTCCTCACCATAAGGCGATAGTTCTCCTGTATATTATGAGTACAGCAACTGCAGTTAGATGGCATAGCGTTAATGACACTACTTTTTCGGCTGGTGGAGGTCCTGTAGAACCATGTCCAGATAAAGCGACCGGCGTGAAAAAGTGGAATGAAAAAAGTTGAGCGAGGAAAAAACTAAGATGTTGGTAAATGTGTTAAATGCAGATTTTGATTAAACGGTTATTAATAAAAGTAAAAACTGAAACGTTTGGCAGGTAGCCAAGTAGCAACGAAGAGCACAGCAGCACGGTGACAAGTCTCCTCTCTTTTTAATCACTCACTTAAATTAGGATGTTATGGCATATATTTAATCAGCAGGAATAATATCTTAGAAGTGACATCTATTCTTTGGGGTAAACATCTGTTGGACTGCTAATTGCCATGTTTAGAGATTCCCATTGCTACACAGTGGCAACTGAATCCTCTACATTCTATTTTGCCACAGCAAGGGGAATGAGCATACTGACACCCATTGACTTTGACTCTCTGAAGACAATTACATACAGAAAACACAAACCCAGTCTGTAGATGCCCTCATAAACATGACACGTGTGACGTGACTGTCAGGCCTGCTCCGTGTCAGTGTCACAGTCTGTGCGTGTATGTTTGTGTGTGTGTGAGAGAGAGAGTGTGTGCCTCTGTGTGGGTGTGATGTGTCATGTCAGACATGGGTCATGTCAGTTTGTGTGCATGCACGTGTGTGTTTGTGTGGTTGCATGCATTACAGTAGCCTCCTCCATCCAGCAGGTTAACTGGAGTGTAATAATTGGCCACCTTAAATATTCTAGGTGAACGTCTAGATAAATGAAGGTACAGGCACACTGTAAAATCTCCAATAGGTCAGGTGTCGCCGACTCCTCTGAATACAATTAACCGTATGATCTCACATGCAGTCGAATGTCAGTTAATATGTTAATGGTATTAAAATGAACCCTAATGGCATTTGGCATTTATGCATTATGAAGTGATGTAGAGCAAGATGGATACACTAAGACCTTGGAAAAGACTTGACCCTATAAAATAAACTGCTTTTATGGAGGTAATTTATTTAATGAAAATGTGAATAGTGATTCCAACACCTTTCCCCTTCTTTTCCCCTCACTTTTGATCCATTGAATAGTAATCCCAATGACAGAATTACATCCAAACCCCAGCTCTTTGGCAAGGTTAGCATCCCAACTCCTCCGTTTTCATCACTCTCTTTAATGGATTATTTGACGATAATTAACCCTGAATCCTACAGAGACAGGGCACAGGGAGATTGATGGTCTGGTCTGCCGACAACACCTGTTCTACTAGTAAGCTCCCAGTTACCTAGGCCTGCGTGGCAGAATACTGTATGACCGCCTGAGCCCAGCGCATTAAAGTCAAAGACAAACATTCAAGTCTCCAGTGGCATGCTATTTTGTATAGGGCAACGGTGTGACCATAACCTCTGAGTCTGTCATTATTCCAACTGGGACTGGCTGGCTATTCTAGGGGTCATGCAGTGGAGGAACTGTTGTCTGCTTAGAAGAAGTGTACATTGGAGCTATAATGTGTACAAATGTATTTTTTGCCGAGCTGCCCTTCTCACCCAGGTCTCCCTTGAGAAAGACATCTTCTGACCTCAATGGCACTTCCTATTTAAATAAAGGTTAAATAAATACACAAAATGTGTAGGAGTGTCTTGTTTTTTTTTTTTTTTTTTTTTACTTTTAGGGGGTAGATCAGCTTTAATATTGCACACAGATTGTGTCTTGTATCAATGTAATTGTCTGCATCATTTCTAATCCTCCATATACATCTTTTGGAAATATATACACTAAACAAAAACATAAACACAACATGTATAACGTTGGTCCCATGTTTCATGAGCAAAAAAAAAAAAAAAAAAAAAAAATTTTTTGTACAAATTTGTTTGAATCCCTGTTAGTGAGAATTTCTCCTTTAACAAGATAATCCATCCACCTCACACGTGTCATATAAAGAAGCTGATTAAGCAGCATGATCATTACACAGGTGCACCTTGTGCTGGGGGCAATATAAGGCCACTCTAAAAAGTGTATTTTTGTCACACAAAACACAATTGTCACACCCCGATATATTTCATCTGTCTTGTGCTCGTCTCCATCCCCCTCCAGGTGTCACCCATCTTCCCCATTATCCCCAGTGTATTTATACCTGTGTTCTCTGTATGTTGCCAGTTAGTTTTGTTCGTTGAGCTTCTTAGCGTTTTCCCCCTCCAGTCATTTTATAGTTCCTGTTTTCTAGTTTTCCCGGTTTTGAACCTCTTTTCCTGTCATTGACCTGTCGTTTTGCCTGCCACCTGTTCTGGTAATTAACTTGTCACTTCGATACTGTCTGTGTCTGGGTCTTCTTCTGAAATGTGACAGTACAAACTGGCCATGACTGACCCAGCAGACTAAGACCAGCTCCACAATGATGTCTCCCTGCAAGGAGCCACCATTGGAAGACACGAGGAGTTACTTCAATGTCTTATGGAGGAACTCCATACCCTGGCAGAACAACATGACTAGGCGTTTGATACATTGCTGGAGTAATACTGCCGATTCCCCACTGGGCAGCGGGTCACACCCATGTCCCCAGTCTTCCGAGAACCCTGCTTACATCCTCAGGAGTGCTACGCTGGAGAATCCAGAACCTGCCAGGCTTTTCTCTCCCAATGCTCCCTCATTTTCGAGCTGCAGCCTTTTTCGTTCCCCTTGGACTGCTCGAGGATAACGCTGATGTCCGGGAGAGCACTCGCCTGGGCCATGGCGGTGTGGGAGCAACAGTCTGCCATCTGCCTCAGTCTGAAGGAGTTTGTGGAAGAAATTCGGAAGTTGTTTGATTCTCCATTGTCCAGGAGAGAGGCTGCTCATAAGCTGCTCCAGCTACGTCAAGACTCCTGTAGTGTGGCAGACTAAGCAGTGGATTTTTGTACATTGGCAGCTGAGAGTGCCTGGAACCCGGAAGCATTGCTCGACATGTTCCTGCACAGAGTATCGGAGGATGTAAAGGACGAGCTTGCAACTCAGGAAATACCGATGGATCTCGACTCTCTCATCGCCATGACCATTCGGATCGATGAGCTACTATGGGAGCGAAGGAAGGAGAGAAGTTTTGATTTCACTCGCCCAAGGCTTCCACCTCGCCCACTTCATTCCTCTCCCCAAGTTTCCCTCTGCCGAAGAGACGGCCCAGCTCATGGTGCAGCACGTCTTCTGGATCCATGGACTCCCAGTGGACATGGTCTCCGACCGGGGTCCTCAGTTCTCGTCCCGGTTCTGGAAGGCGTTCTGCACACTCATTGGGTCGTCGGCCAGCCTGTCCTCCGGGTTCCACCCCCAGTCAAACTGCCAGTCGGAAAGAGCCAACCATGACCTGGAGACGACTCTTCGCTGCCTGGTCTCTGCCAACCCCACCACCTGGAGCCAGCAACTAGTATGGGTCGAATATACCCGCAACACTCTTCCTTGCTTGCTTTGCCACTGGTCTCTCGCCCTTTGAGTGTTCCCTGGGTTATCAGCCCCCGCTCTTTCCGGAGCAAGAGGGAGAGGTCGGCGTACCCTCGGCCCAGATGTTTGTCCGCAACTGTTGTAGTTCCTGGAAGAGTGCACGGTTGTCTCTTCTCAAGACCACCTCCAGGTATTGACCACAAGTGAACGGCCACCGGACCCCGGTATTGTCTCGGGTAGAGGGTATGGCTGTCCACATGAGATCTGCCCCTCCGAGTGGAGGCCCACAAACTTTCCCCCTGGTTTATCGGCCCGGTCCCCATCTCCAAGATACTTAGCCCCTCTACTGTTCGTCTTCTGTTGCCCTGTACCCTCCTCATACATCCCACTTTTCATGTGTTCCCAGTTTTGACCATCTCTGCCTGCCATTGATCTGTCGTTTTGCTTGCCCCTTGTTCTAGTAATAAACTTTTGTTACTTCAACACTGTCTGCATCTGGGTCTTCTCCTGAAATGTGATAACAATGCCAAACATGTCTCAAGTTTGAATGAGCATGCAATTGACATGCTGACTACAGGAATGTCCACCAGTGCTGTTGCCAGAGAATTTAATGTTAATTTCTCTACCATAATCTGCCTCCAACATTGTTTTAAAGATTTTTGGCAATACTGTACATCCAACCGGCCTCACAGCTCCAGAACACGTGTAACCACGCCAGTCCAGGACCTCTACATCCAGCTTTTTCACCTTAGGGATCATCTGGGACCAGCCACCCGGGCAGCTGATGAAACTGTTGATTTACACAACCAAATCATTTCTACACAAACAGAAACTGTCTTAGGGAAGCTTATCTGTGCGCTCGTCGTCCTCACCAGGGTCTTGGCTTGACTGCAGTTCGATGTCATAACCAACTTGAGTGAGGAACTGTTCACCTTAGATGGCCACCAGCATGCTGGAGAAGTGTGCTATTTCAAGGATGAATTCCGGTTTCAATTGTAACAGGCAGATGGCAGACAGAGTGTATGGCGTCACGTGGGCAAGTGGTTTGCTGATCTCAACCTTTTGAACAGAGTGCCCCATGGTGACGGTGGGGTTATGGTATCGGCAGGCATAAGCTACGGACAACGAACACAATTGCATTTTATCGATGGAAATTTGAATGCACAGAGATACCGTGACGAGATCCTGAGGCCCATTGTCGTGCCATTAATCCGCAGAGGCAAATTGTGGTCACACCAGATACTGACTGGTTTTCTGATCCACTCCCCTACTTTTTTAAAGGTATCTGTGACCAACAGATGCATATCTGTAATCCCAGTCATGTGAAATCTATAGATTGGGGCCTAATGAATTTATTTCAAATGACTGATTTCCATATATGAACTGTAACTCAGTAAAACCTTAGAAATTGATGCATGTTTTGTTCACATTTTTGACCGCTGAGATCTTTTTATTCTCTGTTTGGTTGGTCAGGCTGTGACTCTCTATGTTCTTTGTTTCTATGTTTTGGCCGGGTATGATTCTCAATCAGGGACAGCTGTCTATCGTTGTCTCTGATTGGGAATCATACTTCGGCAGCCTTCAGCCTAAGTAAGCTTCAAGGCCGTTTCCTTGTTCTTTGTTTTGTTGTCAACATTTATCAAATAAAGAAATGTACGCTCACCATGCTGCACCTTGGTCCGGTCATTTCCACAACGACAGCGATCGCGACATGATGTCAGGACACGAGAGCCTGCCGTGGAAGCAGGCAGAGGCAGCGAGGAAGGCACAGGGTCAAGGCTGGCAAGGAAGACCGGGAAGCCACTCCAATGGGGGGGCACATGGCGAGGTTGGCGGAGCTAACTCCCTGTACTCACGACAAGGTGCGTGGTACTGGTCAGGCACCGTGTTATGCGGTAAAGCATACGGTGTCTCCAGTGTGCGTGCACAGCCCGGTGCGCTCGGAGCCAGTTCTCTGCAAGTGCCACGCTAGAGTGGGCATCCAGCCAGGGCAGATTGTGCCAGCTCAGCGCTCTTGGTATCCGGTGCACCGTTTTGGCCCAGGGTATCCTGCGCCGGCTCTTCGTCCTGTGCCTGCGCTCTGGAGGTGCCGGGCTAAAGTGGGCATTCAGCCACGAGGAGCGGTGCAAGTTCTAAGCACCAGATCTCCAGTGCTCCCCCACAGCCCGGTTCGACCTGTGCCTGCGCTCTGGAGGTGCCGGGCTAAAGTGGGCATTCAGCCTGGAAGAGTGGTGCCAAGGATAAGCACCAGCCTGGTTCATCCTGTGCCTGCTCCACGAACCAGGCCTCCAGTAGGTCTCCCCAGCCTGGTGAGTCCTGTGCCTGCTCCACGGGTCAGTCCGGAGCCTGCGGCGACGGTCCCCAGTCCGGGGCCTGGCGACGAGGGTCCCCAGTCCGGGGCCTGGCGACGAGGGTCCCCAGTCCGGGGCCTGGCGACGAGGGTCCCCAGTCCGGGGCCTGGCGACGAGGGTCCCCAGTCCGGGGCCTGGCGATGAGGGTCGCCGCACCAGAGGTGCCACCAAAGTGGGGGGAGCCAGAGGTGGAGCGGGGTCTGCGTCCCGCACCGGAACCGCCACCGAAGTTGATACCCACCCGGATCCTCCCCTATAGTGTCAGGTTTGCGGCCGGAGTCCGCACCTTTGGGGTCACACCCTGACCTTAGAGAATAAAAAGATCTCTATGTTTGGTTGGTCAGGGTGTGACTCTGGTGTTCTTTTTTTTCATGTTTTGGCCGGGTATGGTTCTCAATCAGGGACAGCTGTCTATCGTTGTCTCTGATTGGGAATCATACTTCGGCAGCCTTTAGCCTAAGTAAGCTTCAAGGTCGTTTCCTTGTTCTTTGTTTTGTTGGCGACATTTATCAAATAATGAAATGTACGCTCACCATGCTGCACCTTGGTCCGGTCATTTCCACTACGACAGCGATCGTGCCAAGTGTATATATAATTTTAACCTTTTATTTAGCCTGGAAAGTCAGTTAACCTTTTTGGGATAAGGGGCAGCATTTTCACTTTTGGATGAATAGCGTGCCCAGAGTGAACTGCCTCCTACTCTGTCCCAGATGCTAATATATGCATATTGGTATTAGTATTGGATAGAAAACACTCTGAAGTTTCTAAAACTGTTTGAATGATGTCTGTGAGTATAACAGAACTCATATGGCAGGCAAAAACCTGAGAAACATCCAACCAGAAAGTGGGACATCTGAGGTTTGTAGTTTTTCAAAGCTTGGCCTACCGAAGTACACATTGAGATATGGATGAGGTTGCACTTCCTAGGGCTTCCACTAGATGTCTACTGTCTTTTGAAACTTGAATGAGGATTCTACTATAATGGAGGGGCTCATGAAACCTGTTTGAGTCAGTGGTTTGGCATAGTGCCTCGGCCTCATGACGCGCGCTCTCGACAGAGTTACCTCGCATTCCAGTGCTTTTTCTGAAGACAAAGGAATTCTCTGGTTGGAAAACTATTGATGTTTTACGTTAAAAACATCCTGACGATTGATTCCATACATTGTTTGAGATGTTTCTAAAGGACTGTAACGGAAATGTTCATTTTGCCTGGATGAAATGCTTGTGCCTCATGATGATGGGTTACTGGGCTGAACACGCTAACAACAAGTGGCTATTTGGACATAAATGATTGAACTATATGGAACAAATCAGTCATTTATTGTCGAGTTCTGCCCACACATTTTCTATGGGATTGAGGTCAGGGCTTTGTGATGGCCACTCCAATACCTTGACTTTGTTGTCCTTAAGCCATTTTGCAACAACTTTGGAAGTATGCTTGGGGTCATTGTCCATTCGGAAGACACATTTGCGACCAAGCTTTAATTTCCTGACTGATGTCTTGAGGTGTTGCTTCAATATATCCACGTAATTTTCCTCATCAAAATGTCATCTATTTTGGTAAGTGCACCAGTCCCTCCTGCAGCAAAGCACCCCCACAACATGATGCTGCCACCCCTGTGCTTCACGGTTGGGATGGTGTTCTTCGGCTTGCAAGCCTCCCCCTTTTTCCTCCAAACATCATGATGGTCATGATGGCCAAACAGTTCTATTTTTGTTTAATCAGACCAGAGGACATTTCTCCAAAAATAAATTTCCCCATGTGCAGTTACATACCGCAGTCAGGCTTTTTTATGGCAGTTTTGGAGCAGTGGCTTCTTCCTTGCTGGGCGGCCTTTCAGGTTATGTCAACATAGGACTTGTTTTACTGTGGATATAGATACTTTTGTACCTGTTTCCTCCAGAATCTTCACAGGGTCCTTTGCTGTCCTGGTATTGATTTGCACTTTTCGCACCAAAGTACGTTCATCTCTAGGAGACAGAACACATCTCCATCCTGAGTGGTATGACGGCTGCGTTGTCCCATGGTGTTTTTACTTGCGTACTATTGTTTGGACAGATGAACATGGTACCTTCAGGCATTTGGAAATTGCTTCCAAGGATGAACCAGACTGGTGGTTGTCTGCAATTTTTTTTCTGGGTCTTGGCTGATTTTTTTTTCTTTTTCCCATGATGTCAAGCAAAGAGGCACTGAGTTTGAAGGTAGGCCTTGAAATACATCCACAGGTACACCTCCAATTGACTCAAATGATGTCAAGTAGCCTATCAGAAGCTTCTAAAGCCATGACATCATTATCTGGAATTTTTCAAGCTGTTTAAAGGCACAGTCAACTTAGTGCATGTAAACTTCGGAACCACTGGAATTGTTATACAGTGGATTACAGTGGGGAGAAGAAGTATTTGATACACTGCTGATTTTGCAGGTTTTCCCTACTTACAAAGCATGTAGAGGTCTGTAATTTTTTATCATAGGTACACTTCAACTGTGAGAGACGGAATCGAAAACAAAAATCCAGAAAATCACATTGTATGATTTTTAAGTAATTCATTTGCATTTTATTGCATGACATAAGTATTTGATCACCTACCAACCAGTAAGAATTCCGGCTCTCACAGACCTGTTCGTTTTTCTTTGAAGCCCTCCTGTTCTGCACTCATTACCTGTATTAACTGCACCTATTTGAACTCGTTACCTGTATAAAAGACACCTGTCCACACACGCAATCAAACCGCCTGGTAAGTCTGCTAAATGTCCTAACCGACTTACCAAAACTATAGTTTGTTAACAAGAAATGTGTGGAGTGGTTGAAAAACAAGTTTTAATGACTCCAACCTAAGTGTATGTAAACTTTCGACTTCAACTGTATATATATATATATATATATATATCAAAACTTATAGAACGTCCACTCAATCAACGGTTTTTCTTCATTTTTACTCTTTTCTACATAGTAGAATAGTTGTGAAGACAAACTATGAAATGACACACATGGAATCAAGTAGTAACCAAAAAAGTGTTAAACAAATCAAAATATATTTTAGATTTGAGGTTCTTTGAAGTACCCACCCTTTGCCTTGATGACAGCTTTGCACACGCTTGGAATTCTCTCAACCAGCTTCATCTGGAATGCTTTTCCTACAGTCTTGAAGGAGTTCCCACATATGCTGAGCACTTGTTGGATGTTTTTCATTCACTCTGCAGTCCATTTCATGCCAAACCATCTCAATTGGGTTGAGGTCGGCTGATTGTGGAAGTAAAAAAAAATCCAAATAAGAAATAAAAGGAACAAGTTATTAAAAGAGCAGCAGTAAAATAACAATAGATAGACTATATAGGGGTACCAGTACAGAGTCAATGTGCGGGGGGGGGGGGACTGGTTTATTCGAAGTAATTGAGGTAATATGTACAGTTAATAAAGTAACTATTCTTAGATAATAACAGAGAGTAGAAGCAGCGTAAAAGAGGGGGGCTAATGCAAATAGTCTGGGTAGCCATTTGATTAGATGTTCAGGAGTCTTATGCCTTGGAGTAGAAGCTGTTTAGAAGCCTCTTGGAACAGTCTATGACTAGGGTGGCTGGAGTCTTTAACAATTATTAGGGCCTTCCTCTGACACCGCCTGGTATAGAAGTCCTGGACGGCAGGAAGCTTGACCTCAGTGATGTACTGGGCCGTACGCACTACCCTCTGTAGTGCCTTGCGGTCGGAGGCTGAGCAGTTGCCATACCAGGCAGTTATGCAGCTCTCGATGGTGCAGCTGTAGAACTTTTGAGGATCTGAGGACCCATGCCAAATCGCTTCAGTCTACTGAGGGGGAATAGGTTTTGTCGTGCCACGACCGTCTTGGTGTGCTTGGACCATGATAGTTTGTTGGTGATGTGGACTCCAAGGAACTTGACGCTCTCTTCCTGCTCCACTACAGCCCCGTCGATGAGAAAGGGGGCGTGCTCGGTCCTCCTAATCCTGTAGTCCACAATCATCTCCTTTGTCTTGATCACATTGAGGGAGAGGTTGTTGTCCTGGCACCATATGGCCAGTTCTCTCACTACAGGCTGTCTCGTCGTTTTCGTTGATCAGGCCAGCCACTGTTGTGTCATCGGCAAACTTGATGGAGTTGGAGTCGTGCCTGGCGTGCAGTCATCAGTGAACAGGGAGTACAGGAGGGGACTGAGTGCACACCCCTGAGGGGCCTCTGTGTTGAGGATCAGCTTGGTGGATGTGTTGTTACCTACCCTTACCACCTGGAGGCGGGCCCGTAAGGAAGTCCAGGATCCAGTTGCAGAGGGAGGTGTTTAGTTCCAGGGTCCTTAGCTCATTGACGAGCTTTGAGGGCACTATGGTGTTGAACTCTGAGCTGTAGTCAGCGAATAGCATTCTCACATAGGTGTTCCTTTTGTCCAGGGTGGGAAAGGGCAGTGTGGAGTGCAACAGAGATTGCATCATCTGTGGATCTGTTGGGGAGGTATGCAAATTGGAGTGGGCCTAGGTTTCTGGAATAATGCTGTGTATGTGAGCCATGACCAGCCTTTCAAAGCACTTCATAGCTACAGACGTGAGTGCTATGGGTCGGTAGATATTTAGGCAGGTTACCTTAGTGTTCTTGGGCATAGGGTATTTGGTGGTCTGGTTAAAACATGTTGATATTACAGACTCAGACAGGTAGAGGCTGAAAATGTCAGTGAAAATACTTACCAGTTGGTCAGCGCATGCTCGCAGTACACTTCCTGGTAATCCATCTGGCCCTGTGGTCTTGTGAATGTTGACCTCTATAAAGGTCTTACTCACATCGGCTGTGGAGAGCGTGCTCACACAGTCGTCTGGAACAGCTGGTGCTCTCATGCATGTTTCAGTGTTTTTTGCCTCGAAGAGAGCATAGAAGTAGTTTAGCTCGGCTGGTAGGCTCGTGTCACTGTGCAACTCTCGGCTGTGCTTCCCTTTGTAGTCTGTAATGGTTTGCAAGCCCTACCACATCCGACGAGCGTTAATACGATCTTAGTCCTATTTTGATGCTTTGGCTAGTTGATGGTTCGTCGGAGGGCATTGCGGTATTTCTTATAATCTTCTGTGTTAGAGTCCCTCTACTTGAAAGCGGCAGCTCTAGTCTTTAGCTCAGTGGATGTTGCCTGTAATCCATGGCTTCTGGTTGGGGTATGTACATACGGTAACTGTGGGGATAACATCATCGATGCACTTATTGATGAAGTGAATGACTGATGTGGTGTACTCCTCAATGCCATTGGAAGAATCTCGGAACATATTCCAGTCTATGCTAGCAAAACAGTCCTGTAGCTTAGCATCTGCTGCATCTGACCACTTTTTTATTGACTGAGTCACTGGTGCTTCCTGCTTTAATTTTAGCTTGTAAGCAGGAATCAGGAGGATAGAATTATGGTCAGATTTGCCAAATCCTGTGTGTGGCAGAGCTTTGTACGTGTCTCTGTGTGTGGAGTAAAGGTGGTCTAGAGTTTTTTTTCCCTATGGTTTCACATTTAAAGTGCTGATAGAAATTTGTTAAAACGGATTTAAGTTCCCCTGCCTCTAGGAACGCCGCCTCTGGATGAGCATTTTCCTGTTTTCTTATCGCGGAATACAACTCATTGAGTGTGGTCTTAGTGCCAGCATCGGTCTTTGGTAGTATGTAGACAGCTATGAAAAATATAGATGAAAACTCTCTAGGTAGATCGTGTGGTCTACAGCTTATCTTGAGATACTCTACCTCTGGCGAGCAAAACCTTGAGACTTCCTTAGATATCGTGCACTAGCTGTTGTTCACAAATATGCATAAGCCGACCCCTTACCAGACACTGCTGTTCTATCCTGACGATATGGAGTTTAACCAGCCAGCTGTATTTTAATAATGTTGTCGTTCAGCCACGACTCTGTGAAGCATAAGATATTACAGTTAATGTCCTGTTGGTAGTTTAATCTTCCTCGTAGGTCGTCATTTTTATTTTCCAATGACTGCATGATAGCTAGTAGAACAGAAGGCAGTGGAGGTTTATTCGATAACCTACAAATTCTCAGAAAGCAGCCCGACCTCCATCCTCTTTCTCTCCATCTTCTCTTCACACAATTGACTGGGATTTGGGCCTGTTGTCTAGAAAGCAGCATGTCCTTCAAGTCGGGCTCTTCAAACTCGTTAAAGGAAAAAGAAACGTCTGCCAGTTCTTGGTGAGTAGTCGCTGTTCTGATGTCCAGAAGATATTTTCAGTTGTAAGAGATGGTAGCAGCAATCATCAGTTACAAACAGCTAAAAAAACACATACGGTTTAGAGCACGTAAAACGTCAGCCATCTTCTCCAATGCCATGATACCTGGAGGTGTGTCGAGTCATTGTCCTGTTGAAAAACAAACGATAGTCCCACTAAGTGCAAAGCAGATGGGATGGTGTATCGCTGCAGAATGCTGTGGTAGCCATGCTGAATAAGTGTGCCTTGAATTCTAAATAAACCACTGACAGTGTCTCCATCAAAGCACCCCCATACCATCATACCTCTTCCTCCATGCTTCACGGTGGGAACCACACATGTAGAGATCATTCACTCACCTACTCTACTTCTCACAAAGACACAGCAGTTGGAACCAAAAATCTCAAATTTGGACTCATCAGACCAAAAACAGATTTCCACCGGTCTAATGTCCATTGCTCGGGTTTCTTGACCAAAGCAAGTCTCGTCTTCTTATTGGTGTGCTTTAGTACACTAGTTTCTGGTGTTTCTTTGCAGCAATTCGACCATGAAGGCCTGATTCACACAGTCTCCTCTGAACAGTTGATGTTGAAATGTGTCTGTTACTTGAACTCTGTGAGGCATTTATTTGGGCTGCAATTTCTGAAGCTGGTAACTATAACAAATGTATCCTGTGCAGCAGAGGTAACTCTGGTTCTTCCTTTCCTGTGCGGTCCACATAAATCAGTTTCATAATAGCACTTGATGGTTTTTGCGACTGCACCTTAAAGAAACTTTAAATGTTCTTAAAATGTTCCGCATTGACTGACCTTTATGTCTTAAAATAATGATGGACTGTTGTTTCTATTTGCTTATTTGAGCTGTTCTTGCCATACAGACTTTATCTTTGACCAAATAGGGCTAACTTCTGTACACCACCCCTACCTTGTCACAACACTCCTTGGCTTAAACACATTAAGAAGAAAATAAATCACACAAATTCACTTTGAACAAGGCACACCTGTTCATTGAAATGCGTTACAGTTGACAACCTCATGAAGCTGGTTGAGAGAATGCCAAGAGTGTGCAAAGCTGTCATAAAGGCGAAGGGTGGCTACTTTATCTCAAATTTAAAAACAAATGTTTGGTTACTGCATGATTCCATATGTGTTATTTCATAGTTTTGATGTTGTTACAATTTTCTACAATGTAGAATATAGTAATATAAAGAAAAACCCTTGTGTCCAAGCTTTTGACTGTTACTGTATATACACACACTACTGCTCAAAAGTTGAGTCAATTAGCAATGTCCTTATTTTTGAAAGAAAAGCACATTTTGTCCATTAAAATATCATCAAATTGATCATAAATACAGTGTACACATTGTTAATGTTGTAAATGTCTATTGTAACTGGAAATGGCAGATTTTTTATGGAATATCTACATAGCTGTACAGAGGCCCATTATCAGCAACCATCACTCCTGCGTTCCAATGGCACGTTGTGTTAGCTAATCCAAGTTTACAATTTTAAAAGGCTAATTGATCATTAGAAAACCCTTTTGCAATTATGTTAGCACAGCTGAAAATCGATTTGCTGATTAAAACTTATTTGGGATTGGTGTCCCGTCCGCAGGACGGTTGAGCTAAAGTAGGCTAATGCGATTAGCATGAAGTTGTAAGTGACAAACAAAATTCCCAGGACAGACATCTGATATTGGCAGAAAGTTTAAATTCTTATTAATCTAACTCCACTGTCCAATTTACAGTAGCTATTACAGTGAAATAATACCATGCTATTGTTTGAGAAGAGTGCACAGTTTTGAACATGAAAATATATTAATAAACAAATTAGCCACATTTGGGCAATCTTGTTCCAAAATTTTGAACATAATGCAATGGTTCATTGGATCAGTATACAGTTTTGCACATACACTGCTGACATCTAGTGGCCAAAATATAAATTGCAGCTGGGCTGGAATAATACATTATGACCTTTCTCTTGCATTTCAATGATGGTACAAAAAAACAATATCATGTTTTTTTTCTTCTTTGTATTATCTTTTACCAGATGTATTGTGTTAAATTCTTCTACATTCCTTTCACATTTCCACAAATTCAATGTGTTTCCTTTCGACTGGTACCAAGAACATGCATATGCTTGCTTCAGGCCATGCTTCAGAGCCATGGAATCGGTATATCAAAAATCTCATCCCAACTATTTCGCAATCTTTTCTTTAACCAATTTTGGTCTTTAATGTAGGGCCAACAGACATGTACCTTACTTTCTCCCCCGTCCACGTGCCTCTTCCATTTTTGCGGCAGTGCTGCAAATCAATGTCGCTTATTGCAATGAGTTCGCATTTCCTGGCTAAGCCAATCTTCATGACATTTAGTTTAGTGGATCACAAGCTCACATTCACCCAGATCTGTGGATAAATATTTTATATTTGTCACGGTCGTCATAAAGAGGAGACCAAGGCGCAGCGTGATAAGCATACATTCTTCTTTAATTAACGAAGAACACTAAACAAACACCACGTCCGTGAAGCTACATACAGTGGGGCAAAAGAGTATTTAGTCAGCCACCAATTGTGCAAGTTCTCCCACTTAAAAATATGAGAGGCCTGTAATTTTCATCATAGGTACACTTCAACTATGACAGAAAAAATGAGGGGAAAAAATTATGGTGGAAAATAAGTATTTGGTCACCTACAAACAAGCAAGATTTCTGGCTCTCACACAAGATTTCTGGCTCTCACAGACCTGTAACTTCTTTAAGAGGTTCCTCTGTCTTCCACTCGTTACCTGTATTAATGGCACCTGTTTAAACTTGTTATCAGTATAAAAGACACCTGTCCACAACCTCAAACAGTCACACTCCAAACTCCACTATGGCCAAGACCAAAGAGCTGTCAAAGGACACCACACACAAAATTGTAGACCTGCACCAGGTTGGGAAGACTGAATCTGCAATAGGTAAGCATCTTGGTTTGAAGAAATCAACTGTGGGAGCAATTATTAGGAAATGGAAGACATCCAAGACCACTGATAATCTCCCTCGATCTGGGGCTCCACGCAAGATCTCACCCCGTGGGGTCAAAATGATCACAAGAACGGTGAGCAAAAATCCCAGAACCACACAGGGGGACCTAGTGAATGACCTGCAGAGAGCTGGGACCAAAGTAACAAAGCCTACCACCAGCAAGGGCATTGAAGATGAAACGTGGCTGGGTCTTTCAGCATGACAATGATCCCAAACACACCGCCCGGGCAACGAAGGAGTGGCTTCATAAGAAGCATTTCAAGGTCCTGGAGTGGCCTAGCCAGTCTCCAGATCTCAACCCCATAGAAAATCATTGGAGGGAGTTGAAAGTCTGTGTTGCCCAGCAACAGCCCCAAAACATCACTGCTCTAGAGGAGATCTGCATGGAGGAATGGGCCAAAATACCAGCAACAGTGTGTGAAAACCTTGTGAAGACTTACAGAAAACGTTTGACCTCTGTCATTGCCAACAAAGGGTATTTAACAAAGTATTGAGATAAACTTTTGTTATTGACCAAATACTTATTTTCCACCATAATTTGCAAATAAATTCATTAAAAATCCTACAATATGATTTTCTGGATTTATTTTCTCATTTTGTCTGTCATAGTTGAAGTGTACCTATGATGAAAATTACAGGCCTCTCTCATCTTTTTAAGTGGGAGAACTTGCACAATTGTTGGCTGACTAAATAGTATTTTGCCCCACTGTAACAAGCGTGCTGACAGGCAACAACACAGACAATAACCCACAAAACCAAAATGGAAATGCCAACCTAAATAGGATCCCCAATCAGAGACAATGATAAACAGCGGTCTCTGATTGGGAACCAATTCAGGCCACCATAGACCTACATTTACCTAGACAATACCAAAACCCCATAGATATACAAAAAACCCCAGACAAGACAAAAACACATATACCACCCGTGTCACACCCTGACCTAACCAAAATAATGAAGAAAACAACGATAACTAAGGTCAGGACGTGACGATATTACCATACTGACCCAACTACATGCCCTCTAGTCTACCGCCACATCCAAACAGCTGAAAATACTTTAAAGCAATTAGCTAGCCTAGGTCCGTCTGGTGTCAATGTTTCGCAAAAAGTTTTGCAGCTGCACTATTGAGAGCGTCTTGACTGGCTATCAGCGCTTGGTATGGCAACTGAATGGCACACGATAAACATCTGTCTCTGATTGGGAACCATATCAGGCCAACATAGAATTACAAAAAGCCCTAGACATACAAAAACCCTAGACAATACAAAACTAGCGTACCCACCCTAGTCACACCCTGACCTAACCAAAATCCAAGGAAAACAGACATATCTAAGGTCAGCAACATTTTCTCTCAGGCACATGGCAAAATGTGTACAATAGCATGAGATTAGCTATAAAACCATAGAATTAGGAATTAGAATATTCAATAGGATCTCTACGTATAAAAAGGGGAATGCTCTTGCTGAGACCTTGCGGGGGTGTCCCAGCCGAAACAAGCACACACCCTAGCAAACACACTCTCTCTCTGTCACACACACACACACACACACACACACACACACACACACACACACACACACACACACACACACACACACACACACACACACACACACACACACAGAGAGAGAGAGAGAACCCCTAGGTGTTCGACCAGACAGGTTTTAGAACATGCAGTATAATGAACTGACTTCATGCAGCTCGACATGGGAGAGCCTACAGGGAAGAGACAGGCCTCATTCTGGCTAGCCATATGTATGTATGAATATGCATGGAATCTGTCATACAGGCAACAAGCAGTACATATATGATGCCATAGGTCATAGGAAGTAGCTCTCTCCTGGGCAGGCTGAGACATACACGGACTGCTTCAGCACGCGTGGTTGGACTGAGAATCATAGAATGTGTAAATGTAGTCCTTGATTCACTTTTAGAGGACAACGTTGATTGAGAAGTTTAACCACTTTGCTGATAGTTCGAGGAAGCATCATTGTTATATAGGTAAGAAGTAGCAAACCGGCAGTATGGCCTCAAAGGTGTCCATAGTCCCAAGTGGGATAAGACTGTGCCGGTGTTGAATTTGTATGTACAATTTACTGTAAGCTATGTAACTTAATTTGGATTAGTTTTTCAGGAATACAAAACAATCTCATAAGTGCTCCTTTAAACTTTACTGTTCTCCCTATTGTGGATGGGGCATGATTTCTGATGATTCAATTCGAGACTCTTGCTTAAAAAAATATGTATATATAATAATGGAGCTTTAATATTGCAGATAGATTGTGGGTTCTATCAATTTAATTGTTTGCATAATTTCTAATCCCCCTTTATAAAAAAATGTATAATGACAAACACTACCATCCTTACCTTGACTGGAGTAAACTAACAGACAGCAATACTTCTACTGCTACTTACAGCTATTGTCGCTCACATGTACGGTAGTTAAAAATGTGACATATATCTGCCTTCAGAAAGTATTATTTTAAATTTTTTAATTTAGTCATTTAACAGAAGCTCATATCCAGCGATTTACACATTTTTGTAATGGACCCCCATGGGAATTCAACCCACATTCTAGTGTTGCAAGCACCATGCTCTACCAACTGAGCTACCAACTGAGCCCCTTGACTTAATCTACATGTTGTTGTGATACAGCCTAAATTCAAAATGGATTAAGTTGACTTTTCTTCTCACCCGTCTACACCCATCTACACACAATACCCCATAGTGACAAAGTGAAAACATGTTTTTGTACTGTATTATTTTGTTTTATTATTATAAAAATGTAATACAGAAATATCACATTTACCTCTCTAGGTTATGTGGGATGCTAGCGACCCACCTGGCCAACATCCAGTGAGATTGCAGAGCACCAAATTCAAAAACAGAAATACTCATTATAAAAATTCAGAAATATACAACTATTTTACATAGGTTTAACCTCTCTGCGCACGGAACCCAGCTAGCGGGCTGAAATTCCACAATATACGGTGATCGCTACATAAATAGTCATATTAAACATTCATGAAAATACAAGTGTCTCACATGTATCGAAAGCCTAGAATCTTGCTAATCCAACTCAACTGCGTTGTCAGATTTAAAAAAGGATTTACTGCAAAAGAATACGACGTGACTATCTGAGCATAGAGCCCCATAAAAAACAACAATTTTAACCAGCACAGGCATAACAATCACAAACTGCATTAAAATAAATTGTTTACTTTTGACGATCTTCGTCTGTTTGCAATTCCAATGCTCATTGTTACACAATGAATGATCTTTTGTTTGATAAAATCTGTTTTTATAGCCTAACACGAAACATTTTGTGAACCGCTTGTGTTGTGAATTCCATCTCTTTCCATTTTCGACGACACATTCCAGGTAAATAACCCACACAGAACGTGACTTTTCCAGTCATGTTTGGTTTCCCTGCAATCAACTGGTTTGTTTGTAATACAATCAAACGAGATGGGCCATTTCGCGGGACGTATTGACTGAAAGAAACCGATTTGAAGACAACAAGTCATGACATCATTGTGCACCAATGATTTGCCCGCTGTTTCGTTGATTGACTGTCTTTTAACCCAATGACCACTGATCGTCTTGAAATCTAGCTGGGTAGATAGCCAATGAGCTGAGGTAAACGGCAATAGGTCAAGTTTATGTGTTGCCTCCAAAACAAATGGCAAAAATAGTCATGCCTTGCCATGTGTAGTTTCAACTACAATACAACTAGTAAAGTGCTCTAATCATTCCGGTAGGATAATATTTCAGAATAAATCGGTAGGATAACTGGTCCCCTTGAGTACCAGTACCAATGCTACCACAGTCAGTCCAGCAGAAATCAGTAAGAAGATTAGAAACCTCACAAGTCACATTGCAACACATCGTTCGCAACGATGTGATGTGGCATTTCTGTTTCAAGGTGAAAGCAAATCGACTTTTCGGATTTTGAGTGGGCTTGGCTTTAACGAAGCTTTTGACCTTTTTCTTCACAACCTTTGTATCAGTCTATAGACAAAGCCTGTGGGCTTGTGTCTTGATCAAGTGGGATACATTTGCGGACCTGCAAATCCCTGTCTAGTCCGTGTGACTTATCTTTTACCCTTTTCTCAAAATGTCCTCGCTTTATTTCTTCACGTAGTGGAACTTCTAGAGAACATTGGTCTACGTTTTGATTGTCCTTTAACCCTTTGTTACCCTTGTGCTCTGACACTTTGTGTGGGTTGGATGCGGGAACATAGCGAACGGGTCGATTGTAGGGATAGTCATTTCAATGGCGACGTACTTTACAGTTATTTCGACCGGGGTGGTTATTGGATTCGTGGTATGGTGGTAGAAACAGTTGTTGTATGTCATCTCTCAACGCTCCAATACCTGACAATGCACCCTCTAACTGGAGTGGGTGCTCCTGGTCAAACTTCAAAACCGAGTGGTCAGGGCTCTTAGCGTTGCAAGCTTTTTATGCCTCAAAAGCTGTGCTTGCAAGCTCTCTGAGTTGTAAGATAGGCAAGCCAACGTGGGCTGTAGGGCCAAAGTAGGTAAGGAAGATACATGTTTGACAGAAACATTTTTATGAATGGTAACAGCTCTTCCATTCCTGTTTCAGTGGGTAGGCCAAAGTAAGCTGAACGAAGCCTATGATAGGAAGAATGTGGTTGTTCATTCCAAGCTTGTTTGACAGTTACCCAGTGAGCTATCGTGTTTGCAAGTCCCAGAACCACTGATTTCTAGTGTAATCATTTAGCACGTGTTGCTGTTATATACAAATGAACTTCGTCACGTGTCTATTTGACGTTCGCTAACAGGTAAAGCCTACCAGAACCCGTTCGGGTAGCCATCCAATGCGTCCTCTATGTCATTTAGGAATGTCTCAGTATCATTTGGCTGACCTGAAAAGGGGTCAAAGGTGGGGAAATTCTTGACGAGTTTGTCAAGGTGTTCCACGCCAAGTGGGCGGAGAGGGTTGGCTTCATCCTGTGGGGAAATTTGGGTCGAAAGGCCAAGAGGAGAAGCCAAGCTTTGGCGGCGAAAAGGCGCCATATTACTCAATGCCGAATGGCCAAGAGGAGAAGACTGAGGGACACATGAGGGAGGCAAAGTCTGAAACCTTCTATCGTCCTCACTCCTTTGAGTACTGGGCTCCGGTTGCTTGGTTGGGTAGTGACATTGCAGCGCGTGACCGTTCCGGAATTCTATCAGATTGTACCTAAGGGTGGTATTCTGCTGCCTTGCAGAGTCCACTTGAGCACTTAGAGTAGTGATTTTGGACACGTGAGTGTCGCACTTGCTCCTGAAGGTCTCAAACGTATCTGTCATTGTTTGCAAATCTGCTGACCTGTCACCCAACTTAGTCATTGTCTTCATTAACTGATCGTATTTGGTCTGCAGCATTTGGAGTAGAACATTGTCACTTTGAGTAACGTTCAACAAAACTGCATGCATGTTATCAAGTTGTGCACTCCTGTTTGTAGATAACTCTTCAGATTTATCTAGTTCGGGTTGGACATCATCGTATTTAGTTTTGGCTAAATCGAGTTGTTCCTGTAGAATGCAATGTTGTTCCTGTATAAGTTTTTATTTAATTTAACCTTTATTTAACTAGGTAAGTCAGTTAAGGCTAGGGGGCACTATTTTCATACCCGGATGAAAAGTGTGCCCAAAGTAGGATATGCATATAATTGGTAGATTTGGATAGAAAACACGCTAAAGTTTCTAAAACTGTTAAAAGTATGTCTGTGAGTATAACATAACTTATTTGGCAGGCAAAAACCCAAAGACAAACCATCCAGGAAAAAAAATTGAGGTCACTCTCTTTTCAATGGGTTTCTATGTGGATCTAGATTTCTAAGGCACTTGCTTGCAGTTCCTATCGCTTCCACTAGATGTCAACAGTCTTTAGAAATTGGTTGATGTTTTTCCTTTGAGAAATGAAGAAGTAGGGCTGTTCAGAACGAGGGTTGAGTGTAGTGTACTGTTGTGGTTGAGGCGCACGACCTGAAAGCTCACTCCACTTTGTTTTCATCCGGTATTGAACACAGTTTATTCCATCTTAAATTGTATCGATTATTTACGTTTAAAAATACCTAAAATTGGATTATGAAAGTTGTTTGAAATGTTTGGATCAAGTTTACAGGTAACTTATTAGATACTTTGTAGTCATGTTGCGCGAGTTGGAACCGGTGTATTCTCTGGATCAAACGCGCCAAATAAATTGAAATTTTGGAGATATAACGATGGATTTTATTGAACAAAAGGACCATTTGTGATGTTTAATGGATATATTGGAGTGCCAACAGAAGAAGATCTTCAAAGGCATGAATTATATCGTTATGTCTGACTTTTGTGTCGCGCCTGACGGGTTGAATTATGATTTTCATGTGTTTGTTTGATGAGGTGCTGTCCTCAGATAATAGCATGGTTTGCTTTCACCGTAAAGCCTTTTTGAAATCTGATACTGTGGCTGGATTAACAAGAAGTTCATCTTTAAACCGATGTATAACACGTGTATGATTTATGAATTATTATTATGAGCATTTCTGTTTTTGAATTTGGCGCACTGCTATTTCTCTGGGTGTTGTCAAATCAATCCCGTTAACGGATTGGGGATTTGATCCAGCAATCTTTCGGTTACTGGCCCAACACTCTAACCACTGTTTAGTTGAATTTCCTGCCTGGGCTGTGGGACAGTGGAATTATGACATTAACATGTCATGGTATTTTGCAGAAGTTGTTGTCCCACATCTAGAGCATTTTAATCAATCAGCATCCAGGATCCCTCTTGACAATTCAAAGTTCTCAGGGAAATCAGTTCACCGACTATTGCTTTCCATTACTGGTGTACAACAACTGCCGCAATTATAGCCTTGTGTCAGGGCAGGCTTACAAGTTAGCATTTTGCAATAGGCTCAATGTTAAACATGTCTCATCAGATGCTGAATGCTTCTAGAAAAACCTATCTAGCTACCACAACAGGCTGCTGTAGCACAAATATTCCCATCTTGTTAACTATTTATTCCCAGTTACATTAGCCTAGCATCAAGTCCAATGAAAACACATGTACCCCGGCATGCACCAGCCCACAGTCTTTCTGGTATAAATTCTCCACTTAAAATTTCATGATCTCCGCACTGCAGGATGCCACTTCCATACTCTGGCAGAGCTATCACAAACAATAGTTAGGCTTTTAGAAAGCAATAGTTAGGCTTTTACTTCCACATTATACATACTACATACATTTTACAGACACAGTATATTTTACATTAGTTATTTTGTTTTCCATCAGGAGTATGACAATAAAGACCACTTTGTGAGAAGGTGTGAAAGCTCACAGTTAGCCATTGTTATGTAAATTCCAGCTGACAAGTAGGACCTTGCCTTGGCTCCAAATCAGAGCAGGACCGCTGGAGCCATGGCTCAGGGAGACACTGGGGCTTTCCCGCGTATATGCAAACTAAAAAGTCTGAGCTTTTTGGGAAAAACACTGGGGTAAATCCTCATTGGAAATGTGGCATAGGTGAGTCATAACAACATCCAGCTCGGAACAATCTCTTTCTCTCACCGCTGGTGGTCAATTAGCTCACCTATAGGGATCATCTGTGTGGACATGGCACATTTTTTATTGTCTTCTCTTTACTATGGCAGACCTAGGTAGCACAGGGAGATGGGATTGGGTGATTGGTTATGTGGTGACAAAAGGGAGCTGTTGGAGCTAAGAACACAAGCATTTGATTTGATTTGAGGATGGGTGCGCTATTTGAATGTCCACCCTGCCCATGTATGGGCCCCAGGAACGGCACTATGACTAAATTATGAGAAGGACATTAGTCATTCTCCAGGGCATCTGCAATTTGGGTAGACATCAACAGTGTTAAACAGATTAGGGGAGATAGTGGGGACAAGGATCTTGAAGGTCTGACGGGAAAACGTATTAGGGGCCCTTACGTTAATATACTCTTGTGGGGCAATATTTCCCGAGCAAATATGCAAAGTTAACAAAAATGATAGTTTTGTGCACTTAGCAAAAATTGCAAGTTGATTACATCTCCTAGATATTGCTGAAATGAAATTCACTTTATCACTGGTTAACAGGGTATTACACATAATATGAAACCCTTCCAGAATAAAAAATGCATACATTTAGGTGCTTGCCAATAAAGGAAAACGCTGACACTTGGGTAAACATTTCACCAGCATAGCAGCTTTTCCACGACAAATATAATGAGTACCAGAAACAATTAATTTTATTTTGAAGGAAGGTCAATCTTTTATAACCTGAGTCCAAGGAATATGACAGAGAAAAGGGGCAAAGGGAAGCGAGAGATTAATAGTTTTGTCTTAAAAGACGATATGGATCATTATTTAATCCATTGATATTACCTGGTTAAACGTGTATGACTTCATGTCAGAACATTATTAAGAGCGCCTGCTACATCCCACCCTACATGCACCCTTTCTGGCCGGATAGCTCAACCATTGCAGAATCTGTTAGAAATTCTGTAGGAAAAATGGAGTTATTGGAATGGCTTACACTCTGTTTCAGCAACACATGCACTTTCTCAACGGGTCAAATTAACTACGACTTGCTTCAATGTGCAATTGCATCCAAATGAGCTTTGAGTGGACCGATCACAAACGCACCTCGTTTCCCCACCTACATCAAACTTTTTTTTCCAAGAGAATTTAAGACACTTCATTTGTGTGCTTTTGACTTAATTAACACGTGGGTTTCGATTGAATCCATGCCTCCAAATCAATATCATCCACATGTAACGAGTGCGCTGGGAGTCGGGAAGCAAGTACAGGGAGTGAGTGTTTTTAATAAATAAACAAAACAATAAACCAATGAAACACAAACAATGCACTGAGTCAATAAAACCCGAGGAAGGAACCAAGGGGAGTGACAGATATAGGGAAGATAATCAAGGAGGTGATGGAGTCCAGGTGAGTGTCATGAGGTGCTGGTGCGCCTGATGATGGTGACAGGTGTGCGGGAATAATCAGCAACCTGATGACCTCGAAGCCAGAGAGGAAGTATACATGACATCACTTTATACTGTACATTGTTACAGCGTCTGATTATCACCTCCATACTCTGCTGCTCATTAACAAAAGAACGGCTAGAGACCGCAGAATCTCTCAGGCTCCCGTTAATCATTTGTTTGTTATTAGTTAACAACTCCTAAAGTCCAACAGCACATTGGGTGATGAAATTTCTGATCACCTCTCCACAGTTGACTCTCTCCACTGCCGTGCTAATTACGGGGCCATCTCACCTCATTAGAGACGGCCAGGTCGAACTAAGATGGCACCATGTCAAAACAACAGTCTGAAGCTCTTACTCTTTTTTTCTTGTCTCGCTCTCTCTCTCTCTCTCTCTCTCTCTCTCTCTCTCTCTCTCTCTCTCTCTCTCTCTCTCTCTCATATTTGATGTTTTCTGCTAAAACCACTGATTGCCCTTGGTCTCTCCAAGGTATAGGCTAGTGTTGCATCCTTAAGGTGTAAGTTAATTCATTGAAATATAGCATATCGTATACTGTAGAAGAGGACCAATCGGTTAACTTTGAGGCCATACTATGGAGTCATTATACACTGACTATACCAAACATTAGGAACAGCTTCCTAATATTGAGTTGCACCAAACCCCCTCAAAAAAACTGCAGGAAAGAGGGTAGTTTAATGTGAGGGGCTCAGCGATGTTAGGATTTCGAAAGTCATGTAATGTACGCCCGGCATTAAGGGCACTGAGAGATGCTTTAAATGCCCACTGCAGTCAAAAAGGCGATTTTCCTGTGTTTTATGTACAGTATACATGAGTGTACGAACCATTAGGAAACCTTCCTAATATTGAGTTGCACCCCTTTTTGCCCTCAGAACATCCTCAATTCGTCAGGGCATGGACTCTACAAGGTGTCAAAAGCGTTCCACAGGGATGCTGGCCCATGTCGACTCTAATGCTTCCTACACCCTCCAATGGATATCCTTTGGATGCTGGGCCATTATTGGTACACACAGGAAACCGTTGAGCGTGAAAAACCCAGAAGCGTTGCAGTTCACCTGGCACCTACTACCATAACCCATTCAAAGGCACTTAAATATTTTGTCTTGCCCATTCACCCTCAGAATGGCACACATGCACAATCCATGTCTTAATTGTCTCAAGGATTATAAATCGTTCTTTAACCTGTCTCCTCTGTAGCTACACTGATTGAAGTAGATTTAACAAGTGACATCAATAAGGCGTCATAGCTTTTACCTGGATTCCCCTAGTTTATGTCATGGAAAGAGCAGGTGTTTTATTTTGTTTGATTTTTTATTTGTTAACACCCTCCCCCCTCTTCGGAGGACAACTATCTTTTATTTTTAATTTTTAAAGCTTTTCTGCTACATATACATACATTGTACATATACATTTTGCATACACATTTTTACATACATGGTACTTTTGTATAAAGCAGTCACATAAAAATAATACATGACCAAACAAACTCTTTAATCCCAACCCTCAGCCACTCTCAGCCCATCCCACCTATCACCATAGACCAACCCTCAGCCACTCTCAGCCCATCCCACCTATCACCATAGACCAACCCTCAGCCACTCTCAGCCCATCCCACCTATCACCATAGACCAACCCTCAGCCACTCTCAGCCCATCCCACCTATCACCATAGACCAACCCTCAGCCACTCTCCGCCCATCCCACCTATCACCATAGACCAACCCTCAGCCACTCTCAGCCCATCCCACCTATCACCATAGACCAACCCTCAGCCACTCTCAGCCCATCCCACCTATCACCATAGACCAACCCTCAGCCACTCTCAGCCCATCCCACCTATCACCATAGACCAACCCTCAGCCACTCTCCGCCCATCCCACCTATCACCATAGACCAACCCTCAGCCACTCTCAGCCCATCCCACCTATCACCATAGACCAACCCTCAGCCACTCTCAGCCCATCCCACCTATCACCATAGACCAACCCTCAGCCACTCTCAGCCCATCCCACCTATCACCATAGACCAACCCTCAGCCACTCTCAGCCCATCCCACCTATCACCATAGACCAACCCTCAGCCACTCTCAGCCCATCCCACCTATCACCATAGACCAACCCTCAGCCACTCTCAGCCCATCCCACCTATCACCATAGACCAACCCTCAGCCACTCTCAGCCCATCCCACCTATCACCATAGACCAACCCTCAGCCACTCTCCGCCCATCCCACCTATCACCATAGACCAACCCTCAGCCACTCTCAGCCCATCCCACCTATCACCATAGACCAACCCTCAGCCACTCTCCGCCCATCCCACCTATCACCATCCAACCCTCAGCCACTCTCCGCCCATCCCACCTATCACCATAGACCAACCCTCAGCCACTCTCAGCCCATCCCACCTATCACCATAGACCAACCCTCAGCCACTCTCAGCCCATCCCACCTATCACCATAGACCAACCCTCAGCCACTCTCAGCCCATCCCACCTATCACCAGACCACCCTCATTTGGTTTCCATGTGCCATATATTGTTCAATTGTGCAGTGATTTATTACATAATGTTCTTACCTTTCTAAAATCGTATAGTATCCACAGATTGTGAGCTAAAGATAAAAACCTTTCCTACGAGTATTATTATACAATTTATTGACTGACTATGGCTTTCCAAATCGCACCACACTGCTATTTGTAAGGTTCAATTTATGTGCATGTTGTGATTTTTTAACCATTCCTGAACCTGTAACAGAAACAAGCTACATAGGGGCAATACCAGAATAAATTATCTATTGATTATTTCTCTTTGCAGCAAAATCTACAGAGCTGAGATTTTAGTATGCCCCATAGATATAGCATTCTGTTGGTGGCAAGAATTTTATATAATCATTTAATTTGAAAACTCTAAACAAAAAACTACAAAAAACTGACTAAAGTCTCATTTTTTGTATCAGTTCATAAACCATGTGTCATGGAATTGGTACATCGAAAATCTTTTCCCATTTATTTTGCAACCTGTATGGTGCAGCTGTCAACATTTTTGTCCTCAAATGAAACTGATATATTTTTCAATTTATGCCAGTTCCTTTCAGCCAATTTGCATCTTTAATATATAGTAGGTAAACAAGTTCCCTACCTTCTCCCTTTTCCACTTGCCTCATCCATTTTTATGGTAGTGCTGCAATCATTGGATTGAGCAGATATTCCCATATATTTGCGATAGCTTCATATGCGACATAACTCCTCTGTTTCTATTCATGATATAATTAATAAATATAATAACACGTTTTTTCCATAACTAATGTTTTTTTTTTTTAATTAATCAGCATATTTGAGTTTAAGTATGCGCCTCTTTTTTTCAATTTTCACCTGAAATGACATACTCAAATCTAACTGCCTGTAGCTCAGGCCCTGAAGCAAGGATACGCATATTGGAAATGTGAAAGGAATGTAGGATAATATAACATTATAGATCTGGTAAAAGATAATACAAAGAAAAAAACATTTTTGTACCATCATCTTTGAAATGCAAGAGAAAGGCCATAATGTATTATTCCAGTCCATGTGCCATATATATTTTGGCCACTAGATGGCAGCAGTGTTTGCGCAAAGTTTCAAACTGATCCAATGAGTCGTTGCATTTCTGTTAAAATCTTTGTATCAAGACTCCCAAATATGACTAATTTGTTTACTAATAACTTTTCATGTTCAAAATTGTGCACTCTCCTCAAACAATAGCATGGTATTATTTCACTATAATAGCTACTGTAAATTGGACAGTGCAGTTAGATTAAAAATCATTTAAGCTTTCTGCCAATATCAGATATGTCTATGTCCTGGGAGATTTTCTTGTTACTTACAACCTCATGCTAATTCCGTGGAAGGGACAGCGATCCCAATTAACCATAACAATTGTTGTAATATTTGTTCTATCTTTTCTGGAGGATAAAACTGAAATTGTAAACAGCTTGTATGGCTTGTCTAAGAAAGGGTGATACTTAGACAAAATTTAATTTTAAATTAGTCGGAAATGAGAAGTTGTAATCTGTATAAAGGCAAAAAGGCTGTTTTTGAACAAAGGATGAACCTTTCTTAATAATCTATTGGAGAACCATTTTGGGTTTAAGTCTAACTTGTATGAGTGAATCTTTTAGTGAGAGGTTTAAAGCTTTAATATTGAATCATTTTAGCCCCCCAAACTCATATTCATTATATAAATAGGCACGTTTAATTTTGTCTGGCTTAGCATTCCAAATCAAATGAAATATTTTTTGCTCATATGATTTAAAAAACGAGTCATCTGGAGTAGCCAGTGCCATTACTAAGTAAGTAAACTGTGATCGGACCAAAGAGTTAATCAATGTGATTTTTCCATAAATAGACAAGTATTTACCTCTCCATGGTTGCAGAATCTTATCTATTTTTGCTAACTTTCTATTGAAATGAGTTGTGGTAAGTTCATTTATATTTTTTGAGATGTGAATACCAAGTATGTCTACTTCACCATCCGGCCATTTTATTGGTAAACTACAAGGTTTAAACACTGTATTTTTTAACGATCCAATACGTAATATGGTACACTTGTCATAATTAGGTTTTAATCCAGAGAGGCTAGAATAGTGAACAAGATCTTCAATGAGACTGTGCAAGGATCCAGATTGTGGACTTCAGAATAAACTAGTTATCGGCATACATTGACACTTTTGTTTTTATCCCCTAGATTTCCACCCCTTTGATGTTCTTGTTGGATCTAACTTTAATAGCTAGCATTTCAATGGAAATAATAAATTGATTTGGAGACAATGGACAGCCTTGTTTTACTCCTCTTAAAAGCTCAATACTTTCTGAGAAGTAACCATTATTTACTATTTTACATCTAGGGTTGCTGTAACTGTAAACCATTGTTTAAGAGATAAACCAAAATTAAAGTAATCCAGGCATATATATATAAATTCTAGTCGTACTTTATCAAACGCTTTTTCAAAATCTGCTATGAAGACCATTCATGGTATCTTCGATGTTTCATAATGTTCAATTGTTTCAAGTAATTATTGTATATTATCTCCAATCTATCGTCCATGTAAAAATCTGTTTGATCAGGATGAACAATATCTGGTCAAATCTTTTTTATTCTATGTGATATGCATTTTGCCAGGATCTCTCAGTGTAACATCGAAGAAGCCTCCAGTTTTTTAAATGGACTGGATCTTTATCCTTACCACCTGGGTCCTGTTTTAGTAGTAATGAAATCCGACCTTATTGTTGAGTACCTGAAAGTCTACCATTTGTATAGGAGTAATTAAAACATGCTAATAATGGATCTTTGATTATATCAAAAACGGTCTGATATTCCACTCCTGGAAAATCATCAAGCCCTGGTGTTTTTCCAGACTGAAAATATATTATTTCCTCAAAAAGTTCCTCTTCTGTAAATTGGCCTTCACACAGGTCATTCTGTACATTTTTAATTTGACATTATTATTATTATGAAATAAATCATTACATTTAACATCATTCAGTGGAAATAGAGGAGACAGAAAATAAAACAAATGCTTAAAATATTTTGCACCTCTTTTAAAATTTAATTTGGTGAATCATGGATAACTCCATTTGTAATGAGTTTCTATAAATTCTATTTGGTATTAATTTCTGTGTTGAAGATTCAAGAAAAATGTTGTGCATTTTTCACCATTTTCCATCCAATTAGTTTATTTTTGTAACACATTACACTTGATCATTTCTTTTCGTTTTTCCTCTAACCGATTTTGTGACTCTAGTACAATTTTCCTTACCATCTACCTGCGCTGTTAAATCCTCCTTTATTAGTCTTATCTCTTATGACCTAAACTGCTTTTGTTTTAATGATGACTTTTGTATTGAATGGCCTCTTAAAGTACATTTAAAAGTGACCCATACAATAAGTGGATCTGCTGTACCTATGATGTGCAAAAAAAGTAAATTATGAATTCATTTGTCTTAGTTAAGAACAAAATGTCATCCAATAAATGGGCTTTGATTAAATATCCTCGTCCACGTGGAAATTCTGAGTTTTATGGAGGCCAATTGGATGGTCGTCCGATCCCATTCAGTCTCCTATTACTACTTTTTATACTTTTGATGCCAGCAAGAATGAGTCTAGGAAGTAATCAAGACATCTAGCTTGATTAAGTCTCCTCCATGTATGTCTCACTAGGTCAGGGTTTTTCAGCCTCCATATATCCACTAGTTCTAATATATTCATGATCTTCATAAGTGCTTGAGGGTGATAGTTTGTAGAGTGATTTCCTTTACGATCCATTGAGGTACTTAAAACAGTATTATAATCTCCCACCATGATAATAGATTAATTAGTTGCTTGTGAGCTCAATAAATTATTCTATATATTTTCGAAGAAGTGTGGATCATCATTATTTGGCCCATATAGATTAATTCGGCAGATCTGTTTTTGGTCCAATAGCATATTTAAAATAATCCATCTTTCTTGCAGATCTGTTCGCACAGTTTGCACAATCGGATAAACATTTGTATTAATTAGTATAATCACCCCTTTTGAGTTTCTTTGCCCATGACAAAAATATATTTCTCTCTCCCAGTCCTTTTCCCACCCAAACGTATCTATATTTGTAGAATGAGTTTCCTATAAACAATAGAAATTAAATTATTTCTCTTTTAGCCATGTAAAAATGGATCTTCTTTTTTATGATCTGCTAAGCCATTGGCTAATTGGCTATACGTATTTCTCTACTTACCAGAAGGATACCCAAGTTTCAATTATACTTACCACAACCAATTTTTGTAAACTTACCATAAAAAGCACCATGATGATTTTGTGTCCATTGTTAAGCGCACTGTAGCTGCAACTTTGTAAGTCGCTCTGGATAAGAGCGTCTGCTAAATGACTTAAATGTAAATGTAAATGTAAACTTTGTAAACCTCCAATTGTCCTAATATTCCACCCACTAAAACCTCCCCCCATATCTTTGGCTGGAAAAAATGGCTGTGTTTATTGGTGATGCTTTTGCTGTAAAGCATATTTGAAATCGGACACTGTGATGGGATTAACAACAAGATACCCTTTAAAATGGTATAAAATACATGTTTGTTTGAGAAATTTTAATTATGAGATTTTTGATGTTTTGAATTAGGCGCCCTGCACTTTCACTGGCTGTTGTCATATCGATCCCGTTATCGGGATTGCAGCCATAAGAAGAACTAACCAAATAACATGGAAAACGGTCAGAAAAAGATAAATAGTAACAATAATAGATACTATTAATAGAAATAATAACAGCACAATCTTATAAATGCATGCTCATATTTAGAAAGTTCTAGCAGGAGTTCTTAATATTTTGTATACTCAGTGTATTTTATCACTGCAAAACTAAGTGAAAGTAAGCAACAGGGATGAAATAATGTAGCAGGGGCTTGGTTCAGTGGCACACCAACAACAATGGTGGGCTGTTCAACTTGGTTAAAGTGGTCAAACAGGTTTAAGCCTTTCATCAGCCCTTTGGGTGATGCAACTATTATACATTCTCCCTAAACTGACGATCCACTTTTTGCATGCGAGAAAACAATGCATTTATTTTCTGCTCCGATCTTGTACTAAATCATCTTGTTTGTAAACTTTGTAACAATAATGAGTGAATTGTCTAATACCATAGTTATATTACTCATTCCCTCTTCCCCATATCTCCCTCTGTAACTTCTAATCTAGCCATTCATCTCCACAGGCTAACCTAAGGCTGATTTCTCAGGTCATACATGTGTATAGATATATTTACTGTCACAGCTTATTTAAATAATCACTCACATGTCGGAACACATTAAGGCCCTCTGTCAAGATAACAACACATTGTCAGCGCTGTTGGGAAGCAAATATTAAACCATTGATCAATGTTTAACAATGTATAATGGAGTGAATACGAATTAGGTGTGTGAACGTTAAAAGGTTAAAATGTTTCAATGAAATTGGGATGTTAACGGTAGGCCTTTACACTGGCAGATTTGGACACCGATTAGTGCCTACCATGCTATACATGTCGCCAGAGATCGGGGTCTCTGCTTCACAGCTCTGTATGGGTTTTGACTGACAGACGGTCTGAACATGAGCATAGCGCGTGACAGGAATTTGCCCCCATCTTTCCCGCTAATTGGGCAACTTTTGCAAGTGTTTTATTGTCTGAGTGTGTCACGCCTGCTCCCTCTCTCCCCTCCCCCCTGGCACTCGAGGGTGCCAGGCTCCCCAGCATTGCGCACTCCTGTCGTCATCATTGCACACTTGCCTCCCCCCAGTCACGCGCATCAGCAATAATTGGACTCACCTGGACTCAATCACCTCTGTCATTACCTTCCCTATATCTGTCCCTGTTCCCTGCTTCTGCAGTAAAGTTCATATGTCCTTGTATAACCATGTGCTGACGCTGTTTCTGTCCTGTTACCAGTCTGTTTCTAGTAAATGTTTGACTCCCCGTACCTGCTTCTCATCTCCGGCGTTGGTCGTTACAGAGTGAGGGAAATGCTGTAAATTAAGAGGTCTCTATGTATTTTGAAAGATGAGACGTTGAGGATTTTAATAAATACTGCTTTGATATCACATAAGCAAGCCAAACACCCATGAGTCCAAATATGCACTTCACATTTAATATGCAGTGTCATCATTAATGATGTACAGTTACAAGACAAGATGACCTTAGACCCTGGGTTATCCTGAACAGAATGAGTATGCTTGTTGCATTGTGAAGAGAATTTTCCGCCTACCTCACACTTTAATATTGTATATTATAATTTAGCTAGTTATGTTTGCAATAGAACAAGCTTTCAAATTATGCCACCTGACACAGATTGCGATTTATAATGGACCGTTTATGCATTGCGTAAACAATAACAGTGGCTCTAGTTCCTCAACGGCACAGCTAGGAGAGCTCAAAAAAGCACCTTATACAGTAGTTGAAGACTCTTCTTTGAGTCATAAAAGTGCATTGACATTATTTAGGAGCTATGCACACTTTGGAGAAGTGTGTGGCCATTTGGAAACACCAGTTAGACCTCCCATAAACCCATGATATTTTTGTGCCTTACATTGCACCAACATCAAATTTTCCAATAATATTTTTATATTCTTATCATGTAACTGAAAGTACCTCGAGTATTTTTAGATGTTGCTATTAACAAATGCGGTGAAAAGTACAGTAAATGTACAATGTATAAAAATAACAGTGTAATGTTTGGATTCAGTCTTGTGTCAGGTTAACTGTTGTGTCCTCACCTTTAGTCTAGTAATTTTCCCATAATTTCCCAACTGTTCCCTTTTAACCCATAAACGGATAAGCCCTGTATAAGCCGGTGGAGGGGTGTCTACTAAGCTACGAGGAATTGTTTTAAGAAGGTCATGCCAAGGATCATTTAGCTATTTGATTTAGAATTTTAAGACCAATTGAAGAATAAAAAAGATATATTTTTGGCCTTACTGCTATTAGCCCATACAAATGCATTGAATAACAGATTCACTACATAGAACAACAGAGAGTCCCCACACAAAAATCTAAATGTAGTTTCTTCTGAAGTGTCTGTCCTATATCTGAGTTATTCTTTTAACATGTATTTAATTGCTATCGTGGTTATAAATATGCTTTCCATATTGTAAGAAACATATTCATTTAGCCCTGTCCTTAAAGGCTACTTCCCACAAGTGTAACGGTTAATAAAAAATCCATGACCCAAACAGCATGTTGTTTTTTTGCTTCCACAAAATTTAAATCACAATGCAGTTATCACAAAACTACTGTACCACTAACAGGTCCCGATCATCATCATAAAGCAAAAATGCTGTAACGTTAGTAGGAGATATGCATCTTTCAAATGATTGCCACAGACATAAAGCGCTCGGCACGTCATCGTTGTTAAATTGAAAAAATGTCAGAGCGACAGCAGTGAACAGCGTGCTCTGTCCCTACTCAGTATATCGAGTCTGTGGCTGCACTGTGCTTTTAGCTGACCCAACGTTATAACGTATCGATTAGTGCTTTGGAAACATGCTGAAGTACAGACTGCCTGCTGGGAAGCTGTTGTAAATAAGTGACGAGTTGTACGCTGTTTATCAGTGCAGTGCCCAACATCCTTAGCTAGCTAGCTAAAATGTAATGCCTGTGCTTGTCAGTGAAGCTAACTTGCAGTAGGCAGGCTACAACAAGCTAAATCAGCTGATGTTCAAAAGTTTGGGGTCCCTTAGAAATGTCCTTGTTTTTGAAAAAAAAGCACATTTTATGTCCATTAAAATAACATCAAATTGATCAGAAATACAGTGTTGTCAGAGTCTATCTAGAGGATAGTGAAGGAGTCAGGCGCAGGACACAGGTACGAGTAAAACCACTGTATTTACTCCATCCGAGAACAGAACAAAATCCTGTTACAAAACAAATACAAAACAGGATACAAACTCCAACACACAAATTTAATCATGCACAAAACAGAAAGGGAAACCAGAGGGTTAAATAAGGAACATAATCATGAGATGGGAACCAGGTGTGTAAAACAGACAAAACAAATGGAAAAATGAAACATGGATCGGTGGCAGATAGAAAGCCGGTGACTTCGACCCCCGAACACCGCCCAAACATGGAGATGGAACAACTTCGGTGGAAGTAGTAACAAGTGTACATATTGTTAATGTTGTAAATGACTATTGTAGCTGGAAACTGGTGCTTTTTTTAATGGAATAGCTACATATGCGTAAAGAGGCCAGTTATCAGCAAGCGTCACTCCTGTGTTACAATGGCACGTTGTGTTAGCTAATCCAAGTTTATAATTTTAAAAGGCAAATTGCATCATTTTGCAATTATGTTAGCACAGCTGAATACTGTTGTGCTAATTAAGAGGCAATAAAACTGGCCTTCTTTAGACTAGTTGAGTATCTGGAGCATCAGCATTTGTGGGTTCGATTACAGGCTCAATATGGCCAGAAACAAAGCCCTTTCATCTGAAACTTGTCAGTCTATTCTTGTTCTGAGAAATGAAGTCTATTCCATGATAGAAATTGCCAAGAAACTGAAGATCTCGTACTACTCTGTGTACTACTCCCTTCACAGAACAGCGCAAACTGGCCCTAACCAGAATAGAAAGAGGAGTGGAAGGCCCCGGTGCATGACATAAGTAATTGTTTACAGACAGTTTATTTCACATATTACTCACTGTATCACAATTCCAGTGGGTCAGAAGTTTGCATACACTAAGTTGACTGTGCCTTTAAACAGCTTGGAAAATTACAGAAAATGATGTCATGGCTTTAGAAGCTTCTGATAGGCTAATTGACATCATTTGAGTCAATTGGAGCTGTACCTGTAGATGTATTTCAAGGCTTACCTTCAAACTCAGTGCCTCTTTGCTTGACATCATAGTTAAATCAAAAGAAATTAGCAAAGACCTCAGAAAATAAATTGTAGACCTCCACAAATCTGGTTCATCCTTGGGAGCAATATCCAAATGCCTGAAGGTACCACATTCATCTGTACAAACAATAGAACGCAAGTATTAACACCATGGGACCATGCAGCCATCATACCTCTCAGGAAGGAGATACGTTCTGTCTCCTAGAGATGAACGTACTTTGGTGCGAAAAGTGCAAATCAATCCCAGAACAACAGCAAAGCACCTTGTGAAGATGCTGGAGGAAACAGGTATAAAAGTATCTACAGTGCCTTGCGAAAGTATTCGGCCCCCTTGAACTTTGCGACTTTTTGCCACAAAAATCTCTTAAATTGGAAACACTTATCTCCCTCACTAGCTTTAAGCACCAACTGTCAGAGCATCTTACAGATTACTGCACCTGTACATAGCCCACCTATAATTTAGTCCAAACAACTACCTCTTTCCCAACTGTATTTAATTAATTAATTTATTTTGCTCCTTTGCACCCCATTATTTTTATTTCTACTTTGCACATTCTTCCATTGCAAAACTACCATTCCAGTGTTTTACTTGCTATATTGTATTTACTTTGCCACCATGGCCTTTTTTGCCTTTACCTCCCTTCTCACCTAATTTGCTCACATTGTATATAGACTTGTTTTTTTTACTGTATTATTGACTGTATGTTTGTTTTACTCCATGTGTAACTCTGTGTCGTTGTATGTGTCGAACTGCTTTGCTTTATCTTGGCCAGGTCGCAATTGTAAATGAGAACTTGTTCTCAACTTGCTTACCTGGTTAAATAAAGGTGAAATAAATAAATAAAAAACATTTCAAGCTTCAAACATAAAGATATAAAACTATATTTTTTGTGAAGAATCAACAACAAGTGGGACACAATCATGAAGTGGAACGACATTTATTGGATATTTCAAACTTTTTTAACAAATCAAAAACTGAAAAATTGGGCGTGCAAAATTATTCAGCCCCTTTACTTTCAGTGCAGCAAACTCTCTCCAGAAGTTCAGTGAGGATCTCTGACTGATCCAATGTTGACCTAAATGACTAATGATGATAAATACAATCCACCTGTGTGTAATCAAGTCTCCGTATAAATGCACCTGCACTGTGATAGTCTCAGAGATCCGTTAAAAGCACAGAGAGCATCATGAAGAACAAGGAACACAGCAGGCAGGTCCGAGATACTGTTGTGAAGAAGTTTAAAGCCGGATTTGGATACAAAAATATTTCCCAAGCTTTAAACATCCCAAGGAGCACTGTGCAAGCGATAATATTGAAATGGAAGGAGTATCAGACCACTGCAAATCTACCAAGACCTGGCCGTCCCTCTAAACTTTCAGCTCATACAAGGAGAAGACTGATCAGAGATGCAGCCAAGAGGCCCATGATCACTCTGGATGAACTGCAGAGATCTACAGCTGAGGTGGGAGACTCTGTCCATAGGACAACAATCAGTCGTATATTGCACAAATCTGGCCTTTATGGAAGAGTGGCAAGAAGAAAGCCATTTCTTAAAGATATCCATAAAAAGTGTTGTTTAAAGTTTGCCACAAGCCACCTGGGAGACACACCAAACATGTGGAAGAAGGTGCTCTGGTCAGATGAAACAAAAATGGAACTTTTTGGCAACAATGCAAAACGTTATGTTTGGCGTAAAAGCAACACAGCTCATCACCCTGAACGTACCATCCCCACTGTCAAACATGGTGGTGGCAGCATCATGGTTTGGGCCTGCTTTTCTTCAGCAGGGACAGGGAAGATGGTTAAAATTGATGGGAAGATGGATGGAGCCAAATACAGGACCATTCTGGAAGAAAACCTGATGGAGTCTGCAAAAGACCTGAGACTGGGACGGAGATTTGTCTTCCAACAAGACAATGATCCAAAACATAAAGCAAAATCTACAATGGAATGGTTCAAAAATAAACATATCCAGGTGTTAGAATGGCGAAGTCAAAGTCCAGACCTGAATCCAATCGAGAATCTGTGGAAAGAACTGAAAACTGCTGTTCACAAATGCTCTCCATCCAACCTCACTGAGCTCGAGCTGTTTTGCAAGGAGGAATGGGAAAAACTGATAGAGTGCAAAACTGATAGAGACATACCCCAAGCGACTTACAGCTGTAATCGCAGCAAAAGGTGGCGCTACAAAGTATTAACTTAAGGGGGCTGAATAATTTTGCACGCCCAATTTTTCAGTTTTTGATTTGTTAAAAAAGTTTGAAATATCCAATAAATGTCGTTCCACTTCATGATTGTGTCCCACTTGTTGTTGATTCTTCACAAAAGAATACAGTTTTATATCTTTATGTTTGAAGCCTGAAATGTGGCAAAAGGTTGCAAAGTTCAAGGGGGCCGAATACTTTCGCAAGGCACTGTATATCCACAGGAAAAATTCCCACAAGAGGGTATAAGCAATCATATTGCTATTGGACAAAACATCACGATTCACAACGGGGCCTTATCTCGAAAACTGAAAATATTTCGAAGCCGAAACTCGGTGAGCGTAGGGGCGGCATAATGGGCAGTTGGCCCCGAACAAGATGGCGTCTAGGCCTCAACGGTTTTTGAGTTATGTCCATTTCTCTGGGATTAAAGGTCCAAAATGAAAATAGAGAAATTATTTTTCCACAAGGAGCCTCCGGTGTCAATAAAAAAAGAACCAGCCATTTATCTATCGTCATTTAAGAGAAATCGTACAACAACAGATTGGTGATGTTCACGGATAGGTGTTTTTTTTCCAACGGTTACAGATCCAGTTGCAGGGTGTTCTTACGAATCTTTTTAAAGTGTGCTGCGGAGCTCTGCGAGATTTCTGTGATTTTCTATGATTTTCTGAAATAACACACACTCACTAAACCCTCCGTAAATAACTCAGTTCTTAACGTAAAGACTTAAAACTCAGGATTCTGTAAAGGCATACCCCAATCATGATATGAGTTTATTTATAGGTTCCTGTGCCAACCGGAAGTGCCTTAAATGGTGTCACAGTGGCAGTTTCCATTGGTTAAAAAGGTCAGATCTTTTCAGAACTTCATATGTGTGATTAGGCAACCCCCATAAACTGTAAGTCAGTCATTTCTCCCAACAGATGTCAAAGAAAAGCTCTCTCTCTCACACACACACACACAGAAACACACACACAGCAAGGATGGAGTGACAAAGTGCGGTGCTTAAAGACACACAAAGCCTACAATGGCATTTCCATATTATCTAGGCCGTGCCGAGTTCAACAAGATGCCCCGATTGACCGTAGCTCGCTCGGTCTAAGCACAGCGACCATGAGAAAAGTAGGCCCAAAATGAAGGCTGGCCCTCAATGTCATTTGCTTTTGGGGGACAGTGAGAGAACCGTTAAGGTGAGAAGCACAATTCGACCTCAGGAACGTACCTGAGGTCCTCCCGATCCGTGCAAGCCTAACCTTGACCGTGTGGCATTAACCCTTACCAGTTAAAAGAAGGTGTTTACATCAAACAGTTTGCATTGACTTCTCTCCCCATAGGAATACATTGCCTGCACCTCTAAATTCAACCTGAAGCCTATGTGGGTTATGAATGCCTTATGAACCTGTCTTCTATGACAGTCCATAAGACCACTATGAGGTCTACCTGTGTCGATTCTAAGCTTCCTGGAGCAACCGGAAGTGGTTAAATTGACCAAAAAGGTGTTTTGATGTACATAACCTTCAAAGGTGAAAATGACTACATTCAACCCTGTGTAGATCAGTCAATTCTTAACTTAGACTTAAAACTCAGGATTCTGTAAGAGGCTACCTCAGTCAAGACATGTGTTTACCTATAGCTTCCTGTGCCAACCGGAAGTGCCTTTAATTGGGTCACACTGTCTGTTTTGAAGGGTTAAAAAAGTCACATCTTTCCTAAACTTCATATGTGTGATTAGGCAACCCCCATGAAAGTGGGTTTGGTGTCAATTGGTATCAGTTTGGTGTCAAAATGACATCTAATTGACTGATGGACACTGACTTGCTAGTTGACTTTTGTACATTTGCAATATGTTTAAACGGAGAGGGACCATCACCAAAATGGCATTCTGAAATCAACACAAAAAATGGCATCACCATAGTCTCCAGACTGTGCCGAGTTCAACGAGACGCCCCGCTTGACCGTAGCTCGCTCTGAGTGCAGTGACCTTGAAAAAAGCAGAACCAAAATGAGGCCTGGCCCTCAATGTCATTTGCTTTTGGGTGACAGTGAGAGAACCGTTAGGGTGAGAAGCACAATTCGACCTCAGGTATGTTCCTAAGGTCCTGCCGATCCGTGCAAGCCTAACGTTGACCGTGTGGCATTAACCCTTAATATTTAAAAGAAGGTGTTTACTTCAAAGAGTTTGCATTGACTTCTCTCCCCATAGGAATACATTGCCTGCACCCCTAAATTCAACCTGAAGCCTATGTGGGTTATGAATGTCATATGAACCTGTCTTCGATGACAGTCCATCAGGCCACTACGAGGTCTACCTGTGTTGATTCTAAGCTTCCCGGACCAACCGGAAGTGGTTAAAATCACCCTAAAAGTGTTTTTCCATACCCTGCCTGCAGTTTGATAGACATAGTGCATTCAACCCTGTGTAAATCAGTCAATTCTTAATGTAAGGACTTAAAACTCAGGATTCTGTAAAAGCATACCCCAGTGAGATTATGTGTTGACTTATAGCTTCCTGTGCCAACCGGAAGTGCCATCATTGGTGTCTCTTGTGCTGTTTCGAGGGGTTAAAAAAGTCAGATCTTTCCAAAACTTCATATATGTGATTAGGCAACCCCCATGAACTGTAAATCAGTCATTTTTCCCATAAAATTTCAAAGGAAAACTAAATCACACACACACACAGCTTGGAAGGAGGGACCCATTGGGGTGCGTAGAGACATACACTGCCTGCATTAGTTAACCTTGTTGGAACTTTTAAAGAACCGTCAGACCTAGAGTTCCGAAACTTTAGAATCCTATTCTAGACCTCAGGTCGATAGTGCGTGGTGAGTTACGTGGCTCTAGATGGTTCTCGGACCAAGAAACAGCTTTGTACATTTGCAATGACTTCAATTCATTTGGACCATTATGAAAATGGCGACATTTAGAAATGTCTCAGAGACACAAGACTAGGTGCATTGCGACCGTCTCGGCCCATATAGACAGACCCCAACGTTTCGGTCCGATAGCTCATTCAAGGACCCCGTAGCAAGTCATAGGAAAAATTTGATTTTCAGCTCCAATTAGGGTTTTGCTCGGACACCAAATGACCGATCGACCCGAAACTTGGGATTCGGGGTCGCCTCAGCTAGGCCTACACGTAACATAAGAAATGGACCCGCAGCTAGAACGTAACTATGTGTTTTATGTTTTTTTTATGGTTTGAACCGAAGGCGTTGTGAATTTTGTGCCAGCTCTGAAGTATGTGATAGTTGGCTACTAAACGAGTTGGAAAAAGTGGGTTTAGTGTCAGTTTGTATCAGTTTGGTGTCAGAATGATATCTAATTGACTGATGGACGGTGACTTGCTGGTGACTCTTGTCCATTTGCAATATGTTTAAACAGTGAGGTACCATCACCAAAAGTGACATTCTGAAATCAACCCTAACGAGCCATTGAGATGAACCAGAATCACTGCCCAGCCATCCCGAGTTCATCGGGCCAGTCAATTTCACATTCCTGCAGGATTTTTATAGCATGACAAATTCGTGATGGTACCTGCCCATTGAACCATATTGCAAATGCACAGTGACTTTGCAAAAGTAAGAAAACATAAACAAATGGACATAATGAAATCACCTTATTTTTATTTTTGGGTTACCAGTTGCACAGCAATGCACGTGCATTTGCAATATGATTCTATAGTGAAAAAAACATCACCAAATGGACATGATGAAATCAACACAACGAGTGATGGAAAGGAACAACTATCACTGCCAGGCCATCCTGTGTTCATCATGCCAGTCAATTTTGCATTTTTGAGCATGTCAAATTTCATATGGTAAATGCCCATTGAACCATATTGCAAATGCACGTGCATTTGCAATATGATTCTATAGTGAAAAAAACATCACCAAATGGACATGATGAAATCAACACAACGAGTGATGGAAAGGAACAACTATCACTGCCAGGCCATCCTGTGTTCATCAGGCCAGTCAATTTTGCATTCCTGCAGAATTTTTATAGCATGACAAAATTGTGATGGTACCTGCCCATTGAACCATATTGCAAATGCACAGTGACTTTGCAAAAGTGAGAAAACATAAACAAATGGACATGATGAAATCAACACAACGAGTGATGGAAAGGTACAACTATCACTGTATGTTGATACAGTTCTTATACGTGTGTAATTGACACAAAACTTGAAAGAATTTCGAAAAACGGTCCAGAAAGCACTTTTTTAAGGGTGTGTGAAGTTTTTTACAAAATTTTGACACTTGACTTTTGACTTCCTATGAAATCATATTGAAAATGGACAAAACATATTACTTATGCGCATGTAAAAAAAAAAAAATATATGACAATAAAATTAGACAAAAGTATATTCATACAGTTCTTACACATGTGTAATTGACAAAAAAAAATCGAAAGAATTTCGAAAAACGGTCCTGAGAGCACTTTTTTAAGGGGTGATAAGTTTTTGACAAAAAAATCATTTTTTCAAAATTTTGCTTTTGGACGTTGACTTGGGTTACATTTCCAATATGAAAAACCACGGTGGAGCGGATTCGCCACCTGTTGAATTTTTAAAGTGTTACAACTGGCAATTGCCATATGGCATTTGCAATACACTTTGCATGAATCAACGCCGAATTGGGTGGTATTGGACAATGTGTATATGGTTTGTCCGATGCCAATGACTTCCCATTCATTTTTGTCCAATACAGGGGGGTCTTCCCTTAACGATATAAAACAGGGATTTTTTTTCTAGGATTAAATATCAAAAATGTGAAAAACTGAGTTTAAATGTATTTGGCTAAGGTGTATGTAAACGTCCGACTTCAACTGTATGTGGTGTGATAATTGCTTTGTTTGCGCTATAACCTGTTAGTTCATATGCCTTGCCATTGTGACATATAGGCCTAAGGCCGAGACAATAAGAAGACACAGTGGCAGAATAAATTCAACCACACCTTTGTTTCATCACAAAACCGGAGAGCAACCTCTGTTGACAAAGCATATTGCATTTAACAAACCGTTACATGACCTACAGCACGGTCAAGCAAGTGAATTTTTCTGATTTAGAACCACGGAAGGTTACCACAAGTTGCAAAGAAAACAGGAGCTGCCTCCACTATTCCATCACTATTTCAACTTTAAAATGTCAACATCAACAAATCACCTATGATTTGTCAAATACAGTTATAACTAAAAGACACCAAAAAATTATTTAGTCCAATCAACGTAAGCTAAATATGATGTGGTTGTCAATGGTTCTGATTTCTCTGTGTGTGTGCATGCGTTCGTGCATGCATTAGCTTGTCAACATTAGCCTTCTATATGTACAGTATCTACATATTGAACTTCCATCCTCTCAGGCCAGGGGCACGTTGTTAGGAGTGTGTATCTGAGGCGAAGTCATGTGCAGGAGAGCAGAGTGTAGTGAACAGGCACACTTTTTATTCCGGTCAAAATGACAGCACAAAATAACATAAAATGTGCCCAAATCACCGAACATAGACAAAAAGTAATGCGTGTAACAATATCCACAATAACAAAATACACGTAACACAATCAATCCTACAGAAAGACATGATGGGGAACAAAGGAATAAATACATATGAATTGATTGGGGAATGAAAGCCAGGTGTGCAGGGAACAAGACAAAACAAATAGATACATGGAAAATGGAGCGGCGATGGCTAGAAAGCCAGTGACGTCGACCGTCAAACGGCGCCCGAACAAAGAGAGGAGCCGACCCCCCCCCCCCCCCCCCCCGGTGAATCCAGGATGGAACGGACGGAGTACGCCGGGGCCCCCTCGATGTCCAGAGAGGGTAGAGGAACCTCCTGTACCTCAGACTCCTGGAGCTTACCAGCCACCTCCGGCCTGAGGAGAGACATGGAGGAAAGACATGAGAGACATGGAACGAGTGGTTAATTTGGTAATCGGGGGGAAGCTGTAACCTGTAACATACCTCGTTCACACTCCTCATGACTTTAAATGGCCCCACAAACCGCGGACCCAGCTTCCGGCAGGGCAGGCGGAGGGGCAGGTTTTGGGTCGAGAGCCAGACCCTGTCCCCTGGTGCGAACACCGGGGCCTCACTGCGGTGACGGTCCACGCTGGCCTTTTGGCGCAGTGCGACCTGCTGGAGTTGACCATGGGAGGCTTCCCGGGTCTCCTCCGCTCGTCTGAACCACTCGTCCACTGCAGGAGCCTCGGTCTGACTCCGATACCATGGTGCCAGAACCGGTTGGTACCCCAATACACACTGAAAGGGGGAGATGTTAGTGGAGGAGTGGCGGGGTGAGTTCTGCGCCATCTCTGCCCAAGGCACGAACACCGCCCACTCCAGGTCCTGGCAATAGGATCGCAGAAACCTGCCCACATCCTGGTTCACTCGCTCCACCTGCCTATTACTCTTGGGGTGGAAACCCAAGGTCAGATCGAGACTCCCAAACATTTCATGAATGCCCTCCAGCCTCCCTACACACAGCCCCTCCCAACTCCATGGGCACCTGAGCGGAAGTGCTGGGAGATGGAACCGACAGAGCCCCCTCAGGATTTCCACGGATGACCAGCAGGTTATCCAACCGGATGGACATATCCACCAGTTGGTCAAAGGTGGTGGTGGCATCCCTGCAGGCCAACTCCCGTCGATAGTGGTCGATGAGGGCCCTGTCGTTCCATACCTGCTCCGGCGGCCAAGGTCTGGAACTCCAGTGCGAAATCCTGTGTGCTCCTCGTCCCCTACACAAACACATAATGGGGAACAGAGGAATAAATACATATGAATTGATTGGGGAATGAAAACCAGGTGTGCAGCGAACAAGACAAAACAAATGGATACATGAAAAATGGAGAGGTGATGTCTAGAAAGCCGGTAACGTCGACTGCCGCACGCCGCCCAAACAAGGAGTGGAGCCGACTTCGGCGGAAGTCGTGACACACGTAGTATGAATTTATGGTTGGATCGGAACCGGAGGACAACAACACAACGAGATGCAACAACTCAAGTTGTTTCTATAAATGACATATTGCTCTCGATGTGATGTGATTGGAGTGAAGCCAAATCCAAACTTTTATTTGGTGAGCCAGGACTATTCACAGTTGAGCTCACTGAGTTTAACTTCTTGCGTCGAGCCATCCCGGATCCGGGATCGTGAATACAGCCTCAAGCTCATTACCATAACGCAACGTTAACTATTCATGAAAATCGCAAATGAAATGAAATAAATATGCTAGCTCTCAAGCTTAGCCTTTTGTTAACAACACTGTCATCTCAGATTTAAAAAAATGTGCTTCTCAGCCATAGCAAAACAAGCATTTGTGTAACAGCATTTAGCGTTAGCATAGCATTTAGCATTAGCATTCAGCAGGCAACATTTTCACAAAAACCAGAAAACCATTCAAATAAAAGAATTTACCTTTGAAGAACTTCTGATGTTTTCAATGAGGAGACTCAGTTAGCCTCTTACGTCGACCCGGCAAGCATGCGTCCCATTTAGACATCTGGAAATGCAAATGCGCTACGCTAAATGCTAATAGCACTCGTTAAAACTCAAACGTTCATTAAAACACACATGCAGGGTACTGAATTAAAGCTACACTCGTTGTGAATCCAGCCAACAAGTCAGATTTTTAAAATGCTTTTCGGCGAAAGCATGAGAAACTATTATCTGATAGCATGCAACACCCCAAAAGACCCGAAGGGGACGTAAACAAAATAATTAGCATAGTCGGCGCTACACAAAATGCAGAAATAAAATATAAAACATTCATTACCTTTGACGATCTTCTTTGTTGGCACTCCTAGATGTCGCATAAACATCACTATTGGGTCTTTTTTTCGATTAAATCGGTCCATATATACCCTAGATATCGATCTATGAAGACTGTGTGATCAAGGTAAAAACAGCGTTTTAAAACGCAACGTCATTTTTTAAAATTAAAAAAGTCGACGATAAACTTTCACAAAACACTTCGAAATACTTTTGTAATGCAACTTTAGGTATTAGTAAACGTTAATAATCTATCTAATAATAATTGATCACGGGGCGATGTGTATTCAATAGCTCCACGTCTTGAAATCATGTCCGGATATTTCTCATCCAAAACATCCTGTCGGAGACCGGAAGAAATGGGCTGTCTCTCGCTTGTTTGACCAAGAAACAAAGCCAAGGCAAATGACAAGACTGGCGACATCGTGTGGAAGCGCATTGATATATTTTCCAGTTTTCAGTGATCAGATTTTCTTGCGCTTTTCGATGAAACGCACGTTCTGTTATAGTCACAGCCGTGATTGAACCAGTTTTAGAAACGTCAGAGTGTTTTCTATCCACACATACTAATCATATGCATATACTATATTCCTGGCATGAGTAGCAGGACGCTGAAATGTTGCGCGATTTTTAACAGAATGTTCGAAAAAGTAGGGGGTCGACTTAAGAGGTTAGATAGCAAATGTTCAGTTTTTCCTGAAAGATTATTTGTTTAGGAGAAATCGCTCCATTTTGTGCGTCACGTTTAGCTAAGAAAAAAAATGTATCCAGGATTGTGTAAATCTATCAGCAAGCTCATTAGCATAACACAACGTTAACTATTCATGAAAATCGCAAATGAAATTAAATCAATATGCTAGCTCTCAAGCTTAGCCTTTTGTTTACCACACTGTCATCTCAGATTTTCAAAAATATGCTTCTCAACCATAGCAGAACAAGCATTTGTGTAACAGTATTGATAGCTAGCGTTAGCATTTAGCGTTAGCATTTAGCGTTAGCATTCAGCAGGCAACATTTTCACAAAAACCAGAAAACCATTCAAATAAAATCATTTACCTTTGAAGAACTTCGGATGTTTTCAATGAGGAGACTCAGTTAGATAGCAAATGTTCAGTTTTTCCTGAAAGATTATTTGTGCAGGAGAAATCGGTCCGTTTTCTGCGTCATGTTTGGCTACCAAAGAAAAACGAAAATTCATTCATCCAAACGCCAAACTTTCTTCCACATTAACTCCATAATATCGACCGAAACATGGTAAACGCTGTTTAGAATCAATCCTCAAGGTGTTTTTCACATATCTCTTCATGATATATCATTTCTGGAAGTCTCCTCTCTGTCTCAATCACATGGATGAATGCGAGCAGCTTGGAGATTACGCAACAATTTCAACAAAGGACACCGGGCGGACCCCTGGTAAATGTAGTCTCTTATGGCCAATCTTCCAATGATATGCCTACAAATACGTCACAATGCTGCAGACAACTTGGAGAAACGATAGAAAGGGCAGGCTAATTCGTGGCGCTTTCACGGCCATATAAGGAGACAATGAAAAACAGAGCGTCAAAAATCCTGCTCATTTCCTGTTTGAAGTTTGTTCTTGGTTTCGCCTGTAGCATCAGTTCTGGGGCACTCACAGATAATATCTTTGCAGTTTTGGAAACGGTAGAGTGTTTTCTTTCCAAAGCTGCCAATTATATGCATAGTCGAGCATCTTTTCGTGACAAAATATTGCGCTTAAAACAGGCACGTTTTTTAATCCAATAATGACATAGAGCCTTTCATAGGTAGAAAAAGGTTAACTCAATGCTGATTGGATATTATTTTATACTTTTTTATCAGGGAGGCCAAATGCTTGTTGGCTTCCCTTTTTATCAATTTTACGGGCAGCAACAATGTCTTTTGACCAGCTCTGTTTCGCTCCCTCTCGTGTTTTCTCCAGTGAGATATATTCAGCCTTTTGTGAATTGAGGAATAATTATGAAACACAAGAGACAAAAGACACATTGTTTTAAACTTTTTTTTTCTTTATTTCTTGGTTTTTGGGGAAGCATGGTTTCGGTTGCCATCCATGAATACACGCCACTGCTCCGTCCCTGATCCTGAGTCAGGGGCCTGGTGGGTGTGAGGGGGGCGAGGCCCCCCTGTTTGCCCATGGGATCAACCAGGATCATCTGTTGCTGACTGGGCGCTCTAGCCGCTGGGAACCTCCAGGTGAGTCTGATTAGCACTCTATGGAAGAGGCGTAGGAGGCGGGTTCAAGGCATGGCAGCTCAGATTACCTTGGAAGAAGAAGAGAATGAGAAATAAGAGAGAAAAGAGGCGTTTGCCCCTCTCAAACCCTCAAACAAGCAGTTGTGGTCTAACGAGGGTGAAATTTGACAGATGTCAGGAGAGGTCTCAATTTCCACTTCAAATCAGCATGACACCTGGCCCAGGTCTTTAATTGGTCGAGACACATCACCTAATCCGCGAGTAGCTTGGCTCCTCGAAACCTCGGAGCGGCGTTGCCCTTAAGCTCCATTCGTCACTGAGGCAGACAAAAGCGGGAAATGAAAAAAGTCAGAGGGACTCTGCTTTCAGCTCTAATCCAATTAGAAAGCTGTTGAGGAGCCTGAGTATAGTTTCACATCCCTTAAAAGTACACATGATCTCTGGGCACCTCGGTGACCTCGGAGAATGGCATCTTGTTAGAGGCACAGCGGGTCCCCCTCGCTTGATCTTCCTCTGACTAGGAGGGGTGTGAGAAAGATTACTGTCTGTCCCATCCACTGCTACAATAAAGGTATCATCATCCACAATAGGAACGGGTCTATATTGCTGCATTTAGACAGCCTGCCCAATTCTGATATTTTTTCCACCAATTTGTCTTTTGACCAATTACATCAGATCTTTTCACATCAGATATGTTTTTAGAGCTGTTCTAAGAGTGTTGGAGATCTCCTGATAGTTGTGTAATGGCACAGTGTTTGTTTTTAACTTAAGTGCAATTAACTATTTTTAATGCTCTTATGTAAACAACAAGACAACAGAGCCACTTTGGTGTTAAACAAGTATTTTACAGCACTTCAGGGATTCTGTGGTGCGTGTGTGTGTGTGGCGGGGGGTCTAATTTATTCAAATTTCTTTGTAAACAGGGTTATTATTGCCTTAGGTGAATGCATTGAAAGTAAATACATCAATATTTATTATTGCTTTTATATATTTATTATTGCTCTCCATTCTCCCTTGGTAATATTTAAAGCTGGCAGGCTGTACTAGTCAAAGACAAAGCAAAGCTAAAAACGTTTACTTTGTGATTTGAGAGCACTATTTAAACTATCATCAACTTGTTGAGAAGTGTCAGGCCAAAGGCCATTGGCCCAAGAAATAGGTCCTAAATGTTTTCCTAAAGGGGGGCACTTTCTGGGTCTCATAATATTCCCACCTAGTGATCAAACAATTAAATATAATCAGCGGCCCCAGTCAACTTCCCTAATACAAAGATAATTTCTTGGAATATTAAAGCAGGGTATCATCTTATGAATATTTCATTTATCTCCACCTTTAATAATACAAAAATGAAGAATAGAAAATTTCCTCCTATAGATTACCACTGTCTGTACTATTGTATATCACGCACTGCACTCTGGGATGACTTGGGGCATCTTGACTAAATGACATACGCCTGCGTTAAGAGAAACATTCCCAATGTTTCTAACACAGGCCCATATTATGTACAGTGTAGCTGGTTGAGAATGATGAGACATGTTGCTATTAGGGATATTTGGTGGATCACTCCGAGAATGGAGCTCAACATAAAGTAGCCGTGGGCCAGTTTGCAATGATGAATCATTTGACTTAAATTGATTTAAACACCACAAAATCCACTGTGGCATTTATGACCTGCGTACAAATGCAAAAAAAGCTAGCACGGTAATGAAAATGGACAGGAATCTCAGCTCTGTTTGACAGTGCTTAGGTGTCTCTGTTTCTAGATGGATCTCATCAGTCATGAGGAGGCAGAGAAATATTTCATTTAGGTGTGAAGACTGGAAGAACCCTGTACATATCTGAATGCTAACCTAGAAATAATTACCGGACATAATAGACATGCAAATTGACTTTGCAGACATGGCAACCCTCTTGGATACAGGCTTGCAGCAGTACTCCATTAGTGCTGTATTGTGTCCCTTGTAGCTATGTTTAATTTCCTCTGTCGTTATTGTTATTATCGTCGATTGAATGTCTCTGTTTGTCACTGTGATGAGGTGTACAATTGTGTGCCAATCCCTAAGGGAAAAAAAGCACACTCTTAATTATTCCGGTATCATAGTTATGCTGGCAATTAACGCTCGACTTCGCAATTCCATACTCCATTTGATTGCTTTTATTGGCGGGTACAATAGGTTGTTTGCTATCGTCATCAAGCGACACGCGGTTATCTGGAGTAGAGGCAATGTCAAGGTTGAATAGTGTGCTAACAGGAGATACAAGTGGATGCGTCTCGTCGGCGTTGCCGTACACAGTAGAATAGACGGTGCACAATACATGCAAAACTCCTACATACAGTTCATACATATTTAAATACCTGTAAAATAAAAAGGAGTGGCAATACGCGTCATACGTGTCATGCTACTGAAGACTTGATCCCTGCATGGCAATCCCCTCCCTCTCAATTTACGTCACTACGCAGTTGAAATTGGGCAGAATCTTTAACACCTTCGAACATATGTACCTCGTGGACTTTTGTGTCTATTAAGGGAAATACCGTTTCTCATGGGAAATCGTTTGATGTGGATAAAAATCCCGTGGGGGGAAAAAAATCGTGATTTACACCTGAACATAAACGAATGGTGTTTTTTTAAGGGAAGTCCAAGATGGTTACGAGACTGTGCCGGCTAGTATAACCCAAACCCGAACATACCTATGCCTTCTATAAATGTTAACCTAATAAGTAAGTGACACTGTTTATATGTTGCTTTAATTTAATTCAGACCTAATTATACTGTGGTATACACCTGGCACTTGCATCCCACTACCACATTCCAGCATGTTTAATGTCTCTGGCTCTGGCATCAAAGGCTAGATTTGATGGTATTTGGCATTGAGCGGTCTTGGCTGCAACTTAAATTAGATTAGAATGGGATACATAAAAAAAAAAAAGTATCCCTCTTGATCTCCACATAACAGGATATTCTAAGTATTTTCCACGTCAAAACCAACACCCAACCAAAATGATGAACACGTTGAGATTAGTAGGAAAGGCTGTGAAAACATGTGACTTCTAAATTGTGCCAAAACCCGGGTAAACAAAAAAGAAAAACCTTTAAGGTTGATACACAGTAGGAAAGACAAGAAGTCATATGTTAGCACTTTAGCTAAGTTCCCTTGCGTGCACTCTTATGGATCGTTTTAAGTCACTTTCTATGGATTCCCTATTATATCGTATCAATTACTTTATGCTACAGTCATTCAAACCACTTTTAGCTAGCATCCAAAAGAACTGAGCATCTCTGAGTGTACCGTCCACCACACCACGTTGGATGAAACCTGACATGAATGGTGTTTGCTTGCCAATGTTATTACAGGCCAAATTGGGTTCAGATATTGCTAGTCAGCACACCAGATACTGAATTCAATAAAACACTTTCTTTATACCTGATCGTGGAGGCGAAACAGACAAGTGGAGGGTATGAGCCAACATTCACATAAAAACAAGATCAATACACACGGTTCACAGATGTGCATTTACATTGTTAACTAACTACCTCATGTTCTATTCCACTCCTATTTATTGTCATATAAATGGATAGGGACTGGGGCTTAAAATTTACCTAAAAGGGAGGTTTGCGCTACTGTAGTGTAGCCAAATAAAATTCTCTATCTAGTTTAAATGAGTGGTTGAAATGTTGAAGTTAGTTGGCTTGACCCAAAGATTTAATTGCTAGGGAGCAAAAAAAAAGTTGTATGCTCCCCTCAGAATGTTTTTCAACAATAACTTGGAGTGATAAAGTGTTTGTGTGATAAAATGGCAGCCTGTACGTAAACATTCGGGGTCAGGTGCCACCACAGACCAGAGCCGAGTCCTGGGGCTCAAGGCTCAAGCCAGGACTTAGGTCCAGCTCTAAAGAAAGACTTTCATCCTAATGTTTTGTATGCAGGTTGTACCTAATAATACAAATAAATGCAACATTCTTACCTTTTTTTGCTGTTGGTTAAACTGAGATAAAATGTGAAACAACTTATCTAATCATCATGTATATTTTTCCCCGAGCATACGTTTCACATTGCCTGGTGTGGCAAAATGAGTTATCTTCTCAAATAATAATGCAATTAGACTCGAATTTGAGCAATGATCGTGATGTAGAATGTGGTTACAAAGGTTCACAGTAGCTTACCTAAAACCCAACAACAAAACACCAAATGACCTCTAAAATGTGGGCTCCTTGAGCGTTTGTCACAACGCATGGCCGTTAAACACAGGCACCAGTCACAACCCATGCACCAGAACATACATCAGACCGCAGCGTGGTCATCAAACATCAAATTACACCGCCCAGTATGAGACATATAGATAACCCTGATGTCAGTAGGAATCCAATCTAAATCTAAATTGTGCTCCACTAACCCCACCCTCCCCCTCTTGATTAATTCTCCAATAAAATACATTTCCTGGCTCCCGTTGTCTATTTTAGGTCTGTTTATTTCCGCACTGGTATTTGGCAATAGGCCCCTCACTGGACTCCATCTCAGTGGCCCCAGTCGGTGCTCTGTCTGCCTGCTATGCTTCAGCCAAGTCTGAAGCATCTCTCCTCTCTCTGCCCCCGACCATGCCCAATGATTACATTGGCCCCTCAGTGAGCTTTTTCAATATGCATTGGAGGTCAGTCCTTTGTGTCCACTCCAACCAGAACAAAATGAGGGGAAAGATTTATCAAAACTGTGCTACTTTTTACTTCACTGACCTAAACCGGAGCAATATCGTGCATGGCATTAGCAAAAAAAAAAGTCAGCTTCAGTGAATTCTTGCTCTCAAAGGAATTGTGGCGCTAGTCAATTTCTTCTTCACTCTCGTCTAGCTTTTTCATGCCCTGTTATCACAAGTAGACAATCTCAAGGAAAAGACTGGAGCAAATATCTACAGATTTATGTTAACATTTGGGCTTTAGTGCCTACTTCACACGTAAAAAACATGATCTGTATATTCTTACCATGGTTTAAACATGCTATATTAAACTTAAGCTCAGTGAGTCATTTTCCCTTGCTTATCATAATACTAACCAATACTATGTTTTTAGTGTCATTTCAAGTCAGTAGAAGGTATTTTATTCAAATAGAACAGTGTGTCTTCTGTGATACCCGGACAATTAACAAATCACTGTGTGGAGGTGTTGTATCTTCTCTATCTCTCCATTTCCGATGGAAAGAAAAGGGTTGAATGCCACTAATCCTCTGTCTCCAATGAGCAAGTGGAGGTCTTAACAATAGGTAGCTTGTTTATCTTCCGTTCCACCCCCCTTAGATATATCTCCAACAGCAAGGTCTCTGTGCAATCTCTTTTCAGACCAGGAAGTGTGACAAGTTGACATGTGGCCGTAATTGACTATTTCACATATGACGTTTAGTCAAATGGAAATGGGCCATCTCAGGATGTTTTCCAGCAAAATTACCTAATTTACTGTATTGACATTATTGACCTCTGGGAGTGGGAAAGGGATTCCTGTGACCTCGGCCAGTAAACATATGAGAGGATCAATACTACAAAGTCAGAGTTCACTCTGCTCCCTACTGAGGTTGATTGTGGAATGAACTCTATTAAAAGTTTCCAAAGCCGAAAAGTCAAACATTATTTGGCTCTGATGCAGGAGAGTGCTAGCAGGAAAACCCAAAGGCACATTGATAGTAATGGAGTTTGTCTGTGTCACTTTAATTGCAGGTGCACCCAATTCGATAACCGCAGGGAGCACTATGTGGCTGGAATTTTGTAAAGGGAGCAGGCGCTCCAAGATTAAAGGCTTGATTAACTGGGAACTTCAGTAAAGGTTACACACTGTCCAACCCATGAACCCACAGTCTGGCAACACGTGCTTACAAATTGACAGCCGTGTTTTTAAGTTCTTTTCCACTTCACCACCGAAACTTCCTGACACTCCCAGGAAAAAAGTATGTGTAGGAACTCATTCATTAAAGGTCCAATGCAGCCGTTTTTGTCTCAATATCAAATCATTTCTGGGTAACAATGGAATACCTTACTGTGATTGTTTTAAAATAAAATGGTCAAAAAGAAACAAAAATAGCTGCTTAGCAAAGAGCAATTTTTCAAGCAAGAATTTTGCAAGCACTGTCTGGGAGTGGTCTGATTGGGGAGGGGATAACTGAAAACGTTGCTGTTATTTGCAGAGATGTTTGGAACTCTTTCTTATGGGTTTATTAACTAATTTTATTTATTTATTTTTATTTCACCTTTATTTAACCAGGTAGGCTAGTTGAGAACAGGTTCTCATTTGCAACTGCGACCTGGCCAAGATAAAGCATAGCAGTGTGAACAGACAACACAGAGTTACACATGGAGTAAACAATTAACAAGTCAATAACACAGTAGAGAAAAAAGGGGAGTCTATATACAATGTGTGCAAAAGGCATGAGGAGGTAGGCGAATAATTACAATATTGCAGATTAACACTGGAGTGATAAATGATCAGATGAATTTACAGACTGGTGATGTCACCACAGGCCGCCAAAAACAGGCTGACATTTCAGGCGGTCTTTTCAAACAGCTCTTACACTAACAGGGCATTATAATCATTTTCAAAATGTTACTGTATTATTCCAACCTCATAGTAGTCAAATATAAAACACAAGTAAATCACGTTTTTGACTGCATTGGGCCTTTAAAACAAAGCAAGTACTAATGTATACAGTTAGAATAATACACTTGTTTGGCCTTTGGTTAGTAACCCACCACAAAATGTCAACATTGTTCTGTAGATCATTTTAGTAAGATGATGAATTTGTAATCTACAACTTGTACAATTTGCACATGAATTAAATATTATACACAGGGCGTAAAACATTAAAAACACATGTCCTTTCCATGACATAGACTGACCAGGTGAATCCAGGTGAAAGCTATGATCCCTTATTGATGTCACCGGTCAAATCGACTTCAATCAGTGTAGATGAAGGAGAGGAGACAGGTTAAAGAATGATTTTTTAAAAAGCCTTTGAGACAATTGAGACATGGATTGTGTATGTGTGCCATTCAGAGCTTGAATAGGCAAGACAAAATATTGAAGTGCCTTTGAACAGTGTAGGTGCCAGGCACACTGGTTTGAATATGTCAAGAACTGCAACGCCGCTGGATTTGTCATGCTCAACAGTTTCCCATGTGCATCAAGAATGGTCCACCACCCAAAGGACATTCAGACAACTTGACACAGTTGTGGGAAGCATTGGAGTCAACATGGGCCAGCATCCCTGTGGAACGCTTTCAACACCTTGTAGAGTGCATGTTTTGATTTGATGTTCCAACGAATTGAGGATGTTCTGAGGGCAAAAGAGGGTGCAACTCAATACTAGGAAGGTGTTCCTAATGTTTTGTACACTGTGTAAATCAGAGGTACAATTTTGAAATCGTAGTGGCATGTGGCCTTTGGAATACTCCTTCTTTTGAATAGTTACTGTACATTTAGTCTATATTTGTGGGGGAACAAAGTCTCCAGTATACAGGTAGGCTACGAACACACACATTTTCACGTGAATGAAGGGCATATGGAATGAAATTAGGCCTATAGTCACCAGAGCAGTTCTATGCGATTTGATTGTAAGGCGGGGGATGTAATTGCATTCAATGATGCATTCCCCACCAAGCCACAGCTTCACAGTGGCCTCATCTGTCACCTCTCCCCCACCTCTCTCTCTCCCTCTATCCACATCCCCTAGCCAAGACTCACTTTTCCTCTATTTACCCAGATAAAGCTTTAATGGGTCTCTTTGTGCCATTGACAGCCACTCAGCCATGCCGTCTGGCCCAGTCAACAGAAAGCTTCTTTCATCAGGAGTTAGCTTCAATTAGCCAAGTTAGTCTTTTAATGAAGGTCCTCCATGACCTTCAGTCTCTGGTCCTCCTTTAAATGATTTAACTTCATCTGATCGTTTTGCCTTAGAGTTTTGCTTTCAGAGTGTGTGTTGGTGTTGGGGTGGGGGATGAACGTTTTTTTTTACTGACTGATAAATGGGTGTAATGGCAGTAGATACATATTTGGGAAGGGGTGGGGTATGGGTTTGGGGATAGGGAGGGGGGGAGGCTGCATTAAAGATTTATACACTCCCCCCAGCTGTCCAAGTAGTGAAATGTCTGCTGACTGGCCTCTCTCATTGCTCTAGACAGATAGTTTTATTTCTTTTCGCCCCTCTCTCAGTACAGATAGCCCATTGCAGTCTCTGTGTTCAGTCTGCTGGGACAGCTGGATAGGGATGATAGATAAGGAGATTCAATCGGGTGTAGCAAATCAACTTTTCCACCGGCATCTCTGGGAAGAGCAGATAATACAGGTTTCTAATATCTGACCTGTCTGGCAAGAGAAGAGAAGTAGGGAGAGAAAACACATTGTGTGATTCGGCTAATAGTTCTGCCAATTGATGAGTACCTCTACACAGTCATAAAGATGAAAGACTGTCGGCGGAGTGAAATAAATTTGGCGTATTTTGGGGTTCTTGGACATGTATCAGAGTGCTCGGTGGACAGGGTACCGGCTGAATTTCCTGTTTGTGTCTCGTCACCTGTCAGGTTTCATCCCCTTCCTCCTCCACTGAAAACTGTTATCAGGCTTTTCAAAAACCTTAAATGGATACTGGGTTACTTATACAGAATCAAACAGGGTTAACAGAGAGAAAACAGGACAAAGGAACAATCACATGAGGCTGGAAAAAACATTTCTGAAACTGGAATAGGTCAGTCGAGGATTCGTGTCAGGCAAGGATATGCAATGAGTGTTGCGAAGCCTATTTCGTTGAACTAGTCAATGTCATAGCTCTAAAGGCTCATCTTCGAGTCAACATAAACAAATACTGCTGTGTGACGCTGTGTGGGTTTCATACCCTGTATTTTGTAGGGAGCAATTTCTGTTGAAATGTCTTGTGAAATTATTTTCAGTATTATTGAAGTGATCGATGTGTAGGCCTACAGTATGTTCCATATGGCTATGTTCCTGTTTTTGTTGTTTCACATTACTGATTTATTGTGTTCAGACCTCTGAGCCATGAACATTGTGCATTGCAATGATGGTTGGTCAATAAATGTACCTAGATGCAAAATATCTGCCACAAAAAAATTTGTAGCAACATTTGACGACAAGGATGGGATAGTTGGATAGTAAAGGTGGGGCGATACTATCTGTCCCCTTTTCTCTGTCATAACAGCAAAATTGACAATGGATTCTATCTGGCTCGAAGGACCATAAAGTATATTGAATTAACAAAACGTAAACATCTCGTCTTGTCTGAGAAATCTTGTCACTGGTCTTGTCTGAGTAGGGTTCAATACTAGTATGAGTCTCACAGCTCACATCATTCACAGCCTCGGTGTCTTCCTCCCGGCCCAGTTACTGCTGGGCCTGGCTGTGTCTGTCCTTGGCTCAGCTCAGTGTGACAGTGCCAGACTCTGCATTGACCTTCCTTGATGTTACGGGGTACAGAGGAACCAGTACAGGGGCTAACAAGACATTGACATGGTGCGATAGCCAGGTGTGCCACACAATTATTCTACCCTAGCGAAGAGAGCTATTTGAGAGTGTGTGTCTGTCTCCTGTAGTTCCCTAGCAGGCTGTCCAGACAGCAGGACTCTTCCTATTAATGATTGATGTCTGTGATTTTCTGTCAAACTACACAGGTCAGGTCCCAACACAGGGGAGCTTCATCAACATGGACTCACTCACCCAAAATGCTCTGCTTTCTGTTTTGGGGATTTGGCTTCAGAATAACATTTTTGTCTGAGGAAAGCCTGAATGCCCTCCTTTATTCATTTCCTCTTCAACAGTTTGAAGGGTTTTTGTGTTTACTATTTGTTTTTCATGCTAACTTTGAGAAAAGTCCCATATCTTATTGCGATTAACATAAATGTACAACAAGAAGTAAGCATTGTAACTTAATACTTAGGAGAATTCAAAGAAAAAATGAGAAAGTCATTTTAGTGGAGACATCTTGTTAACAGCTGTTTAGATGCATCCGCATCTGATTAACAGGAGTAATTCATGGAATAAGTCACTTAGCCATGGTGCTGATGAGTGGATGATTGAGTGTGTTTCCCCATAGACATCCAGGTGAGATGACAAAAAAAGGGCTTCAGTTGATCAATTAAGTACTCAGTCAAGAAATGAAATGCTGAAAAACTATGAAAATTACGTAGGCTGCAGTAGCGTCACTTACTCTCGACATTGACAAATTCATTAAATGATTTAATCAAATCCTCAGAAAAGAGGACAGCACCTAATTTCTTTCAGATCAGAGCAGCAAAAAAAGCGAATGTAGGCATTAATCTGAGGCGACGCAGCTATCATCCGTTCTCTCCATCTGTCTGTCAGGTCATCCATCCATCAGCTGAATGTCCATACTGGCTACAAGTTGGCTCATAGTTACTCCATAAAAGAGAGCGCATAGAGGAAGCCAAGCATCAAACGCTAAGGAAACAGCAATAGGGAAGTGGGGTCAGGACCCTGCACGGCTGCCTGGGTAATAAAATAGGGATTTGTGCTGGGAATAAAAGAGAGGAGAGGTGGAGGGGGTAGACTACATTTGAGCAACATCCAACAGTCCAGGGAGAAAATGAAATATGGCGTAGAACAAAGCGATACAAAAAATGTGTTTTACAACATCAAAAGTTGAATCTCTTCCATCTTCCATGTTTTTCGCCCCTACTATCTCAACGATGCAAGATGTTAAAGATGTTTAACACGTTCTATTCCTTTTTCTAAGTCAGAGAGTAGCATTCCCACATCATGAGGCGTATATGCCTGCAGTTCTATGATGATTAGTGACTAAGCAGAGTTTCTTACACATTTTAGCCGTCTATCAAATGTGGCTAAACGTACATCCTAAAGTTTGATTCTTCGGCTTGCTAATGAATTAATTCTGGATTGTCTGCTTGCAAAGTCTTTCTCATAGTTTTTGTTCTCATAATGTATAGCCTATGCATGTAACATTTTAATTAAGGACAACTCTTCGACCTATATAGATAGATAGACAACACTATTGCGTAAATAAAGTTGGACTACCGGTATTTGGGTCCAATGCATCAAGTTCCTGGTATAGTGCATAAATCAAATGAATAAATAAGGAAAAGAAGCTCTCACTTTGTTGCAAAGGGCACTTTGCTCGGTTTCATTCAAGGCTGAGCTCACCGCAACGCCTCAGCGGACTTTATGCTAGGGGGGTATTGATCTGTGTGTGTTTCAGCCTACTGATTGCATGTAGAAAACAGTGCTACATTCCTCAGGGCTAGTGGCTATCTAGCCACGAAACCAAAGCATTCTTCTCCCTCAATCCTCATGATAATCCTTCTGGACCCTTTCAAACATTCGCTCAACTTTCAGGTGTCTTATTTGAACCTATAATACAGGGGTATTTCGAGTCCTTGTTGAAATTCCGCAATAAAACAGTGATAATATACCATATTCTACTCTTGAGTGATTTAAATTTCAGGTCTTGGGAAGAGAGGGCGTTTTAAAGACGTTCTTGATGGGTAGGTCACTTTGTTTTTCTTTGAAAATGCTTTGCACAATGGGCCTCATACAATACCTCCCTCTTGCCTCCTTTCTCATTTGACATACAGTATATTCTTAACAGTGATCCATTGTGGGCCTTGTGACAAGAAAATAATCTATTCGAAAAATGACTTTGGAACTGGAGGGGAAGAGGAACCAGAATCTAGATCAATATGGTTTCAGGAGGCTGTGAGTGTTTCTGAAACTGAATTTCCACCTTCCTCCATGTGAATTGTTTTGACCTTGATCTCAAAGGAGATATGTCTCTCCTTCTACCCCCGGCCTCCCTACACCATGATTATCCTGTACAGTTTGAAAGATCACCTTTGTGGTGAGCGGCACTTTTCTCTGCCCCCATCGCCGCGAGTCATTATCTTGCCTATCTGGAAAAATAGAACAAAAGATGTCACCATGCAGGCATCCATAGCGCACCTCTCTATTTGTTATGCACTTTTCTCTCATTATTCCCTCGGCTGTCTAAATTGATTCTCCACGATAACTGAATTTAATTGAGAAAAATGCAGGGTGACAAAGAGTATTTTACTGTGTTACATGGGTTGGTGTCGCACTTTTAATGGCCCAGCTCTTTAAACCATCTAGGTAAAAGCGAGATAAAGATTAGAGCATTTGTTCATACTCAGTTTACTGCAGATTGCTTGTGTACTGTTTCGAGGCAAGGTTTAATTCTGTTTTTAACTATCCTGCGCAACAATATCCACAATATCTTCTTTCCATTAGGATTTACAATGATACACAGGGCCACCAGACCAGACCAAAGGAAACGGGCATGAGCGCATGATATATTTCTGCCAAAATAAACATCCGACGGTTGTCCCCCAGATGATTGTCCAATGCCAGGAAGTCATTCAGGCTTCAGTGGACAGAAGCACATGTTGTGACGGTGCATGCAGAAATAGAATGATGCGCCACAGCTAGAAGTCCTGCGAAATGAAAACAAACTCAGGGCATTAGCATGTCTCAACTGTGCCTCGGTCAAGGTTTTCTGTGGTTCTCTTTGCCTTTTCCTGTCTCAGTGGCACTGGAGATAGACACTGCATGAAGCCATAGTCATGTCTTCTCAGATGGATACGGTGGACAACTCTCCTCCCGCTCAACCTGTCCTCCTGTCCCAGAGCTTCATTAATAGTTGCGCTTGTTCATGCTGGGATAATAGAGATAAAATAATCAAATCACCGTCATTGATATGAAGATGTATTACTCTCTTCTGTGTATCCCTGATCTGGCCTGTATCCGAGGTTGGCGGATTAGTTTGGTGCTGAATATTTTGGACTCCCGTTGCATCGTTTCAATTTTAGACATGGACTGTTAATAAAACGGTTTGCGGTATAAAAAGCAGAACGAGTCAATATCATTGGTGAGGTTAAGCACATAACATGGGTCAGACAGCTCCTGGCCACAGCTCACAAATAGGTTGAATTGAATTCTTTTAGAGAGAGGAAGGGGAAAAAATCCCAGAGGATAGTTACATAAAAGATTTGGCATGGAATAGCCTTCTTTTGACACAGTATAGCCGTCGCTTGTGAGTCAGTTGGCATTCTCATACAATGAAAATACGTCTCAGTGTACCATATCAAGGAACAAATGTGGCAAGTTATTCAAGCAATATCAACAATATCAGAGCTGTCTGCCACAGTGGTGATGGAGGCAGGAATCTAAAATGCATTACATTTTCATTATGACCAAAGCAATGTGTTTCATAGCAAAGGTGCACTTTCTGTGCACCCCATTTATTCGGAATGAAGAGGTGGCGGCTGCAGTTCAATGACCTCTTATCTGATGCTATGCCTGTCATTGAAGCCATCAGAGTGAAAGGATTAAGCCCTGGCTCATATCGATATAAGTCCTGAATGGACGGACACACACACACACACACACACACACGTCATGCTTTCATATATGCTCTCTCTGTTGTTCTTTCCCTCTTTCACTCTTTCCATCTCCCTCGCTCTCATACTGTACATATTCTGCATGCATGTGAACACAATGCTCTGCTGCTCCTCATACTTGTTTGAGCTGATGCAGACTGTTTCGTCAGTATGCATGCCACCAAATTTGGATTCTATTGGCTTTCTGTTACAATACTTGACCCGTGTGCCCCCCTTTTTGCTTTATCTTCAGTAAATTAGGAAATATGCTGACTTCAAGCGTGACAATTTTCATTATTTATTCCTTACTTGTTCTCATCTGGGGATTTAATGTGGGAATCAAGCACTGGCCAAGTTGACAATTAGATATGATTACTTTCAGATTGCATGCAACTCTGGGTTAACGCCATCATTTGAAATCATATCAACATAATTTAAATAAATATATATATATTGATCAACTAGAATTGAGATAATTTCCCGATCACTCCATTTCCCGATCACTCCATTTGTTAGGATTTATAAGCTATTCACAATGCCAGTATGGGAAATGTTAAGCCCAATGTTGATGTATCAGTCTCAACATACGTGATTAGAGTTGCTTGAGGCCCTGCTCTTGAACCCACCTGTTTGCTAAGAATTTCATCAGATAGCAGGAAATTACTTCTTCGACATGCATAATGTATTGTTGTGTCTTTACCCATCTGACTCAAGATCAGGAAAATGTACTTATGTAAAAGAAAACGGGTCAGCCAATTCTCTGTCTCTGCTGAGTGTCTCTCGCCCTCTCATCCTGAAATGATTTCACCTCACTGGGGGTAATATGAGGCTCCCGAGTAGCGCAGTAGTCTAAGGCACTGCATCTCAGTACTAGGGGCATCACTACAGACAACCTGGTTTGAATCCAGGCTGTATCTCAACCGGCTATGACTGGGAGTCCCATAGGGCGGGGCACAATTGGCCTGGGTTTGGCCGGTGTAGGCCTTTCACACTAATTTGTTCTTAACTGACTTGCCTGGTTAAATTTAGTGCCATTTTTCGAATGAAAGAGGAGCTTCCTTCGAATTGAGGAACTCAGAGAATAGTGAGTTTTAGTGACTAAAAGCCTAGTTTGCCACCTCATGGCGCTTCTAGGCAGCTCTGTAGGAGGTTAGATCATGGGTCCCCTATTCCAGCAGAGGGAGTGATTGGGTACTGGCCTCTTGACTGAAAAGGGGGACATTTTTTATATGGACTTTTTAGATGTACGTACAGGCCCTCCATACTACCAGAGAGGTTATCAACTTATTCAGTATATTTGACACTTTTTCAGTCATTTAGCAGACACTCTTATCCAGAGTGACTTACAGGAGCAATTAGGGTTAAGTGCCCAGAGCAATTAGGGGTAAGTTTACATTTTTCACCTAGTTGACTCTGGGATTCAAACCAACAACCTTTTGGTTACTGGCAAAATACTCTTAACCACTAGGCTACCTGCCGACCTACATATGGCTTCACATATGTCTTTTATTTATTACGGGGGCGGCAGGGTAGCCTAGTGGTTAGAGCGTTGGACTAGTAACTGAAAGGTTGCAAGTTCAAATCCTGCACTTGAGCTGACAAGGTACAAATCTGTTGTTCTGCCCCTGAACAGGCAGCTCCCTTCGCCATCATTGAAAACAAAAATATGTTCTTAACTGACTTGCTTAGTTAAATAAAGGTAAAATAAATAAATATGATGCTCTGTGCGGTCCAGTGGTCATACATGATAATAAGTAAATATTCTATAGTGTTTTGCCCTGGATGTTAGATACAATTTTCTATGGTGGACTCTGAATTGACTATTGTGTTATGTTCCTCAAAGCAATTATTAGTGGTCCAGAGAGCATTTTGTTTTAATTCACATGATTTCCCTCACAAATTCAAATCAAAGTTTATTGGTCACGTACACAGATTTTCAGATCTTATCATAGGTGCAGTGAAATGCTGGTGTTTCTAGCTCCTAATAATACCTAGCAATACAAAACAATATGCACATAATTCCAAAATTCGAAGGTGTTGCATCTGAAGTGCAGTTTTCCACATATCCTATTGCATCAAGGTAAATATAGGTTTTAGGCCTGGTTAACCTGGTCTGGAATGATCACTTATTTCTCCCTCTTACCCCAAATGATACCCGTTTCTGAGCAAGACAGATTGACTTAGACAGACCTCAATGATGTCATAACTAATAACTGATTTAATGATAATAGTTAAAATAATGATTTATCATTCATAATTCACTTAAGCAAATCTTGGAATGTATTGGAATATTTAAGAAAACAGGTATTTGCATGTGGCATTTAAACAAGTGATAACACATCCAAAGAGTTTTCACTGTCACGGATCCCTCTGGAACGTTCATAGTGCACACCTGACCCCTATTCCCACTGATTGTATTTGTGTGTATGTGTCCATTAGGTTCACCATGGTGCTGTCGATTATTGTTACAATGTCCGTTGGTGCGTGTGAGTACCTGTGCTGTGTGTTTAGGGCTTTGGTGCCCTTGTGGATTGCTCAGATGATTACGGGTCTCGTCCCGTGTGTTATTTATTCAAGGTACTCCTCGCTCTTTTGTTTGGGTTTCAACCCTGTGTTTTTGTTACGTGTTTGTTTGGTCTTCCTCCCCGTGCCCTTACATGGCACGCCGTAATTTGGGTGAATTAAAAACCCATATTACGCATTCCTACACCTGTCTCCCGATCATTCATGCCAATGTGAGATTCTCTTCTGAAAAGTTTGATGTACCACATACCAGTCGGTGTTTTATTTTTCATGATATTAATAACATTAACTATGTTTTTCAAATAACTTGACATACTTAAAAGGTACAGTTGTTCAAATTGTTCAAGATTGGATAGATTTTTTCCCTCCAATTCTGGAGACGCAACTTTGATGTGTCAACTTCCACAAAGGACCTTGAATGTGGTTTAGACAGCAGATTGTTGATTTCTTTCATGTGGCTAACTGGTGTGAGAATGACAAAAAAATCGAATCAAATGTTATTTGTCACATGCACCAAATACAACGGGTGTAGACCTTACCGTGAAATGCTTGCTTACGAGCCCTTCCCAATAATGCATGTGACATACGAATGAAGCTATATACCAGTACTAGATCAATGTGCAGGGGAGCAAGGTATTTGAGGTAGATATGTGTACAAAAAGGCAGGGTAATGTGACTAGGCATCAGGATAGATAAAAAAGAAGTAAAATAAAGAACAGAGTGGCAGCAATATATGATGAGTGTGTGTATGCGTGTGTGTTGTGTCGTTGGGTGTGTATGTGAATAGTGCATGTGAATGTGTGTGGGTTTTGTGTGAGAGTGTCAGCATAGTGACTGAATTAGTGTATACAGCATAGTGTATATACACTGAGTGTACAAAACATTTGTAATAATATTATATTGTTTGCCCTTAGAACATCCTTAATTCGTTGGGGCATGGACTACAAAGTGTCAAAAGCGTTCCACAGGGATGCTCGCCCATGTTGACTCCAATGCTTCCCACAGTTGTGTCAAGTTGGCTGGATGTCCTTTGGGTGGTGAACCATTGTTGATACAAACTGTCACGACACAAGGGGAGACCCAGATGCAGACACAGGAGGCAGATGGTTTGAGCTCTGGTATTTATTACAATCCAAGGGATAGACAAAAGGCAGGTCGCATAGCTACACCCACCTGTAGCAGGTATATAGCAACACCCACCTGTAGCAGCTCCAGCAGGTATATTTCACTGGTCATCCCCCAAAGCCAAGCCGCATTTCCTTCCAGTTCTCTGCTGCCAATGACTGGAACGATTTGCAAAAATCACTGAAGTTGGTGACTTATATCTCCCTCTCTAACTTTAAGCGTCAGCTGTCACAGCAGCTTACCGATCGCTGCAGCTGTATGCAGCCCATCTGTAAATAGCCCATCCAACCAACTACCTACCTCATCCCCATATTTGTTTTTGTTTTTCTGCTCTTTTGCACACCAGTATCTCTACTTGCACATCCTCATCTGCACATATATCACTCCAGTGTAAATTGCTAAATTGTAATTACTTCGCCACTACGGCCTATTTATTGCCTTAACTCCAAACTTCATTTGCACAGATTTTTCTATTGTGTTATTGACTGTACGTTTGTTCATCCCATGTGTAACTGTGTTTTTGTTGCACTGATTTGCTTTATCTTGGCCAGGTCGCAGTTGTAAATGAGATCTTATTCTCAACTGGCCTACCTGGTTAAAATAAAGGTGAAAAAAAAAAAATACTGTATATTCTATAGTGTTGCGCCCCGGATGTTAGATACAATCTTCTATGGTGGACTCTGAATTGACTATTGTGTTATGTTCCTCAAAGCATACTTCCATCAGTTGTTACATTGGCTGGATGTCCTTTGAGTGGTGAACCATTCTTGATACACACAGGAAACTGTTGAGAGTGAAAAACCCTGCAGCGTTGCAGTTCTTGACACACTCAAACCGGTGTGCCTGGCACCTACTACCATACCCCGTTCAAAGGCACTTAAATCTTGTGTCTTGCTGTTTAGGGAATTTTTGATCAATAATGACTAATTATGTATACATTTCAATCAGGACTGACTAATCAGAATACTATTATGTTACTGTATATGTACTAATCAGAATACTATTATGTTACTGTATATGTATGAATTTTCTTTTTAATCCTAGTACTGAATATGATGTGTGTAAATATAATCAAGAATTAGAACAATGACTGTCTGTTCCTTGGTAGAAATGAATGAACTATATCGCCAGACTGGATAGAATGCTTATCTACACAGGCTGACCTTGGCTCTAGGCGAGGTGGGAAGGCTTGAGAACTATAGAGCCTTTCTACCAGTGTCAAGAAGAGACGGAACATTTAGAAAACGCTGACGTCATTTTCAGTTTATAATCTGTGGTAAAATGTATCATGAGCAGTACTCTCGTGAATAGCAGTACTCTCGTGCTGGTTGACTTTAAGACTGGGCTCTGTCCATTTTATACAAATAAGGGTCATACAAATTCTTATGAATTGACAGAGTTTAATTCCTGTAACACTTGCCCATTCATCCTCTGAATGGCACACAAACACAATCCATGTCTCAATGCTTAGAAATAATTATTGAACCTGTCTCCTCCCCCTTCATCTACACTGAAACAGATTTAACAGGTGACATCAATAAGGGATCATAACTTTCACCTGGATTAACCTGGTCAGTCTATGTCATGGAAAAAGCAGGTGTTCCTAATGTTTTGTATGCTCTGTGTATAGTCTTGATGTGCAGTCAGTGCAAGATAGGGTCAATGCAGACATTTCCGTAGGGATTTCTTAATTGTAGGTTAAAAAGATTGCCAATACTGTAACTTAGAGATGCCATGTTGAGTATATCCTCAGGGAAAATAATTTTACAAGATTTAATCAGATTTAAGAGGACAAAGGTCATATCAACACAGACTATGCACAGGAAAGCATAGCAGTACTGCAGTATACACTACAATATGATTCTTCCACTGGGCTTTGTGGCAAGGATTTCAAGCTTTAAGTCACTTGCTCAAACCCCATGAGCTACCCAGTGAGCAGCACTCATGTCCCTGGGTTTTCAAATGCTAATGACGAGTGGCACTGAAAGCCTCAAATTGGGACATGCAATTCATCCTGTGGTGTTTGGTGAGGCCTAGTTCATGTTGGAAAGGCTGGGGTCCTTCCCCTTCCCCCTCTAGTCTTTTGTGTGCTGCCGAAATAGGCACAGATGTTCGTCTCGCCTCACACAGGGCCACTCTCCCCCTAATCGCCATCCTGTATGTGTACGGCTTGCACCTGCCCAACAGCTCTCTCCCTTTCTCTCTTTATCTCTCTCTCCACTGAATTAAGGTCTTGCCTCATGTCTCCCAATATCGGCTATTTCTCAAGCGCCTGATTCTTAAAACATTGAACTGAGGATTGGGGGATGAAGAGAGGAGAGGGGTGGGTGGAAGAGGAGGTGGGGGTACTCTTTTGTTAATGTGGGGAGAGGCAAAAGAGACAGAGGGGTTAGCCTTCCCCACTCCATCTGGAGACAATTTGGAACATAACACCCATGTATCAGCTCAGCCAAACTTCAATGCTGATGGTGCATTTGGGTTGCCCCCCTCTTTGGGGTTGGTAGATGGATGTGAGAGCAGGAGAGCCCTTAGAAATGGGACCAAAGTGCAGTTTGCTACGCATCTCCCGTAGTGTGGTGTGATTTGTTCATCTCGAAATGGTGCTTTCAAACTGTGTCTGGATATTTGTCCTTGCAAAGTCCAACATTTTGTCACCATAGGTTTCTTGGAAACAATTTGTATGCTTTTAACTTGATTTTGTTTGGGAGAAATAATTTGAGAAGCATTAATTACCTTGAAATGAAATCACCCCAGGTGCAAGCAGAGCTCAATGTTAGCTTGAACTAATGAAAGGGAAGGGGAACTCAAATGAATCTATTCTAACACCATACAATGAGGGCAATACACACTCAATGCTAACTTGCCAATGCATTGATTTGGACTATTCTATAAAGCACTGCTTCAGTTAGAATCATTTATTATAGCGTGCAAAGATTTTCTCTATGGCAAATGTTCCACCCAAGTACTTTCTAATTATCAAGTTGGGCTCTTACTTTCTGTTTTACATTTACATTTGCCGATGTTGGTGAGCACTCTCCTCGTGCAGTGAGGCTATGCATACAAAGGTGCTGAGACCTATTTGGGTTGCTTCCATTTGCAAAGAGGAAGACTTCCCAACCCATTCTCATCAGCTGTATGCTCCTGATTTCCACAGTACCATTTAGAAGCACACTCCATATGTTTTTACCCTCAGTTTGGCAGATATTGGCAACATTTGGGACCAAGTATAGCCTGACTGACCAGTTGAGGATAAAACCAATCCTTTCCTTTACTCTACTGAGTCTCTACTTAGTCCTCAGCTAGAGGAAAGGAGTTCTAGGAATTCTCTCAACTCAGATCCATTTAATGCAATATTCAGCCTGTGTCAAGTTGAGGAAGTGATGATCGCTCTCCGAGGTCTCTGGTTCTCTGCTCTTTATTTTAGCAACGTTCTCGAAGTGTAGGCAGCTTGAGTCGACTGACACTCCTGTGATGTGTTGTGACAGTTTTATGGTTCTCTGGAGGACCCCTCTTCATCGCACGTCTTCGCTGAGTGCGGTGTACTGTGATCATCACAACTTAACACCAACCTTGGCCCTAACTAGGGTACTGACGCTGTGATGCAACACTGTGGTGGTGGGCGAAGGAGGTCACATATTTGGTTTTCAAGCAGATATCTCTTTGCACTTAGGCTACCTCATCCATAACCCACACTTCCACAAAATAACTTTAGTGATCCTTACTTTCTTGATTTAATTGGGCATCGGAGTGGAGGTTTGTCACGAAATGAACTGCAGGAAAAGTGTATTACCCCATAAACTCAAGTTGATAACTGCCTCAAAACTTCAAAACCTCAAATCCCTCAACATTTAACTTTCACAAGAAACAGTCAAATCAATAATGACTTGGATCGTTGAAAGAAACACTAGTGCAAGTGCCAGCACATTCGACCACAGGCTTTAGTAGAATTTTCTAGTCAGTTCTGTTTGATAATGTGGGCACAGAGCCATTAAAACTAGGTCAATGACCTCACGATCAGATATTATCGCGTTAATGGTGTTTTCTAAAGCAAGAAATAGACCTCTGAACTTTTCACCTATTACTACCTGTCAGGGAAATGAGATTGAGGCTGTAATCTCATATAAATATCTTGGAATTTTAATTGATGACTGTCTCTTTTAAATTGCATATTCAACAGCTTACAAACAAATTGAAGTTGAAGTTGGGATCTTATTTTAGAAATAAGGCCTGTTTTTCTTTTGAAGCCAGAAGGAGGCTAGTATCAGCTACATTTATGTTTGAGATCAATTGACACCCTTTACCATAGAGCATTGATATTTATTTTAAACTGCAAAATCCTTACGCACCACTGCACTTTATATACCAGGGTTGTCTGGCCTTCTCTAGTCATTCGTCGGCTCAGTCACTGGTATACCTTTTATTTACAACGCCATTTTGGGTTTACTACTATTTTATTTGGGCATTTTTATTCTTCAGAAATGTGGTGGCTACTCTCTTCGTTCGCAGAACTTTATCCTGCTAACTGCTCCAGTTGTCCGAACTAAATTTGGTAAAAGGGCTTTTATGTACTCTGTTCCATCAGCTTGGAACACCTTGCAAAATAGTTATAATCTGGAAGATCTTGTCCCGATTGGTGTATTTTAATCTTTGATGAAGGATTTTGAGTCTGATTCCTTGACCTGTCAATGTTTTTAATTTGCTGTTTTATGATTTCATTATACTCCTGTGATTTCTATGGTTTTTACTAGATTACTTGTACACATTAAAAACTGGAGTGTTTTTTTCTGGAGTTAAAATGATTTTCCTCTCAAGTAGTGAAATGAAATAGAGTGTAATTATTACTAGTGGCTGCTAGAGTGGGAGCAAAATTACAGATTAAATTCAATTGGAGTAAAACAGCAGGACCACGCCCATTGATGTTGGTTAAATTTAGATTTTGCCGCCGTTGTCCATTTGCAAGTGTCTCGTGAATGGAAAGAGTGGACAGATCGAGAGCGTGGATCCGTCGAACATCAGAAGTCACTCACAGAATTTCTTCATTTCTAAACTTAATTAGAATTCCAGGTAAGTTCACTGTTATTTGTTAACTTTGTGTGTAAATTAAAACTGTTGAGCAACATTACAGCTAGCATTGTAATGTAGGCTTACTGGTACTGCACGATTTCCATCGTCAGATGCCAATGTGAGCATCTAGCTAGAGCTAATTAGCTAGCTAGCTACAGTAACATTAAGTTATACGACTTTCAGTGGTTTATGGACAGTATGCATCACCTGTTTTAAATTTTCAACAGAGCGGTATTAGCTATTATCAGTAGCTGGCGGACTTTACTGACTACTGCCAGCAGGTTTTACTCTGAAAAGCAAGCTGTTAGCAGACAGTTAGCGGTAGTTGGTCTGTGCTACGTGTGTTTCACTCAAGTTTAGAGCTATTAGACAGTTTTTAGCTGCAAATTGGTCGGTGTAAACAGGTGCATTTTACTCCGAACAGCGCTGATGGACAGTTTTAGCTCAGTTTGGTCGGTGCAACACGCGCGTTTTACTCTGAACTTTAGAGCTGTTACCGGTTGATGGTTTATAGCTGCAGTTTGGTCGGTGCAGACAGGTGCATTTTACTTTGAACAGCGCTGATGGACAGTTTTTGTTTTGTTTTTTTGCGCAGTTTGGTCGGTGCAACACGTGGGTTTTACTCTGAACTTTAGAGCTGTAGAGCTGTTACCAGTTGACGGTTTTTAGCTGCAGTTTGGTCAGTGCAACACCTGCATTTTACTCTGAACTTTAGAGCTAGACAATTTTTAGCTGCTGTCTGGTCGGTAGGACACGTGTGTTTTACTCTGGAAAGAGAGCTGTTAGGAGACAGTTTTTAGCGGCAGGCAGGTCAATGCAACACGTGTTTTACTCAACGGAGCACTGCTCTCTTGTAATTTGTGCATATTTGTGTTAATGCGATTTAAATGAACTTTTTCTTGTCATCAAGGATGCAGGCTGTACGTGTGAAGTACAGGGATTGTCAGAAGTACATTTGTTACGAGGGGCAACTGACCTTCAAATACTTTTTGGATTGTGGTGAGTGAAACGTTTCAAATTTGACACAATATCCCATGGAACAATATACTTATACTGGCACACTTTAAATATACTTACTTTATATTTACTGTCAAACTGATTGCCGATTTCCTCGCTGATAATGAATACAATGCAAACTTGCTCCTCCCTAAATCACAGATCAGTCAAAGATTGGTTTATTTTTGGGGGGAGTTGTCTAATTATGCTCATCTGTAGCTGTGCTCATTGTCTTTGCAGGTTATTAATGGTTTTAAAGAATAAGTGATACGAACACCTGTATGCCGCTACAATCTCAGTGTTGATAGCTATCTGTGGTGTATTGCTATGATACATGATACATGATACATGAATGATGATACATTCCAACCTTGGACTTAAAAGTCTATGATGACTCGAAGACTGAAGTTGATGAGGAGGTGTTTGAGTGTCTTCTATAGAAACAAGACCTTGGTGTGCTGGAGAATTGTTTACCCCAAGACCCAGATCCTTATGGAGAATTGTTTACCCCAAGACCCAGATCCTTATGGAGAATTGTTTACCCCAAGACCCAGATCCTTATGGAGAATTGTTTACCCCAAGACCCAGATCCTTATGGTGAATTGTTTACCCCAAGACCCAGATCCTTATGGAGAATTGTTTACCCCAAGACCCAGATCCTTATGGTGAATTGTTTACCCCAAGACCCAGATCCTTATGGTGAATTGTTTACCCCAAGACCCAGATCCTTATGGTGAATTGTTTACCCCAAGACCCAGATCCTTATGGAGAATTGTTTACCCCAAGACCCAGATCCTTATGGAGAATTGTTTACCCCAAGACCCAGATCCTTATGGAGAATTGTTTACCCCAAGACCCAGATCCTTATGGAGAATTGTTTACCCCAAGACCCAGATCCTTATGGTGAATTGTTGACCCCAAGACCCAGATCCTTATGGAGAATTGCTTATTAGCTTAGAGCTTCACATTCATCCATACAGTCTTGGCTATAGCCTAACACATGTTCTGAATATGTGAGACAAGCAGATATATCTGCTGATTTCTTTTCTCATTTTGATATTTAAAAAAAAAAAAAAATGTGCTCACCTCTCCCACCCCTTTCAGAACAGTAGTGGGCCTAATCAATTCAAAATGTTACATTTTTGCACTCCGCTTGTCGTTAACAAAAGTCCTCTAATCATAATAATGGATGTTTCCACCTAAATTGTGTTATGATTAGTGTTAACCACACCAGTTAACATGATTGCTAGATTTGTTGAGCGCCTCTGCAAGTAGCTCCTTATCAAAATACGGCGGAGACAATGAGGGGGACTCGGATGACACCATTATATTGCAGCAGAGTGCTACAAGAGAGACAGCTGGGGATAATCATCTACCCCATGTAAGTAGTGCACATTTCCAGTTTAAACAAATGCCAAACTTGACGATTGAGTGATAAATGACATCAGTGAAAGTTGTGAAAGGGTGATCGTGGTGTTTTAAATTACTCACCACTTAGATAATTGAAGACATTCCGAGGAACAAACCTGGAGGAGAGAGGATCATGAATGAGTATGCTCGGACAAAAAGCTTAACAGATAGCAGAAGACGCGATATGGTCAAGATATTGGTTGCACAAATGACAAGTGAACGTGGGTATCTGTCACGATTTCTTTTTGCAGAAGTTGTGATTTACACATCAATACTTTTGTTTGGATCTCAAACAGTGAAGTGTGTGTGTCTAGGACAAGTCCTTCAAGGCGTGTTAAAGAGCACTACGCAAAGGGCATCAATGCCTTGTTCCCATACCTGGCCGATCCTAGGAGCAAGTTTGGTTATGTAAGTACATTAAAAACTAAGTCAAACCTTTTTAACTCTCTGGGACTCTTACACCTTACAATTTGTCCAGAATGTCAATATTTAATTTTTTTACTGTTGGGTGCTGTTTTTATTTAAACTATAGATCTATTAACATGTTTGTATGTCCACCATCTCTGCCCTCTCTCCTAAGCCCAACTCTGGTGGCATAAAAGCCGTTAAGTTCTGCACTGCGAGGGTCAGACCTGTTGAATGAGCAAATCTTCATCTATGGTCGCATCTGTAGTTTTTAAGGATAAAAATGACTGAAGATATTTTAACCTGCTCACTCAAACTGAATTATACTTTACTTTAGGAGCATTGTTACAATGCAGAAGATGGGAGTGGATATCTAGCATGGAGACTGAAATGTGTTTGTAGTTAGTCTCATTCATGACACATGACCAGAGAATAATTGTATGTGAACATCTGTATAAGCAATTGTTTCTTAGTCTCTGACTCTTTTAGTATTTCTTAGTATGAATTCTGTTTCTGATTCAAATAAATCCTACTCTTCATCTGGTGACATAACTGCATGCCATCCTTGCAGACTTTCCGAGCCTTGTTTTATGTATCTTATAACACAATATTGTATATACTTGTATAGGGCAGACAAACCCAGTATTCTGTAAAAGTTTCACTGTGTTGCAGGTGGTCCAAAAGCTGATAGAGACCCCTTCAGAGAGGAAAACTGTCCAACAACAGAACGCCTGTGTTGTGAGGCCATTGCACTGATGAAGGATACGGCTGAGGAAGCAATTGTAAAGGAGAAGATGAAGCAGACGTTCGTCTATCGCCAAAAGATGGTTCATGACCCAGTAAACTTCTCTGAAATATTCACAGCTTTTCCAAGATTCCAAGACATAGCAGGAATGGTATGTGGATCTTCGACTGTATTGCCTTGAAACTGTCAGGACAATTGTTTTCTGATCTACAACAGTCTGATTAGGACTGTGATATATTACATGATAGTGCCACACCATAATGTTTACTGTTCTGTCTTGACTTATTCCATCTTGTCTGCAGATTGAGCAAGATTTTAGTCTGATGTTTGGTGATGCAACCTCTGTAAAGTTCCTGGAGAAGTGGCCTACTCTCTACAAGCAGAAAGTCATTGACCAAAGCCGTGGCCTCACACAGACAGGCAACCTGCAAGACCTGGTTCAAAATGCTGAATCCACAAGAGAAGTGAAAAATGGTATGCGGGAATAAAATGATTATACTAATGGAAGGGAGCGATATTTTTGAAAGCAAAATGGAATATAACTTTCAGTGAAAATTTGTAGTTTCAGGATGGGACAGTGACATGTCCTCCATATTGGTCCTTGTCCACCTTCTCCCACCGTCACCTCTTGGCCGCAAGAGACCAGGAAAAATCTCAGCCATACACGCCGGTGACCACATTGTGAGGTTACAGTTGACTGTTCTGTCCCCATTCCTAATCCTATAAACTACTTTTAAGAATATGGACAAATCATGGTAAGATCATGTGTACCTGTAATTTACATTTTCACAAACTGTTTGTGAACTGTGATTCATTTTAATAGCACACTAATTAAGTTATTGTGTCAGACTGGGACCAGCATCCAGGGGCATCTGGAGAGCGTCATGGAAAGCTTTCAACCCTATCTGCTTGCTGTGGGGACCCAGAGGAGTGTGATTCACAAGTACTTCATTGTGAATGACAAACAGGCAATACCTTGTAAGTCACCAGACTCTCTTGCCTGTTTTGATGAGCTTTTCAAAGCTCATTTTGTCTTTGGTACCTCGTACAACCAGGATCTGGTAAATGTGTACAACTTCTTGCAAACCACAATTTATGAAATTGATGTTGATGCCACTAAGGTTAATCCTAGGGTTGCAGAGTTGCGGGCTCGGATGCTGCAATGAGTTACTAAAAGTTTTAAAGTTGCAAAGGGTTAAAACACAGCATAGGAAATAACCTTTTTCATTTCACACAACTTTTTCATATCATCTAAAATGTTGTTTTGCTTGCAAAAGCCCCCAGGCAAATGCTAATTCCTTGACACAACACTTGAAGTTGGTCCACGGACTTTGTCCGGGAAAGACACTTCATCTTAAATGCGGACAGGCTGGTTCACAAGTTTATGGTACTTTTTCTGGGTTCAGAAAGCATCTTTATAAAGCACATGAACTGTGTTCTGATCACGGTGAAAGCCCCTCTACAGCTGAATATGTAGCAGGAAGTCATTTTCCCCTTCTGACTCAGTCCTTGTCAATAACAGTCTTATAGACAGCTGCACTGCAACCATAGCTGACCTTAAAGTGGAAGGTGTAGGTGAAACAACCATTAACTCTTTGGTAATTTCCATGGAAGAGATAGTTGATGATATTCATATTCAAGCTAAAGAATCTGTGAAGTGTCTATACAGGAGCCTATTAAAAGTGACATTGGGTGTAAAATTCATCAGTGTTTTGAAAAAATGTAATCCTTTTGGTGTATTAAATTCTGAAAGTAAGAAAAGGCAGTATTTTACAGAAAAGTGGGGAAGGGTCGACCCAGTTGAATACGTTCTTGGTACAAGATGTGATACACAACGCAATCGGACTACTGGAGGCTATGATCAAATTGTTGTTACTGATAAGTTTGTTTACATCCCAATTTTGAAAACATTTGTTTATAAATATATATATAAAGGACATGATGCAGACTGATTGTAGTTCAAGAATACTTCATGACTTACGTGATGGAGATCTGTTCAAGAGCCATGCTCTATTTTCAAAACAGAAGCATGCAATTCAGATACAGCTTTTCTATGATTTTGAATTTTTCTCAAGTTCAACTCATTTCTACCTAATATTCACTTGGTTCCTTTATTTCATGCCCAAGACATTAAAACATATGGCTTTTCTAAAATACTTGATCCAATTGTGCAGGATAATAAAGTACTTGAGAAGGATGGAAATATTGTCATCTTGTAGAACTGTTGTCCACGTTACAGGTGACAACCTTGGTCTTCACTGTTTTATTTGGTTCTGTTGTGTCATGCCAGATATTGTTGCCGCTCTTGTCTTGCTAAGATAGAGGACTTTCAGACTGAATTTGATGAAGATTCACCCAAGATAGTTATGCGAACCTGAGCACTTCACGCAGAACACTGCCCAAAAAAAAGGAGGCAAATCCCAGTCTTCCCTGTGTGATGGGTGTTAAACGTTCTTGCATTCGAAACTCCTTGCAGTACTTCAATACATCTGAAAACTTCTCTGTCGATATTATGCATGATATCTTGGAGGGAGTGGCACAATATGAAAGGAAACTGCTTATACTGCGCTTGATAGACAAGTGCACAACATCACATGAAATAGACGGGAGAATAAAGAGTTTTAACTCTGGTTACATGGAGCAAAACAACAAACCTCCTGCAGTGAAGTTGGGAGAGGACTCTAATGACTTGGGGTTAAATGCTATCCAGTCCTAGTGTTTACTTCGCAATCTGCCACTTATCTTTGGAGACTTAGTTTGTCCAAATGATCTACACTGGTATTTACTGTTGCTGTTTGCTTCAGATAGTAAACGTATTTTCTCCAATGATATCAAAGGGTATTACACATTTTGTTTGAAACACTTAATCGCAGAACACCACAGGTTATTCAAGCAATTGTTTCCAAAATGGTGCGTTACCCCACATGTATGCTTAAAATTGGACCAGTTTTGCATAGCTGGTGCATGCGCTATGAAGCAAAGCATCATTTCATTAAACAATTAAAAAGCTTAAATGTAACTAAAACATTGGCAAAAAAACACAAGTCAAATAGCATACAGTTGGCAGACATTTGACACCAACCCTCATGATCGGTCCTGGTAAAATGTTCTCTTTAAATGTGGTGGACTGGGGCTGTAAGATGGCTGAGACTCTTCAGGTACCAATTGACACCACGGTGTTAAAAGCGCCCAACACCATGGAAATATGTATCGTTTAGTTGTCTGTCTTAAAGTCCATTGTAAGATGAGAGGTTACTGTTGGTTACTTTTGCCATACAAACAATACGTCTTGAGCATTTTAATGCCTATAGAGCTGGGTGTGCAACAGAGGGATCTCCGTATCTAGTTGATGTTAAAGAGCTTTTCTGTCACAAGTTGTGGTGATTCATGTTTGTTTATTGTTCCATACTGTTTCCTGTGACTCAACTGCACAGTAAGCTCTTTAAAACCAAGATGTATCGTATTGCAATATTGGCTTTTTTATTTACTTTTAATAAAGGGGGGACAGATGCCAAAATGTCATTTTACAGAGGCCAGTTTTATTTTAACATCAGTGTTTTTGATATGTGAGATGCCAGTTTCACAAAATCCTCCATGTCATTGTTAGATGTATAGAATTGCAATATTGAGCTTTTTTTTAATGTACATGTATTAAAGTGAACAGAGGCCAACATTTAATTTCAGGCCACAATTTTATTATAAGTATTTTGACATATGCATTTCAAATGTCTTACATTTAAGAATAAAGTGCTTTTGAACTCTGCAACAAGAGTCATTTTTACTCTATTTAGAATGGGCTAAAATGTTATCTTTTGTAGAGTATAATTATATTGACTGAGTGAATTTTGTGAAATCGACCCCCCCCCCCCATCACTACTGCAATTGCATGCTACCAGGTTTTTGATTATACTTTGAGCCCTGAGGTATTGGGACAGTGACAATTTTTTTTGTTTTGTCTCTGTACTCCAGCAAATTAAATGATTTTAAAGTGTTAAATGTTAAAGTGCAGACTCAGCTTCATTTGAAGGTATGTTCATCCATATCGGGTGAGCAGTTTATAAATTGCAGCACTTTTTGTACATGTGCCTCCATTTTAGGGGACCAAAAGTACCGGGACAAATTCACTTATCTGTGTATTAAAGTAGTCAAAAGTTCAGTATTTGGTCCCATATTTCTCACGCAATGATTACATCACACTTGTGACTCTACAAACTTGTTGAATACATTGCTGTTTTAGTTGTTTCAGATGAGGTAAATTATATATTGTGTCATTTAATGGGAATAGAATGTTTCTAAACACTTCTACATTAATGTGGATGCTACCATGATTACAGATAATCCTGAATGGATTGTGAATAAAATTGACTCATGTGACACAATACATTATTTACCATACATTTACACTGGGTACAAAATAATCTGAAACACAACCAAAACAAACACCAAATGCATCCAACAAGTTTGTAGAGTCACAAGCTTGGTGTAGTGATTGCATGCTATGAATATAGGACCAAATACTTAACTTTTTACTACTTTAATACATACAGTAAAATTCGGAAAGTATTCACACCCTTTCCCCTTTTCCACATTTTATGTTACAGCCTTATTCTAAACTGTATTAAATAAAACATGTTCCTCATCAATATACACACAATACCCCATAATAACAAAAGGAAAAAAGGTTACTTTTTTGTGCTAATTTATCAATAAAAAAAGCAGAAATACCTTACTTACGTAAGTATTCAGACCCTTTGCTATGAGACTCGGAATTCAGCTCAGGTGCATCCTGTTTCCATTGATCGTCCTTGAGATGTTTCTACAACTTGTTTGGAGTCCACCTGTGGTAAATTCAATTGATTGGACATGATTTGGAAGGAACACACCTGTCTATATAAGGTCCCACAGTTGACCGTGCATGTCAGAACAAATACCAAGTCATGAGGTCGAATACATTGTTTGTATAGCTTCCAGACAGGATTGAGGAAGCAGATCTGAGGAAGGGTACCAAAACATTAAAAGTCCCCAAGAACAAAGTGGCCTCCGTCATTCTTAAATGGAAGAAGACAACCAAGACTTTTCTTAGAGCTGGTCACCCGGGCAAACTGAGCAATCGGGGAAGAAGGGCCTTGGTCAGAGATGTGACTAAGAGCCCGATGGTCACTCTGACAGAGCTTCAGAGTTCCTCTGTGGCGATGGGAGAACCTTCCAGAAGGACAACCATCTCTGCAGCATTCCACCAATCAGGCCTTTATGGTAGAGTGGCCAGACAGAAGACACATGACAGCCCGCATGGAGTTTGCCAAAAGGCACCTAAAGGACTCAGACCATGAGAAACAAGATTCTCTGGTCGAATGAAACCAAGATTGAATTCTTTGGCCTGAATGCCAAGCATCATGTCTGGAGGAAACCTGGCACCATCCCTATGGTGAAGCACAGTGGTGGCAGCATCATGCTGTGGAGATCTTTTTAGCAGCAGGGACCGGGAGACTAGTCAGGATCAAGGGAAAGATGAACGGAGCAAAGATATCCTTTATGAAAATTTACTCCAGAGCACTCCAGACCTCAGACTTGGGTGAAGGTTCACCTTCCAACAGGACAATGACCTAAGTACAAAGTCAAGACAATGCAGGAGTCTCTCAATGTCCTTGAGTGGCCCAGCCAGAGCCCAGACTTGAACCTGATCGAACATCTCTGAGACACCTGAAAATAGCTGTGCAGCGACGCTCCCCATCCAACCTGACAGAGCTTGAGAGGATCTACAGGGAAGAATGGGAGAAACTCCCCGAATACAGGTGTGCCAAGCTTGTAGAGTCATGCCCAAGAAGATTCGAGGCTGTAATCGCTGCCAAAGGTGGTTCAAACAAAGTACTGAGTAAAGTGTCTGAATACGTATGTAAATGTGATATTTTTTTGCAAATATGTCGAAAAACTTGATTTTACTTTGTCATTATTGGATATTTGTGCGTAGATTGATCAGGGAAAAAAACAATTTCATCCATTTAAGAATAAGGCTGTAATGTAACAAAACAATTGAAAAAGTCAAGGGATCTGAATACTTTCTGAATGTACTGTATATAAGTTAATTTGTCCCAATACTTTTGGTCCCCTAAAATGGGAATATGTACAAAAAGTGCCGTAATTTCTAAATGGTTCAACCAATATGGAAATACCCTCAAATTAAAGCTGACAGTCTGCCCTTTATCCTCATAGTCATTACATCATTTACAAATATAAAGTACTGGAGTACAGAGCCAAAACAACAAAAAATATCTCAATACTTTTGAAGCTCATTATATATTTATGCAGCATTTGTATGACATGCCTGTTAATAACTGCTGCAGCCCATAACATCAATGATATCAATCTGCTGTATTAAATCATATTCTGAACAGCACTAAAACTATACCAAGATTGTCAGACTTGAATTAGTTCCTGAATACTCCGTTAATTAATTTCTTAGTGTGATGAATAGGGGACTAAAGAGGACATAGAGAATCAGCTGTTGCTAAAATCTAGCTGCACACTAAATGGTGTGTTCGTACACGACCGGTCAAAAGTTTTAGAACACCTACTCATTACTACGATTAGTAAGATTATTACTAATCTTTTCTTTATTTTGACTATTTTCTACAATGTAGAATAATAGTGAAGACATTGCAGCTACGAAATAATACATATGGAATCATGTAGTAACCCAAAAAAGAGATGATTCATCCTATTACAGGGGCTGAGTCACTGGCTTACTGGGGCTCTCTCATGCTGTCACTGGAAGGGGTGCGTCACCTGAGTGGGTTGATTCACTGATGTGGTCATCCTGTCTGGGTTGGCGCCCCCCCCTTGGGTTGTGCCGTGGCGGAGAACTTTGTGGGCTATACTCAGCCTTGTCTCAGGATGGTAAGTTGGTGGTTGAAGATATCCCTCTAGTGGTGTGGGGGCTGTGCTTTGGCAAAGTGGGTGGGGTTATATCCTTCCTGTTTGGCCCTGTCCGGGGGTGTCCTCGGATGGGGCCACAGTGTCTCCTGACCCCTCCTGTTTCAGCCTCCAGTATTTATGCTGCAGTAGTTTATGTGTCGGGGGGCTAGGGTCAGTTTGTTATATCTGGAGTACTTCTCCTGTCCTATTCGGTGTCCTGTGTGAATCTAAGTGTGCGTTCTCTAATTCTCCCCTTCTCTCTTTCTTTCTCTCTCTCGGAGGACCTGAGCCCTAGGACCATGCCCCAGGACTACCTGACATGATGACTCCTTGCTGTCCCCAGTCCACCTGGCCGTGCTGCTGCTCCAGTTTCAACTGTTCTGCCTTATTATTATTCGACCATGCTGGTCATTTATGAACATTTGAACATCTTGGCCATGTTCTGTTATAATCTCCACCCGGCACAGCCAGAAGAGGACTGGCGACCCCACATAGCCTGGTTCCTCTCTAGGTTTCTTCCTAGGTTTTGGCCTTTCTAGAGAGTTTTTCCTAGCCACCGTGCTTCTACACCTGCATTGCTTGCTGTTTGGGGTTTTAGGCTGGGTTTCTGTACAGCACTTTGAGATATCAGCTGATGTTACGAAGGGCTATATAAATACATTTGATTTGATTTGATTTGATTCAAATAGCCACCGTTTGTCCTGATGACAGCTTTGCACACTCTTGGCATATGTGTTATTTCATAGTTTTGATGTCTTCGCTATTATTCTACAATGTAGAAAATAGTAAAAAATAAAGAAAAACCCTTGATGAGATGCTGTTCTAAAACTAGTGTATCGGTTGTAGTTGTTAAATTGTTGGTGTTTCAGAAAAGTCTCTCATACTAAAACATATTAAAACTCTTCATTTTTGTATGTCCAGATTCACTAATGCCCAATAAAAAATAGGAATGTAGTCTTGTAGGAGGAGGACAATGCTAAACAGACTAGGTGACCGCTGATTTGATGGCATATTTCTAGACCTTCCTGTGTCGAACAACGCATTTGCAAAGCCATTGTGACTCTTAATGAATATTGACTGTTCTATCTCTTTTGCCTTCCAATTAATGAATAGATGTTGGTAATTATTTGACCGATGCCTCTCTCCCTGGTATGTCCCATATCCATCACTTAGTTAAAATGAAATACAAATCAATACACTGGCAGAGTCGTGGGACAGTGTCATTGCGTTCAGTGGTGGGAGCCGGAGCCTGAATAACAACTATTGATCTCCTTGAGGAATATTCTCTTTTATCACCACCTCCACCACCAACCACCACACAAGATAAGTGTTCTTTCCCCTCCCATGGAAATCCTGCCAGCCAGTGACAAACAATGTTATGTTGATAATGAATGCAAAATTTGAGCCCGATCGAAAGAGGAAAACAAAAGTTTGGCGCCGGGATTTTTTATTGATTTTTTTTATTTCACCTTTATTTAACCAGGTAGGCTAGTTGAGAACAAGTTCTCATTTACAACTCCGACCTGGGCAAGATAAAGCAAAGCAGTGCGTCACAAACAACAACACAGAGTTACACATAGAATAAACAAACATGCAGTCAATAATACAATAGAAAAAGTCTATATACAGTCTATGCAAATCAGGTAGGAAAGGCAATTAATATGCCAAAGTGGGGATATAATTACAAGTTAGCAATTAAGTTAGCAAACACTGGAGTGATAGATGTGTAGAAGATGTGCATGTGCAAGTAGAGATACTGGGGTGTAAAAGAGCTAAATAAATTAAATAAATAACAATATGGGGATGAGGTAGTTGGATGGGGTATTTACAGATGGGCTATGTACAGGTGCAGTGATCTGTGAGCTGCTCTGACAGCTGGTGCTTAAAGTTAGTGAGGGAGATATGAGTCTCCAGCTTCAGTGATTTTTGCAGTTCGTTCCAGTCATTAGCAGCAGAGAACTGGAAGGAAAGGCGGCCAAAGGATGAATTGGCTTTGGGGGTGACCAGTGAAATATACCAGCTGGAACTCATGCTACGGTTGGGTGATGCTATGGTGACCAGTGAGCTGAGATAAGGCGGTGCTTTACAGAGCAAAGACTTATAGATAACCTGGAGCCAGTGGGTTTGGCGATGAATATGAAGTGAGGACCAGCCAACGAGAACATACAGGTCACAGTGGTGGGTAGTATATGGGGCTTTGGTGACAAAACGGATGGCACTGTGATAAACTGCAATTTGCTGAGTTGAGTGTTGGAGGCAATTTTGTAAATGACATCGCCGAATTCAAGGATCGGTAGGATAGTCAGTTTAATGAGGGTATGTTTGGCGGTATGAGTGAAGGAGGCTTTGTTGTGAAATAGGAAGCTGATTCTAGATTTAATTTGGATTGGTGATGCTTAATGTGAGTCTGGAAGGAGAGTGTACAGTCTAACCAGACACCTAGGTATTTGTTGGGTTCCACATATTCTAAGTCAGAACCGTCCAGAGTAGTGATGCTGGACGGGCAGGCAGGTGCGGGCAGCGATCGGTTAAAGAGCATGCATTTAAGAGCAGTTGGAGGCCACGAAAGGAAAGTTGTATGGCATTGAAGCTCGTCTGGAGGTTAGTTAACACAGTGTCCAAAGAAGGGCCAGAAGTATACAGAATGGTGTCATCTGCGTAGAGGTGGATCAGAGAATTACCAGCAGCAAGAGCGACATCATTGATGTATACAGAGAAGAGAGTTGGCCTGAGAATTTAACCCTGTGGCACCCCCATAGAGGCTGCCAGAGGTCCAGACAACAGGCCCTCCGATTTGACACTCTGAACTCTATCTAAGAAGTAGTTAGTGAACCAGGCAAGGCAGTCATTTGAGAAACCAAGGCTGTTGAGTCTGCCGATAAGAATGTGATGATTGACAGAGTCGAAAGCCTTGACCATGTCGATGAATACAGCTGCACAGTATTGTCTCTTATTGATGGCAGTTATGGTATCGTTTAGGCTGAGGTGCACCCATGACCAGCTCGGAAACCAGATTGCATAGCGGAGAAGGTACGGTGGGATTCGAAGTGGTTGGCGATCTGTTTGTTAACTTGGCTTTCGACGACCTTAGAGAGGTAGGGTAGGATAGATATAGGTCTGTAGCAGTTTGGGTCTAGAGTGTCTCCCCCTTTGAAGAGGGGGATGACCGCGGCAGCTTTCCAATCTTTGGGGATCTCAGACCATACGAAAGAGAGGTTGAACAGGCTAGTAATAGGGGTTGCAACAATTCCGGCAGATCATTTTAGAAAGAGATGGTCCAGATTCTCTAGCCCGGCTGATTAGTAAGGGTCCAGATTTTGCAGCTCTTTCAGAAGATCAGCTATCTGGATTTGGATGAAGGAGAAATGGGGGAGGCTTGGGCAAGTTGCTGTGGGGGGTGCAGGACTGTTGGCCGGGGTAGGGGTAGCCAAGTGGTAAGCATGGCCAGCCGTAGAAAAATGCTTATTGAAATTCTCAATTATCGTGGATTTATCGGCGGTGACAGTATTTCCTAGCCTCAGTGCAGTGGCCAGCTGGGAGGAGGTGCTCTTATTCTCCATGGACTTTACAGTGTCCCAGAACTTTTTGGAGTTTGCTCTACAGGATGCAAATTTCTGTTTGAAAATGCTAGCCTTTGCTTCCCTAAATCCCTGTGTATATTGGTTCCTAACTTCCCTGAAAAGTTGCATATTGTAGGAGCTTTTTGATGTTTTTGTGCTGGTTTTTGTGCTGGTCAAGGGCAGTCAGGTCTGGAGTGAACCAAGGGCTATATCCGTTCCTGGTTCTACATTTGTTGAATGGGGCATGCTTATTTAAGATGGAGAGGAAAGCACTTTTAAAGAGTAACCAGGCACCCTCTACTGACGGGTTGAGGTCAATTTTCTTCCAGGATACCCGGACCAGGTCGATTAGAAAGGCCTGCTTGCTGAAGTGTTTTAGGGAGCGTTTGACAGTGATGAGGGGTGGTTGTTTGACCGCAGACCCATTACGCATGCAGGTAATGAGGCAGTTCCTTGTTGAAAACAGCAGAGGTGTATTTGGAGGGCAGATTGGTTAGGATGATATCTATGAGTGTGCCCATGTTTACAGATTTGGGGTTGTACCTGGTAGGTTCCTTGAACGTTTGTGTGAGATTGAGGGCATCAAGCTTAGATTGTAGGATGGCCAAGGTGTTAAAGCATGTCCCAGTTTAGGTCACTGAACAGCACGAGCTCTGAAGATGGATGGGGGGCAATCAATTCACATATGGTGTCCAGGGCACAGATGGGGGCAGAAGTTTGTCAAATAGCAAGCGTCAACGGTGAGAGACTTGTTTCTGGAAAGGTGGATTTTGAAAAGTAGAAACTCAAATTATTTGGGCACAGACCTGGATAGTATGACAGAACTATGCAGGCTATCTCTGCATTAGATTGCAACTCCGCCCCCTTTGGCAGTTCTATCTTGTCAGAAAATGTTATAGTTAGGGATGGAAATTTTAGGGTTTTCGGTGGTCTTCCTAAGCCAGGATTCAGACACGGCTAGGACATCCGGGTTGGCAGGGTGTGCTAAAGCAGTGAATAAAACAAACTTAGGGAGGAGGCTTCTAATGTTAACATGCATGAAACCAAGGGTTTTACTGTTACAGAAGTCAACAAATGAGAGCGCCTGGGGAATGGGTTAACCTGGATTAACCTCTACGTCACCAGAGGAACAGAGGAGGAGTAGGATAAGGGTACGGCTAAAGGCTATAAGAACTGGTCGTCTAGTACGTTCGGAACAGAGAGTAAAAGGAGCATGTTTCTGGGCACGGTAGAATAGATTCAAGGCATTATGTACAGACAAGGGCATGGTAGGATGTGAATACAGTGGAGGTAAACCTATGCATTGAGTGACGATGAGAGAGATATTGTCTCTACAAACATTTAAACCAGGTGAGGTCACTGCATGTGTGGGAGGTGGAACTAAAGGGTTAGCTGAGGCGTATTGAGCAGGGCTAGAGGCTCTACAGTTAAATTTGGCAATAATCACTAACCAAAACAGCAATGGACAAGGCATATTGACATTAGGGAGAGGCATGCGTAGCCGAGTGATCATAGGGGTCCAGTGAGTAGCTAGGCCAGCTGGATACAAGGCGATTCAGACAGCTAGCGGGCCGGGGCTAGCAAGCTAGCAGAACGGCCTTATAGGGACGTCGCGATGGAAGAAGTCTGTTCTAGCCCCTCGTGAGGTTATGTCGGTAGACCAGTCGTGATGGATCAGCAGGGTCGATGGGCCTCTTCAGCTAACAGTCCGATATGCTCTAGACAGCTAGCGGGCCGTGGCTAGCAGATGGGCATTCAGGGGATGTCTCAACGAGGGGCTAGTTGACAAAACCCCTCGGCAAGATTACGTCGGTAGTTCAGTGATGGACTTCCGACGTAATGGATCGGCGGGGCTCCGTATCAGCAGTAAAAAGGGGTCCAGGCCAAGGTATTGTAGCCCAAGGAGTGGCTGATGGACCTCTTCAGCTAGCTGGGAGATGGGCCTAGCATAGGCTAGCTCCAGGCTAATTGGTGCTTGTTTCGGGACAGAGACGATAGCCAGGAGTGGACACTCGAATAGCAGCTTGCTAGCTAAAATAAGTTAAAATAAGTCTGATATGCTCTGGTTAGAATCACGCAGTGCAGATTGGCAAGAGTTGTCCAGGCTAAGGTTAGCTGATGACCGCTAGCAGTGGCTAGCTGACTACTAGCTAGTAGCTAGTTAGCTGTCTAGCTTCTGTTGGGGTTTCCGGTTCTAAACTAAGCAAAATAGCAGATATATACCACATTGGGTGAGGCGGATTGCAGGAGAGTATGTTGAAGTTGAGGTTAAGAAAAATATGAAAAAAAAATATATAAAAGATAAATACGATAAGACGAAGACAAAGACGTCTGACTTCTACACCATCTTGGAGTGTGTGTGTGTGTGTGTGCGCGTGTGTGCGTGCGGGTGCCTGGGTGCACATGTGCTTGTTAGGTGGGAGGAAGGAGAGCTTGGCATGTTTATGTGCAGCCAGTGCTGGCCTAGCGTGGTAAGAGGAAAAACGTAAAGTTTGTCTACACTCCCCCCTCTCCCCCACCTTGTCCTGTTCTGGACCCATGGCTGACTTTGCATTTAGTGACCTGGTGCAGATAAGCCTGGTGGAAAAACAGTGTTTGCAGTGATAACTGTGACAACAATTTGTTTACCCTTTTCTAAGCCCGGTGATAAATCACAGGAGAAATGTAACATCTGTTGGATAGGAGTCACAGAGGAGCATTGCTTTTTACTGAGGGTCACTCACCGTTGGGAGGGAAGGGTGAAAGGAGAGCTTTACTGTTCAAGGACAGACATGCATGGCATTTTTAAGTTTCACAGTAGCAGAAAGGGCTTTTCCAACTAACAAATCACATCTAAGGCACTGGTACTAAAAGCATTCTGGAGAGTGTTTTCTTATGAGCTCATGACCAGAGTTTTCCACAGAATGAAATGGAACATATTAGCAAAACGATTAATAGATAAACCCTGATTTAACCAAGTTTAAGAGTTATGGTGCAACCTACCCACTTATTGGGTGGGTTGCACCGACCTCGAAATGGGATAGGTTGCATCAACATAGAGAACCTCTTAAACTAGATTAAATCAAGGTTGATCTATTAATCGTGTTGCACCAAACTTTAAACCTAGTTTTAAATTAATCCTATTTAAATGTAATCCTTCTTCTAAACTAAGTTTAATTTTGACAATATCAAATGTAATGTTGTTGCTCCATTGATTTAAAATAACATTTAAACTTAGTTTAACAAAATGTAGACTGCCACTAGAGGAGGCTTAAGTTCAATCTCAGTGTGTGCTTTATTTTTGGTGTGATTCACAATTTTAGCTCCTGTGGCTTATCATGTTTGCAAAACTCAACTTGTCAGCTAACTCATTCGACAATTAAATTCACCAGTGACTCGAAGTGAAAACTTACTTTGCTAGCAAGCTAGCGATGACCAGAGCTGGTTGTTTCAATATAAATATAATTCAAATATATTGCTACGGTGAATCCATTATCACTCGACACTAATCATAGTTTAAGGATTTAACTTCTGTGGGATTGGTGTCCTGGTGTCCCGTTGCACTAATGTAAGCTAATGTGATTAGCATGAGGTTGTAAGTAACAAGAACATTTCCAGGACATAAACATATCTGATATTGGCAGAAAGCTTAAATTCTTGTTAATCTAACTGCACTGTCGAATTTACAGTAGCTAATACAATGAAAGAATACCATGCTATTGTTTGAGGAGAGTGCACAATTTTGAACATAAACAAACAAATTAGGCATATTTGGGCAGTCTTGACACAACATTTTGTACAGAAATGCAATGGTTCATTGGATCAGTCTACAACTTGTGCATACGCTGCTGCCATCTAGTGGCCAAAATGTATACTGTACCTGGACTGGAATAATACACTATGCATTTCAAAGATGATGGTACAAAAAAAAAAGACAAAATAATGGTTGTTTTTTTCTCTGTATTATCTTTTACCAGATATATTGTGTGTTATTCTCCTGCATTCCTTTCACATTTCCACAAACTTCAAAGTGTTTCCTTTCAAATGGTACCAAGAATATGCATATCCTTGCTTCAGGGCCTGAGCTACAGGCAGTTAGATTTGGGTATTTCACTTCAGGCGAAAATTGAAAAAAAGGGGCAGATCCAATTGGTGTTGCTGTTACAGGTTGCACGTGACATCATTTCAAGCAACTTTGCTGTTACATGACGCAACTCAAACACAATTAAAATTGCATGCAACAGCCAATCAAATTGAAGCTGCTTCTGTCAAATTGTTTGAGAAGTCTATACTCACCCCATGTCATCTGCTGTATGACACTGTGATTTCACAACCATTTCGTTATTGTATAATAATTGATTTAGATAAAATGCTGGATGATTTAGACAAAATGCTAGCTAGACACAAGGAAATTGCCTGCACTGATTGATTAAGATTCATTCTAAAACCTCGATTTACCAAATCTAGATGAGTTCTAACCTAGATTAATATAAACCATGTTGGTGCAACCCACCCATTATGTTGTACCTCTATGGAGTTTCCTCCCTTGTCTTCTGCTTGCGTGGTTAGGACCCCATCATGTCCTTTCTCATATCTCAGTGTACTGTAGTTCTCTTTGGTTGTCTTCTTTGGCCAGGCTTAATGTACAGTAATATAGCTGTAATTACAATGGCCAGCCAACAGATGTCAGCCTTCCAGATGATATCATTACTCTGTAGATTGGAGTAGCTGATGCAATCATCTTAATCAACACAGTCCTATCAACATACTCATAAACTGAATAGAAGTCTGATGAGTGCAAATATTCAAGGTAAATACACTGCTGACTACTGGGCTTCCTCCACCTCAGAATTTCCATTCAGATTCTTCAGATTGTTGGTATCCACAGACTCATGTCTAAAATCAAAACTGAAATGTTGATATTTCACTTTAAAGTAAAAAGAAAAAAGGCCTGGACTAAATTATTGCAAATTCTAATGAATTTGGTTGGAGGCAAGTGATTTTCGTTTATGTGTAATTCACCTCACATGTGGTAAATTGCAGGTGCCTACAGGGTAAAAATAGCCTTTCAACTATTTGAAACGAGAAAACAGAACATTTTGCTCCATTGCAGTCCATTGTAAAGTGCAAGGGTGCCAATATATTTGACGACAACTATTGATTATATTTACCGATATCTCATACAACAGAGATAATGCACTGTATCAGGCTATGCAGAATAAATGGAACATGAATGGAAAGAACTGACTTTTCAGTTTATGTTTTGACAAATATCATATTATGGCTGCAGGTTTCATGTACTTTGGGGAAGTTTTAAGTTTCCGAGTGTGTTGAACCTGCCAGAGTTGTATGCATATAAAAATCTAAATTTAGGCAGTTTTCCTCCTCTCCTTACCACTCACTCTCCCTCTTCACTCAGCGGGAGAATGATGTTGGCATAATACTGGAGAGGAAGAGAGCAGAGTGTGTAGAGAAACACAGATATATATATAGAGAGAAAGACCCCCTCTCCACAGAGAGAAACACAGAAAGAGAGAGTACACAAGTGCCTGGTATACCTGAAAGGCTAAGCCTGTCTTCTCTTTCCGTGAGGCTTGTCTGAGCATCTGAAAGGCAGGCAGGCAGGCACAAGGTGGGGACCTCTTCAGATCTGTCTGCTATTAAAAGGCTTGTGATCTCCTCATGTTTACCCGCACTTACAACACTGCAAGGTGGCTGTGTAGAGTAGTGGAGCGGGATACTCGGGTGCTGCTGCTGCCTCTTTTGAAGTGAAGTTGATCCTTCAGTGTGCTCCTGGTAATTGCTCTCTCTCTCTCTCTCTCTCTCTCTCTCTCTCTCTCTCTCTCTCTCTCTCTCTTTCTTTCTGCGGGCCTACAGTACTGGGAAGATGCAGATGTGGTGCTTTCCCTGTGATCCTTTCCACCTCCGTCTCTCGTCTGATCTGAAATGAATACCAAGCAGATATAGCTAGCGACAACCATTATGCAAACAACTGGGGGTTTTCACGTGTTTCACATTTGTGGAGAAATGGTGGAGATTGTTTCAAAGCATTAGCAGTAGCACTTTGATAATGGACCGTTACAACAGCAAGAGGCTACAGAGCCAACCAGTGTATATTAAGTCAACCAGTGGTGTGCACCTTTTTCTACTGTAGTGGTATGCATGTTTATTTATTTATTTATTTATTTATTTCACCTTTATTTAACCAGGTAAGCAAGTTGAGAACAAGTTCTCATTTACAATTGCGACCTGGCCAAGATAAAGCAAAGCAGTTTGACACATACAACGACACAGAGTTACACATGGAGTAAAACAAACATACAGTCAATAATACAGTAAAAAAAAACAAGTCTATATACAATGTGAGCAAATTAGGTGAGAAGGGAGGTAAAGGCAAAAAAGGCCATGGTGGCAAAGTAAATACAATATAGCAAGTAAAACACTGGAATGGTAGTTTTGCAATGGAAGAATGTGCAAAGTAGAAATAAAAATAATGGGGTGCAAAGGAGCAAAATAAATAAATAAATTAAATACAGTTGGGAAAGAGGTAGTTGTTTGGGCTAAATTATAGGTGGGCTATGTACAGGTGCAGTAATCTGTAAGATGCTCTGACAGTTGGTGCTTAAAGATAGTGAGGGAGATAAGTGTTTCCAATTTAAGAGATTTTTGTAGTTCGTTCCAGTCATTGGCAGCAGAGAACTGGAAGGAGAGGCGGCCAAAGAAAGAATTGGTTTTGGGGGTGACTAGAGAGATATACCTGCTGGAGCGTGTGCTACAGGTGGGAGATGCTATGGTGACCAGCGAGCTGAGATAAGGGGGGACTTTCCATTATTGTCCATTATTGTCCATGTCCATTATTTCCAATTCACTCTACCACACCTATATTACCATCATTGAAAAGTGGAGGCAAATATGACAAAGAAACAGACGGAGCATAAAATGCCCATGTTAAGCGCTCAACGAGACATGCTCGTTGTTTACGCCCTTAGTTTCTGTAGACAAATTAGCAGTGATGACACTTGATGTGAATTTGTTTCATTTTCCTCTGCAACAGTTAATTCATACACTGTCGATCACATGCATCGGGCTCGGAGACGTGCAGTGCAACGCAGAACACCTGTGTATTATAGTAATGACTTTGATTATAGCTCACATGGGGTATTACAATGGTTTGCAGCAGAGAAACCGCTCTCAAAAACCGGCAGTGAATTTCAATTCTCATGTCCATGAAGGTTCTATCCACAAGAGCAGATATTCCCACTCTTACATGCTGTGTTGAGTGCCTCTGTGGTTGCGGGTGTGAATGTAAAAGAGACAGGGATACATGCTGATTGTTGATAAGTGAAGTGCAGGGTTCACACTCTTCTTACTATTATTCCCCCCATACCTGCTTCGGAACAAATGCCCACAAACAGAAACACAAACACACCAATGGGACCTCATGCGTCTCTGCATTGTGTATTCTATTCCTACACTATTATCCTGGGTCAGAAATAAAAGTATTGAGCTGTGTCGGGGTAGAATGGTGTATAAGCCGTCATGGGCATCTTCTAGGTTCCTTCAACTGGTCAGAAAACTGACAGGCCATAACTTCATTTTTAGTTATTTTTCAAGTCTCCATGTACACAAGCTTTCTGCCGCTCATGCTGACTCTCATGCAAACTTCCATGGTTTACAGACGGGTTTTAGATGGTGAATAACTTCTTATTTTGCTAACTATTCCCTTGTGGCTGGTTAAAGGGTAAATGTATCCGTTTTTTTTAGACATTTGAAAGCGTGGACTTTATTGCCACATAGGAGGAATGGAATTTTCTTTAGAGGCAAAACAGACATACAATTATAATATGCCAGCTGCCCGTAACATCCTACAGGGATATACTAAAGTATATGGCACAGCATGCTTTTTTTTGGACTCACAGTTTAATGTATGGACTGTAGTAGGTTGGTTGACATGCTGTTTCATGGTATTTTCATCCTTACTGTGTTCTTCACCAATTCCTTTTTATGATGAGTGTAGTCGACTGACAGCCGCTAGGCACCTGTTATGAAGGTATTGTTCAAATGAAGTAGACAGACTCAGTATCCCCTCAGTTCTGTGCTTCCAGACCAAATAACTAGGCTACATGTCTTTTTTTCCTTCCTATGCAGCCAATTCCCCAGCGCTAAATAATACCACACTCTTATTTTCTAAGGTTAATTGCAAACAAACAAATGCAATTAATAAATGCACCCACAACATTTCCACAACTGTACTTTTCAATATCTGGAAGCAGTTTTTGAATCAGTAGGATCACTGCAATATGCCCGAGCTGCATTGTAAAGTCTGACAGATGTTGAGTCTCAGAGAGAGAGAGAGAGGCCCCACAGCGCATGGAGACTGACTGTTTGGCAGAGAGCACAATAAAGTGAAGAGACAGCGAGGGCATGGACTCGCCTGTCACTACACCTGAACCTGCCTTGGAGGCATTTCAAGTCTATGGTAGATTAAAGAAAAGACAGATTGGCTGGCCTTTGTCGCAGTCGCCATTCATTCACATTTACACTCGAAAAAAGGCCAACCTGTCTCCTGTGACTTGTCTGAGTGTAATGGAGGCCTTCAAATGGGACCGGAAAACAATGTCAAAAATGGGGAAGAAATGGGTATTTCAAATATTAAAGAGACGCTCACCATAAAAAATATAACACCCGCCTGGAAAGATGGAGGGCTTCAAAGTGAAAGACATAAAAGTGCATTCTGAAGCATGCAGGTATAAATACCGGAATCATTGAGGAATCGGATCAATATCTCTCCTCATCCTTTGCAGTACAAGCCTTTGAAGTATCCACTGGAGGAACCTACTACACTATACATTTTTATGAATTGATGATGCACAAGAATGTAGACAAGTTTGAATCAAACTTTATCACATTGTCTTTTCTCCATGGCTTTCCAAGCACTTCTAATGCATGCAGTATGATTTTCTATCCAGCTGGAGTATTTGGGTTCATAGTACCCATTTAAATGGAAGTGGATGGTTTACCAGGTAAACATGTTTTGAAACAGCTAACTCCTTAGGGAGCTTGATTTCTCAAACAGCATTAATTTCATTGCAGGATGCAGCATAATTGTAGGTTGCTGCTGCCAGTGTATGGCAAACTTTCCATTGGCTCTACATTTAACAAGGATTTATGTACACCCAGATGGAAAATTGTCTGCCTCATGCCCAACAGGTGGAACAATTGACGAGTCAACATGACAATCATTTTGTCTCTCAATTAGTGCTGGAGATAAGCGATCTCGTTTTTCTATGCCATGTTTACAATGCGATTTTTACCCTCACTGCATGCTGTTGATCTCTCATTTCTAAGCCGATGGAAATGTGCATGGATTTGAATTTAATTGTGTTTTCTTTGCACACAAGCGGTAAATAGCTTGGTTCCTTAAACATAAACTAACACATTAACTTATGCGCTAGATGCAAACGGATACCTAGCCTCGGCTCTACTTTACTTGGTAACACTTTACTTGACACCCAGTGTCATAACCATGTCATAATATGTCATAACCATGTCATAATATGTCATAGCGGCGGACACAACTTGTCATTACCTGTCACAATATGGTCATAACACTGTCAAGACCATTATATTTACGTGGGTTGTGATATATATTGCGTTAGTTTATGACTGGTTATTTCACCTACACACGACACCTACATAAGAGTGTAAACACTCAAATGTCTTCAAACTCATTTTGTCCCCGCCAAGACGTTTCCTTGTTGGATGCTCTAATTAGTGTTTGTTTTTGTCATCATATTTTAAATAACTTATTATGACCATCTGTGTCACTTTACCTGGACTAAGAAAATAAACTTTATGACAATGTCAAGAAGCGCTGTGACTGTCATAATCATATAAACCAGATTGGCCTATCATGTACATGTCCTCATGTCAATCATCAGACAAAAAGAGGCTGTCATGTCCTGCTTCTCGAATCTGGTCCCGCATTCATCCCAGTCATCAGCAACAGAGCATTGAGGTAGGTTTTTTTTTTTTTTTTTTTTGACACTCTTATGTAGGTGTCATAACCAACCATAAAACAACACAATATATGTCACAACAGG